>NC_092023.1:2369642-2675357 GCF_042242105.1 Pempheris klunzingeri | reverse complement strand
CAAGCCACAGACCACAAAAGTGGAAGCTGGTGGTGTAGAATACGAAACAACATGGGGAAATTCAACAGAACAAAGCAGATCGACTTTGAACAGCTGGAGCGGCAGCAGATAAGTTCAAGGAGACCAACTCCTCCAGCTGCGTAGCCGCCATGACATTATGGAGATGCAGTGCTGTTAGGTAATCCACCAGTGGCTAACTCCAGCCTGGGTAATCACCTATCCTCCCATTTTGGAGCTTATAGCTGTTGAGGCACTCTCTTTTATGGACATGGCTTTGCATATAGAAATGTTCATTACCGCTTTACCAAAAAGGCGGCGCATGTGCAGCCAAGGCCTCGGTCCTGGTTTATGGGACAGCGCTTGCACTCCCTAATCACCTGCAAGTGTTCTGTGGCTTTAAACAATCATGTCTGTTTGTGTGTGGCAACGCTGAACCGAACATTAAGCTCGGCAGCAGACCCACTCATCACGCAAGGGGCACTGCATTCAGATGAGCAGAGTAATAAGGAAAAGATTGCATTCAGGCAGAAGTATTTAAACCCCTTTAATGTATCTCAGCACTGTGGAAATTGCAGCAGGATCTGAACGGAGGGCTAAATGTGCGTGTAAGTGTCAAGGAGAGCAGGCCAATGACCTCCTTTATTGTTATATGTTCAAAAGCTAAACAAAGAGAGTCGTCTTTTGTGGCAGGCGTCTTCTCACTCACATCCTGACCCTGGATTTTATGAATGTCATTTCTGTCTCGAGGCATAGGAGGAAAATGGATTCTGAACGTTTCATGTTCTTTTGTTATATAAGACAAAGAAAAGGGAAAAAGCAATAAACAGAACTGAGTGCTGATGGTCTGAGCATTTTTCATGAGTCAGCCTGCTCAAGTAGTTAATGTCACTTCATTGATTTTTGCCTTTAAATGAATAATGAGCAATTTACTCTTTGTTTCTTTGACTTTTTTTATTATTTGCAATCTCCCTCTGCTCTGAAGTACTGATTTAAAGGCTTTGTTTCAGTGCAATGCCGACGCATAATGTCTTAACGCAAAAGAAATTGCAGTCATAGGATAATTCTATTTGTCTCAAAATGTTCTGAACTTCCCAAACCTTTCTCCGTTTTATGTTCAAAGGAATTTCTCCCTGAAACTGTAGAATTGCTGTGTTTGTTCAAATCCAACTTCCACAGAGTTAATTTACATTGTGCCATGTCGGACTTGTAGCACTAATACATGCTGACCACAGAAATCAATGTCTCATCAGCTCCGTACAGTAAATAATGCTTACAGTGGCCTCGATTCCAGTCAAGTGTTTTGCTCCTTGCTATGGCATTATCAGCCTGCCTCTGTGCACAGAAACTATTAAAAATGTTGTAAACAGTATTGAACTTGAGCTCATAATGCAACACTGACTTTTCCCTGTGTAGCTCATCTAGATTCAATGTTCCTGTTCCTGTAAATTCCTGCACTCGAACAGCTTTTTTTTTTCGGGGGGGGGGGGGCTACACCTCAGGTCTCAAAGTGAATCGCTGATGAATGTGCAGTGAATCCCTTTTCTGATGTCTTCCTCCTGTTGTTCTGTAGGGTGATGGCTTGTCTCTAACTAGGGGATCTCGCGGGCCCAAGGTGAGAGCCATCTATACAGCCCACCATCTTTACCTCTGCAGACCTTTTTATCCATTACCTGTAGTTAACGTTTTCATCTGTTTATCCATTACTATTAGCATATAATAATGTGTACCCGTGGTTGGGAATCACCCATCTCCTGGAAATGATGCCATTTAATATGGTCACGTACTGCATGTGCTTGCTGAGAATTGTAGTTTGGAAAAACAATGCATTAAAGATGCACCGATGATCAAGGCTGTTGTCTCAGAAAAATAATAGTACAATGGATATACTGCGTATCACAACGCACGCATGAGGTCAGATGAAACAGATAATGAACATGTGCGTACCATTAGCCTTGAACATAGCTGTGTTACTTACCCTTGAAGCTACTAAAGGCAAAACATAAAGGGAAAATGAGTTCCGGCAGAGTGTGAATACTTAATGATCGTGCAGTGGAGCAGCTTCTCATGACTTCTGGGTTCTCCTTCACTGAAACCCTACTGACAGCTCCTTTTGTATTTTCACCAGGGTGAGAGAGGTGTTCCAGGATTGCCAGGAGACCATGGTGAGAAAGGTGAACCTGGAAAGAGTGTCACTGGCCCGTCGGTGAGTGTGATGCTGTATTGATTGGTCTGTGTCTCCCAACATTCATTATTCTGCTCAAACTACATGATACCTTCAAGTTATTGTCTTTAGTCATCGAATGACCGAGATCCTGTTTGAATATCAACATCAATGCACATTAAATAAACTCTCGGATGAAAACACTGGCCATTACCGAGAGGTGCGGGCATACAGCTCTCTGTCTTCATCATACATGCTCTGAACTGCGAGTTTCAAGCTCGCAGATTTGATTGTGAGTGAGTGCTTTCATTTCAGAAATACAGGATTGTTGGAGACAGAGAATCAATAGAGCAAAAGGTGTCTAACACAATTCCTTTATTGGATCCTGGGTGCTAGAGGGCAGATGGTGTTAACAAGATGTGTGATGTGTTCTTAGGGCCTCATGGGACCCCCAGGAAAGCCAGGAATTGAGGTCTGTGAAAAATTCTTTGAATCCACAACACAAAAACTGTATGTTCAAGTGTATTTTTAATGATTTTCAGCCCGCTGATGCTGCAGCCATGGGTCCTCCAATTATTTTGCCATACAAAAACAATCAACAACTGTGTTTGTCAGTTGTGAGCTGGTTGTATAAAGCGAGATTGTTAAAATCATCAAAGTATCTGGATGTTTTTCAGGGTCCTCGGGGAGCCCCTGGTTTAACTGGCCCTCCTGGAGCTACAGGGAGAGAGGTGAGTGAGATCAGTCTGTCCGCTCTCGTTCACTCCCTCACACATCTGCGGATGAAAAGACGTCCGGAAGCATAAACGAATGTCAGCTACCCACTGTGTTTGAACAAGTACGATGTATCACAGCTCCTGGACACAAATCCCCACCAACCGAGATGGGTGTGAAAACAGAGCTATAGCCATGCATGTCTGCTTGATGTCACAGCCAGGAGGATTGTTAACTTCTTTCTTTGTCTCAATTAAAGGGCTCCCCCGGTAGACCAGGCCCACCAGGCCCTGCTGGACCCCCAGGTGAACCAGTAAGTATGAAAATCTTCATTTTGATTTCTGCTGTTCAGCATCACTGATCTGCAATAAACTACCGAGCCCACCTTTCACCCAAAGTCACGATGAAGAGCAATGCAGCTCCAGTTTTTGGGATAATTAGCAGCTAGCCCTGCTGTTTACTAACCAGCATCACTTTGAGGACAATGTTGCGGTTTAAGACAAATTGGCAGCACCCTGTTGTTAGCACATGTTTTCACATCTTTCTTGTCTTATCATGTGTTTCAGATAAGCAACATTTACCATAGCTCTGATAGATGTAGAGCAGCAGCTCTTATACCATGTGAGAGCTGCGGCTGCTGCATCAAAGACTTAAGAATTTAGCATTTTAGCCTATTTATATTCATGTGTTGTAAAGACCCAGGAAAACCCATTTATTGCGCATTTAATGTTTTTAAAAAATACATGGGCTACAATTCAAAAATGTTTTTCTCAACTCCGGAGAACAACAATATTTTGAAGATGTGAGGATTCTGTCTTCCAACAACAAAGTTATTAAACTGTTCTCTCAAGCGTTGCACATAAATACTGGAAATGAAACACTGCAACAGAAATGTGTTAAAAAATGTTTGGGGTGAAATCACATTCCTTAAAGGCATTCAAGATGGTCTTATGAATTGATGTTTTAAGCAATTTACTAGATGATGTTGCACCAAGCAAAGAACAGCAGAATACTTCCCAAAAAAAGAAAGATATGTTAGCTCTGAAATTAAGACTGTGACAATGTTTCATGGATTGTCTTTCTTCTCTTTTTTTTTTTGACAGACAGCCTTGCCGATTGTTGGAGACATGGGTGCTTTACTAAAGGTAGTTTATCTTCATAGTTAATGATAATTGCAGCTTTTCACAGACAATAACATGCAAATGGGTGCCTGGCTTAGTATTTAAAAAATGTTCAGTTAAAAGGGTATTGTTCTATTAATATATGGATGCTATCACTTTAGAAAGGCAGCAAAAGCCCTCGAGTGCCTCCATCAGGATTACTGGGAGAAGTAGCAGAGACATTTGAATAATCTCGCAAGGAATCCAGGCAGAATCAGTCACCACAGGTGCACAGACGAGCCATAATGTATGGCTGCATGCTCACAAAGGAACTATCTGTGCAATGTAAATATTCAGCACAAAACTCTTTATTACAGAGATTATCGTATCAGAGGGTTGACATTAAACTCCTCTGCAGATATGCAAACACGCTGGGGTAGTTTAGTTTTCCCAGTTTCTTCCCACCGCATGAAGCCAATTTCACATCAGTTTATCTCACAGCAATCTCCTCGAGTGTAAAGAAAACCTAGTAAAATGGTTAATGTATATACATTTCTGTCGGTCAAACTCTTTTCTGTTTGCTTGAGGAGGATTTACATAACAACGTATAGCCTGTATACACTGTTCAGGGGGTGGCATTCTTAATTCAATCAGTCATAATGGGCCAGCAGTAAACAAACGTCAGACTTAGAAAATGTGATTCATCACCTATTGTGTTTGTCCTGATAATGAAACAATCTTTGTAATCTTTAAATAGGTGAGATACAGATATAACTTTGATAGATTAGGAAAGAAAAGTGAAAAGCGCTCGGTGTTGTTCCTGCAGGATTACACGTAGAGTTGTTGCCCCCTTTGTACAAACAGCAGCTGAAGACTTTGCAGAGGGAAGTTAATGTGAAGCACTTTTCAGCCTTTGGCCTTGATCAAATACTTTTGACTTCAGAATTACCATTTTCAGTCAGAATCCACGCAAGTTATAGATTAATTCTTTTTCGCTTTTGATCGAAGCAGATTAGTCACTTTACTTAATGATAATACCTGCAGGACACTTTTCTGAATAAGGCTTTTTAATTTGTGATGTTAAATGCTGCCTTCACGCGGCTAATCGTTGACGGCTGAAGCCAAATACCAGCAGCCTTATAATTTTCTATCAACCTTTTCCTTCATTGTCAACTTACTTTATCCGTTTAAATGCTCTGTTACGTTCAGCTGCTGTTTACAAATGTCATCAGAGTTACTTATGGCACTCTAATTAGTACTTCCAGCACCTTGAACACACCTACAAAAGAGGACTAAACACATTCAAACCAGTTTTTTCTCTTTTTGTTCGTAACCTCAGTAGAACAAGCTCTTCTTATTTTGTTCTATTGATAACTTGATATTTTGACGGATAGCTAGATGACAAGGACATTATTTTCAGTTTTGCACGTTAGACACAGTTGATTTAATGGTGCACTATACCTCCTCCTGCTGCCTCCCTCCAGCGGAGAGCTGCTACCTAATTCCTGGAAGGTGCAGTGCCTATATCTAGACCGGATCAGGGACAATGATATTTAAGATTCTCACCTAAATGTCACAGTCAATGAGTTTGACAAAGTTCACCACTCACCTAGATGAGAGACACTCCTGGAGACACACTTGGTGGGTTCACATTATTTCTGCTCTGCAGACATTTAGAGAACACTTTGTGTCAGGTGGGGTCTTGTCCTCCACCCGGGGGATGTGACATAATAAAGGGTGAAAACGCAGTGCTCCAGCTCAGCTTGATGAAATCTTATCCTTGCCTCCTCTTTTGCTTCCTGCCTTGCCTGCGCTGGCAGAATGCCTGCAGTGTTTGCCAGACGAGAGTCCCAGGGCTTCCGGGGCAGAAGGGAGAGAAGGGGACCCCTGGAGAGCAAGGTGTAGAAGGCATGGTGGGAGAAAAGGTACAAGTAACTCATCAGCATGGGAGGCAATCTGGAGCAGATGCTGTCAACATGTTTGTCCACTCCATGATACTTTGCCTTACATGATACTTGTTATATTTCCTCTTGGGGTTGCTTATTAAGTACTTTGAGTGTATGTGTGCTCAACACTTATATTCATTATGAGCTTCCATCCTAAACAGGGGGATCCAGGTGTAAGAGGTCCTATGGGGAACCCTGGGAAAGAAGGCCCAAAGGTAGGCAAGGAAATATCAGCCCTTAATATAGTCAGTACATAATAAAGCGTATTCTTAATGTAACTGTGGATCTGAGTGAATTAATCAGCATCTCAGTGAGGCTAAAGAATCTGTAAAACAAATAGCCTGATTACGTGACATTGTTTATTGAAATGTGTGTTTAATCTAGTTCATAGAGATTTACAATGACTCGCCTTTCATAAATTGCCTTTTGGATTAACTCTGTAAGCCGAACCAGCTGTTCTACAACTCGTATTATTCTGCACACTCGTACTGTATGTGCTCGCTGCAGTCGGTGTTGCTATGGATACTGTGCTGTACAACTAAGTAATTTCAAGTCATGAACTTTGAGAGGAGGGAAGAGACATTTTGAAGTTTAGACCCCCCAGCCTTTAGTTTTTTAGGCCTTTTTCTGTTTGGTGAGGAAAAACATTGACTTTACCCTCCATCACTGGTTCTGCCTTCCTGCAGGGAGTCAAAGGAGAGAGAGGGTTCCCAGGCCCTACCGGAGATAAAGGTGATGAGGTGAGCGAAAGAAGTTTAATCTAAACAAATGAATCCAGTAGTTATCCAAACATCTGAAAGTTGCTATGACTTTGAGAGGTAAGTTTGTTTTTCAAAAGAATGGAAATGAATTGTAATGCCTGTGTCTTCTTAAATCCTGTTTGCCCTGAAAGTCTGTTTTTAAAAGAAGCTATCAAAAGCTATCCACAGTGCTGTGTGTGCACTATGCTCTAACTTTTGCACTCAGAGGAGCTGCTTTATTAGGAACGTAGCCTGCCCTGTGTGTGTGTGTGTGTGTGTGTGTGTGTGTGTGTGTGTGTGTGTGTGTGTGTGTGTGTGTGTGTGTGTGTGTGTGTGTGTGTGTGTGTGTGTGTGTGTGTGTGTGTGTGTGTGTGTGTGTGTGTGTGTGTGTGTGTGTGTGTGTGTGTGTGTGTGTGCTAATTAAAAAACAAGGCACTCTTTAGAGGTGCTGAGAAGCGTTTCATAGGTCAACTTTCAGCACTGAACTGCAGTGGCAGGAGATTTTCTGTAACAGCCACACTTGTTACTAGATTTTATAGGCTCAATAAAAACATGTTTTATAGCTCTGTTGAAAGTTTTTTTTTTCTTTTCAGTGATGAAAGTAATCATTGAGAGAAACATATCCGATGCCATCTCTAAGACACAATCAACAGTACAGAAATACATTATCTAAACAAATGATTAAAGATCTGCACATAGACATCCTCCACAGTTTAGGTACCAGCTGCTGTATTATTTCATCTCTGATTGTTGTTGCTAATGGATTCCGTTCCAGCTAATTAATATTTGCCTGACTGCAATTAATGCTTTACTTTGCACATGTCTGTGAAACAAAACTATTCATTTTCAATATTGAGAAATTGTTTAACCCACTTTGTGTCTCCTCCAGGGTCCTGCAGGAGTACCAGGACTTCCTGGTGTGACGGGTCGAACAGGGGCCCTGGTAAGAAGCCTGTCCTTTTTATGTGGAGTGATATCATATCCTTTCTTTCATTACTTCATAACGTGAAGAGTACCTTTTTGTGATTACAGGTCTTTATTTTGTGTGTGATGCATAAAACAGATTCCATTGTAAAGATGCTGTTCTGTTTGCAGGGGATTATGGGTAGACCTGGGCCGATGGGCGCTATGGGGTCAAAAGGAGAAAAAGTAAGTCGACCACTTAACCAATTTTCTATATAATGATCGAGATGTGCCTTCCTCTGCTTCATGCACAGTGTGCAGTGGATGGATGCATTATACATTGTACATTATATGACTTATTTAAAGATCTCAGTTTGCTGCTTTGCATGCAGACTGTATGCAGATATGTTTAGTTGAACACTGAGGCTGAAAATAAATGGTTTTGACAATAACTTCTGCAGGCTTTTTCTCCACAAAATGTGGTTTTATTATGAATTTTGAAGGCAGGTGTGTTTGATAAGCGTTTTCATTTTCACAGCCATGTTTAGGAATTCCTCTGCTTTGTGTTTGGCAGGGAAATGAAGGGCCACCGGGCACACCAGGGCTGCCAGGGCCTCCAGTAAGTTCCTCCCACCTCAACAAGAACCAGATGGTGATAACAAATGTCATAACCTCAGATGAAGTCACAGCTTCATATCTACACTTAGATGCATTTTATTGCCATTTTATTTCCTTCTTTCTTCATTCTGCTGAAAAAAAAAGCATGTTGCAGACGTCTATTCAACTCACTCAGTGCATTGAAATGCATTTAAACATGTTTCATTGTGCTGTTATCGGCAGTGAGATGTTCTTTTTCCTGTGATTTAGCAAAGGTTAGAGCTGAAACCTTGTCTCGGCACCTTTTCCTACAGAAGTGATCATTTCTGTACTTGTATTTTGCTCAGTCTAACAGTATTTAGTGTAACAACCAAAACACAACTGACAAACTAGTACGAATGTGATGAAATTGCGGCGACCTGCTCGCTGGCATTGAATCATGTTCCCTCCCTTTTAAAAGGCCAGTGAGTAAGCACTTCCAAAGGCAAATCTATAATTCATCAGCCGTCCCCTTGAACCTGCCGTGCCCCCCCACACCCTGGTCTCATAAACTGCAGTCTGGGAGGACAGGGGATGGCTCAGTGGCCTGAAAAGGGCACAGGCATCCGCTTGCTTCTAAATGAGAACCTTGACTCCTTCTACATTTACAATAGCTGCCCTATACCAATCTATCATGGGAAAAACATTCTATTATGTTCTAATACAACCCAAGAAGTCTAGATTACCTAGTTCTCATACCCAAATCTCTTTTAATCAGTGAGCTCTTTTGTGTTTCTGAGATACTCTTATTTTTTGAATTACCGCTGGCTCAAGGATTATTAAGTCCACTGTGCTCTGTTTTTCCTGTTCCCTCTTTTCACTTCTCACTCTCCGGCACTCTCTTTCCCTCTTTGTGTAATCACCAAATGAGCTATTGATCTCTCTCATGTAGCTTTTAAGGGCTTAACAGTATATAACTGCTCCAGACCTACTGTACAGTTTGCAGTAAAGACTCCTGGTGCCTAAAACTCAGAGGACAGCGAGGAGTCAGTGAGAGGGTATGTCTGATTTACTGTTGATTGTGTTTTAGGGTGTACCCCATGTGGAGGGCAATGGGATGAGAAGTCTGTACAAGCTGCAGGTAAAGACTTCTCAGATGGCTTTAACTCAGTGATAACGTCATTGTGATCCATTTAATGCATAGTGCAGTGCCTTCAATCATATTGGAAGGAAGGAATCTGTGCTGGTGTTTAAAATGTGCTTGACCCATATTGTAAAATACATACTGTAGTCATAACATTAAAAAAAATGTCTTTTCAGAGTGGTGGAGCTATTTTAGGACCCCCTGGAGCTCCTGGTGCTCCGGTAAGCATAATCATTGTTACGCCTGAAGCAAATCCTTTACAGTGTGCTGTGGAGAAACAGTAGCACACAGACATGTTGATACTGTATGAGCCGCAGAACCTGGGAGAGCTGAATAACAAACAGTCCTCCAGTGTTATCTCGGCTTCTGGGGCCCTATCACAGTCAATCATGTTCACTGAGAGATGGTGGTTAGTGAAGGCCAAGAGACTTCCTGACTCTCAAACAGGTGTCTCTGACCCACCCTAGGACACACAACATCATTGATATGCAAAATGGGCTTAGAAGTTCAGTTGCTCCGCTCAGTGCCGAGCCAAAGTCACCCGATATGCTTATCAGCTCTCCCCCGCTCCTCCTTATCAGACAGTTTGTAATCTGGTCCGGTCCTGGGAGACGTTCACTCACAGGGATCCTTCCACCACAATGAACGCTAACAGTGGCGACATAAAATAGACACTCCAATATCCCCAGCGCACAATGCACATGAACCGCTGCTAAATCACCTCCCAACAGCTCCCCTGGAAGAGTCTATCAGAGAGCATCCTCATCAGTGTTCAGAGGTACAAGGAGCCCAATTTATCAATTATTCCTTGATTGGTTTTTGTTTTTTTTTAGTGTGGAAAAATGCTTAAGTGAAGTTAAACATGCAAAGGCAGTGCATTAACCAGACAAGATTATATGATCCTGATCTTGTGTGAGAAAGCCTACATACATACATGTGAGCATGATTTACAGGTAGAAATTGGGATAAAAGAGGAGCAATAACAAACTCATTTTTCATGACAACAACATGCTGCAGCCACATGTCATTTCTGGCTGCATTCATGATTTATAGAGTAGTGATTATTGCATTCATGGGAATAATCCGTCCTTGTTTTCCTCTCTTTTAAGGGTCTCAAAGGAGATAAAGGACCTTCAGTAAGTTGAAGCTTTTCACTCTGAAATATGTTTTAATGAAATATTGCTCTACTTTTTCAGCTGCCTGAAAAAATAGAGAAGTCAGAGTTGCCAGTTTCCTTCTATCATTGGCTCTGTGGTTCTCCACGACATAAGTCAACACGCCCTGAAGCCTGAGCACTTAACCACTCTCAGTGGCACTCCGACATACAGCGAAAAAATGATCAAGTGTCCTACAGATGTCTTACTGTTGTACCATATTGTCTTGCCAGTGGGAACCTATGAACTCTCTCTGCACTTCAAATGCCCTCCCCTGCATACTGACGCCTGAAAACAATCCACATAGACATGGAAACAATTCAGCGCTTCTGCCATCAACTTGAATTCTTTATTCTCACGGGGCCAATTGCTTTTTTTATTGTTTTGTTGCACAGTGATTTTTCACCAGGATGCTAATTTGACATTTTAATAAATTGTGTGAGCGGCACCATTGCTGTGGTGGAATTGCCCCAATCCGTCTCACAGCTGATCCTCTGGCTGGCCCACTCTCCCCTTAGCCGCACTCGCTTATTCATGACAATCTACATGTGTGACAATTACCTGCGCAATCCGTCTATGTCAGCACCGGTTGCCCCCATATTCTGTGTAATGGCATTTCTCCATGGCAGCCTGAGCAAGATGAGGTAGATAGAGGCCATCACTTGCTGGAGCGCTGGGAATGGGTCTCTATTTTTAGTGCTGAAAGCAAGTCTGATTGTGATTGTCAAATGGGGCTCTTTTTCTATCCCATCTATAGCCTACAAGGTGTGACAGCGTGTGTCATAGATCATATAACATAATACACTCAGGCTGAAGTATCATCTCCACATTGACACATGAACAGTTGTATTAATGCCTGACTGAGAATATCAAGAGGAGAAATTTACATGTGTGAAATCTTGGCCCTCATGTAGCGTCGATCTATATTTGCTTGTTTGTTGGTAATGTTCACTGACAGCCTTATAATGATGCCTTTTACTTGCCCTCCTATTGAGGGACAAAAATAGCATCGGAGCAAACTAACAACCCTTGGTCTTTATCAGCGGTGACTTTCATGTCTTGACACAGCAAGTGGTGTTTTTTTTGTCTCCTAGGGGGAAGCTGGGGCCATGGGATTACCTGGACTTGAAGGGCTACCTGGTGCGAAGGTAAGCAACAGTGTTGTGTCTCACCTGCCTTGACCTAACTAACCTGATTACAAAGTGGTTCTCTGTACTTTATTCTCACTACAGAACATTTACATTTACAGTTCATGTCTGAGATTAGATAACCAGCACAAAAACTATTTTTAAAAAACGCTTCCCTGCATGAAACTGAAACAGGAGTTATGAGTCGACTTAATGAAAAATAATTATGTTCAACAGCTTGTTTTTTTTGAAATATTGACTGAATTTCAAGATTGAAATCTCTAAACTGTGGATATACAAGTTAACCATCTGCACAATAAACTGTTACTATTGCACATATTTTCCTTAATGGAACAAAACAAGCCCTGCATGCAACTCTTCTCATCGTCCTGCGTCTAAATGTGTATGGAAAAGTTGCCACTGATTGACAGCGTGTGACTGTGTGTGAGTGTGTGTGTGTGTGTGTTCAGGGGTGGAACATTTCAGTTTCTGTGACATCCAGAGTAATTTATCCTTTAGGGGAATACTGTCAAAGGTGTGACATATGCAAAGTGTTTGCTGTTGAAATATGACGACGACGACTCAAGATCATAAGGAGGTTGTTTATCATAACTCTGTAGTTATGATTTTTCTGAGTAGAAATGGGTTTTTAAGAGTTTCTTGCATTGAATTTGTCCAAACCGAGAGGAGCGTTCATTATACCCAGGTGTAGGCAGGCTCTGATATCAGCATCTATGTGTCTGCTTGACATGACAGTGATTTATGTGTATTCTTTATGGAAGGCAAGGCAAGCTTATTTGTGTAGCAAGTTTTAACAACAAGGCAATAAAGTGCTTAACATAAACCATCATTGTGACAAAGTGCAAAATTTAAATACGATGAAGTAAAAAGGGGCAATTAGGATTTGAAACATGTCTGAATGTGTTAAAAGTTGATGTCTGTGCCATCTGTCTGACATTTCTGCTACGCTTCCTTCAGGGTGATATTGGTTTGGCTGGTCCACCTGGGATATCAGGTCCTACAGTGAGTGAGATCTCTTTTCTTTATTATTAATTTACACAGACTCATACTCCTTCTTGATCGATCATGTGTATTGTTTAGGTCTGCTGCAGGCAACAAGTCGATGGTGTTTCATAAAGTAAACAGAACACATAACAAAGGTCCCATAACACAACAGTATTTCATTTGGTTATGAGCTTGGAAGCTGGTTGGTATATTTTAAATGGGAGGCTACAGAGGCTGCAGATATGACACCATTGAGGACCTGTCAAACATGGTCTGTTCTCCTCCTATGCTTGTGATTGACAGGGGAAGCCCGGCACTCGTGGAGAGCCAGGCATCCCAGGAGAGTCGGTGAGTCACAGCGTCTAACTCTCTTTGAGCTGTCAATCCACGTGTCATTCCTTTGTCGCAGCCGACTGACAGATCGGCTGTCTCTGTTCTCTGTTAGGGTGAGAGGGGGCCGATCGGAGAGACAGGATTCCCAGGGCCTGAGGGACCCCAAGGTGTTCCTGTAAGGATGCTGCGTGAATATCTTGCTCTTCCCTAATAATCACTACTACATGATGCCAAAGCACCTTCCAGTATCACCCAGGCTGGAAACACTGTAGGGCTGAATAACACATCTCAGCATCAGCAGCTTTATCTATGGTTGTCTTCCAGTTATATGGGAAAAAAGAACATGACTCAAGGACAATATGGGCAAAATATGTATGTTAGCGATTGCTTGTCCTGTAGATGATTACATTCCTCTATGCAATTACCATCAGAAATAGTTTCTGTAATTTTCCCTGTAAGCGCACAATGGAACAGTGTTCGCACTGCAATCAGGATCATTATCCCTCGGTTGAGATATCTCATTAACTGCGGAGATTACTAGGAGTGCAACAGTGCTGATCCAATCGAAGGTGGGAGCTGATACGAAAATGTCTTTGTTTGTGTTGCACTCCTTGAGCAGGGGAAACCTGGAAAAGATGGAACTCCTGGAATCAAGGTGAGTTGTGCGAACACACTGCAAATCCCCTTATACAAAGTGCTTTACATCAGCTGAGGTACAGAACGATTGCACAGCAGATTTTTATCCCCCCCTCCAAGCTACAGCATCCTGAGTGCATTAAACCTATTTGCATATTTGAGATTTTAATGATAAAAACTAAATGAAATCCTGCAGATTTAAGGCTTTGTTGACTTTTAGTCTTTTTTATCCTAATTATACAGTTAATGCTTTCAGGCAATAATAAAATGTTTGTAATAGAGGGCAGTAGACATTCAGATTAAATGTGCATTTTCCTGCATGATCAACCTGGCTAAAATTTAAATAAATACTGCAGCAAAATCTGCTTTTAGGCGACTGATCAAATATGTCTTACACTGTTTACAACATAATCTTACAGAATGGGCTCACAGCATGCAGAACAAAGCTGCTATGAATAGCCAATCCCAAGGCAATATACAGCCGAAAACCCACACTGGTTTGGCTATAATTGTTACGGTTTGGGCTCCTGATTTGAATGATTTTCACCTAACAGTTTAATGGCAGCGCTAACAGTTTATTGTTTTCCTCTTATTATTAGTTAATGTCCTTCCATCAAAATATCACCATTCCACAGAGCCCTTCTCCAGTTTCATCCTCGTGTCTTTGTGCCACGGTGCCGGGCTTTTTGGTGGGGCAACAGTGCCATCTAGCAGGTGGCTTTGCTCCTCCACTCAGACTCCTCGCACACTGCTTTGAGGTTTAATGTAATGCTCAGAGAAGCACATTTCAGTGGGCAAGATGATAGATTTAAGCCTCCCATCAGGCATTGGGGAATACAGAGTACTGCAGATTAAAGCAGGCAGGGGAGAACAGCATCACAAAGAGATGCCCGTTTTAAAACCACATCATGCCAGATTGTCTTTTGCATAGCTCCTGTAATCCAGCAGGAAATTGATACAAAGATGCTCCCAGAGGTATTGCTGTGAGCACAGCAGAGGGGAGCGATGAGGAGTGACAGGGAGAGATTTGAAGACACAAGATGTTGTGACATGAAGCCAGAGACCTCCATACAGTACAGACAGCTGATTGGGTAGCAGGCATTTCTCAAACGAAACAAGAAGTGATGCAGAGAAGCCATGACATTGCAGAAGGTGAAACGCTATACAGGGACATATTATACAAGCAATACACCTGAGCTGAGTAAGAAGCAATCAATGCACCGTCATCTGAAAAGTGTACATTTCTCAAAGTCAAGGAATTCACGGGAAGCTTGGTCGATGTTTTTTCTTTTTCTCTTAAGGCAACAGAAACTTTTGTAAATACAGTAAATATCACCATATGTCAAATGTTGGGTTTCTCAGCTTCATATCTACAATATTACAATATTGGAATATTTTTGGTGTAGTGGCTGAAAAGCTTAATTTCTTCCATGACAACAAAGCCATAAAATATATTTCTCTTCTTTTTTTTTTTTTTCTAAGGGAGCTACAGGTACATCAGGGGACAGAGGAGCCAAAGGAGAACGTGTAAGTAGCGCCGTTCCTGTTTTCCTAAAAAGAAGCAGTTTTATAACTCAGACTATAATGCACAAAAAGGTTTTGATGAATAGTAATGAAAGTCTTCACGTCAGCACAAATATGACTAATCCCCACAAGCACATAAGCACTAGATAAAGGCATTCAGTGCTCAGTGCGGTGTCCTATTGTATCTGCAGAGCAAAAAATAAAGAGCTCTGTCACACTTCTGCCGTAATCTATTGCAAATAGAGGATGCAAAACAAGGCTTTTAGCTGTATAGTTGCAAACAGAACCCCAGGTGACTGACTAGACACGTTAGGAGGAGGAGGTCAGTGTGGTGAGCATGTTTGTGATACAGTTGCATATTAGTCAGTGAAAACAGTGACAGCTTCTGCCAGCCAGGAAATGTGGCTTTGGTTGTTATGCTGTAGAAACTGGAGCAGATCTAAACTACACTGCGTCACATACACCTGAGACATGTCTGGGATTCTTTACTGCAGGGTGATCCAGGGATTCCCGGAGTGAGGGGTGTTCAAGGCGAGAGGGGTCGCGCAGGAGATCCTGGCCCTATTGGACAAAGCGGACCAACGGGCCAAAAAGGCGATCCTGGCCCCCCAGGACATTTAGCGAGCACGAGCCTCCTGGTAGGTTTTACATTTGCAGATACCTCTGAGCAAACAGATCCCGCCACATGATTAAAGCTTTAATCAGCCTGCTACGTTCCCGGGCTTGTGTAACTCCTTCAGTTCTCGTTCCCTGTATGGAAAAAATGGTGCGGCTACAGATCTCTGCATGAAACATCAAACAAGGCTTTGCTAGGGAGGTTGCTGTTCTCTTTCTGCTCAACGCTTCCCACTCCTCATCCAGGCGCAACAGAAGGTCAGAGAGGGAGAGAGATGGAGACAGAGAGAAAGACAGATATGTGGGCGTGCCTGGAGCGCTGCAGAGCAGTGAAAACACCTCCGTGTGTCACAGACATTTTACACATACTGTGCACAGTCACAGCAGTTATATAACATTCACAACACGGATGAAAAACCATTTTGAATGCAAAGATCCAAGGTGCAAGTCTCTCCTTGTTTGAGCCCTGGAAAGCTATAACAATGTTTGTGAGGAAAGTTAGCATGAGGGACATAAAGCAGCGGCAGAGCAGGCATTTTTATATATCTGCCTTGATAACACATACATTTAGAGGCATACAGAGTTGGTGCAACAAGACATGCTATCCCCCTTAAGCACAGGATGCTTTACTACAGAAGTGGACATAAAATAAGACTTTATAAAGTTAGAATATGGAATTTAACAATCAGACCCATTGTATTTCCAGCTGGGTTTAATGTCAGAAAAGTCAGAAGAGAGCTGATCTATCCTCCCTGCCTTCTTTTCTGTACAGATGGTTTGGAAATGCATGTCAGGCATCCATTGGATTTTCATGTCGTGATAACTGCTGAATCTCCTCTGCTGTCAGCGCACTATGAATGAAAGATCACTCACGGTTGTCTCTTAATTGTATTTTGTTGTTGTTGTTGTTAGAATCTGTTCCTCTCCACCACACACAGGGTGATACCAGCTTCATGGAGGAACTCAAAATGTTTATCAGAGGTGAAGTTTTGAGGGTCTTCGAAGGTACAAGTTGTTCCAAATTTATTTATTTGCACATTTCTTCCCATCTTTATTCTCTGTGCTGTTGTATTCTGAGTGTGAGCTACCTTGCTTTGTAGAGAGACTATCGGGCACCGTCATGCCACAGAAGACACATGCAGGCATTTTAGCTTCACAAATCCAAGGGCCTCCGGGACCTCCCGGCAAGGACGGACTACCAGGACCACCAGGAGAGCCTGGACCTCCCGGTCCTCAAGGTAAGAGCTCAGGCTGCCACACTGTGACTGGCTGGATGTTAACACCACCTCAGAAAAATAACCACTTTTGTTAAGATAGGAATTAGAAATAACACTCTTTGACCTGTGATTGCTCAGAAATGTGAAACTTAATTAACCCTCATTGGCATTTTTAAACCAAGTGGTCAAACTAGCATATGCTGCAGCACCCATGTATCTCTGAAGGAGACATCTTTTACTGCTACTCAAAAGCTGCAGGGTGACATGACCCACGCCGAGTGAACAGCCTTCAGTTAAAGTTCTTATTCTGTTTGTAAAGAGTTGGGATGACACACTGGAGACTGATTGGGGTGGGGGCACTAATGTAGGCTGGCACGTGTATTTTGTAGGGATTCATGGGTATTTTTCTCTTGCTTAGACCCATATATCAATGCAGACTGAGGGGCGGGAAGCAGAGGA
This sequence comes from Pempheris klunzingeri, assembly GCF_042242105.1. NCBI lineage: Eukaryota > Metazoa > Chordata > Actinopteri > Acropomatiformes > Pempheridae > Pempheris > Pempheris klunzingeri. The sequence continues at coordinate 2,658,003 of NC_092023.1, read as the reverse complement.
AAGGCCAGGAGTGTGGTGCACAGCAGCTCTCTGGGAAATATGAAGACAAACGAAGAATTGGCTGTGAATAAGAGAAAGTATTATCAATGTGGACAAGCAAGAGCCCCAGTATTGATACCTCACTCCAGGAAAGAAAGCTTCTAAAGCGCAAAAGGAGCATAGTCAGGACAGAGAGTGGACGATCTTTATCAGAGTGTTCCCACTTTCTGACTGCTCATACACTAATGGTTTGCTGGTCAGGCTTTACCTCAACTTTGGTTAGATTTGTGTTGCGTCCACAGCAGAACTATAACATCTTAACTTTTGAAGAGGAGGAGTGTGTTACGTGTTGGTGCCAATCAAAGCGCTACAACACTGCGTTGGCCTTCCTCTTCAAGCTTTGTATCTACCTCACATTATTCAAGACCATTTACAGTTTACCCACTGCTATGATATGAAATGCTGCTTTTATTCACCAATGATGGAGTTAATTAGGCAACAAACCGCCTGTGAATATTTGTGCCGTGTTAATGCCACCGGCGTTACACATGTCTTGGATTTTGTTTAGCTAGTTTTATTTTTTTATGCTTGAAAAGAGTGTTTTATAGGTGATTCTTAACGCAGCTTTGCAATAAATATTTATTGAAAATAAAGAAGAAAGTTATTTCCCATGATAAATCAAAAATTCAACAACTTCTTAATTTTTTTCTTTGTTGACTTGTGCCTCCACTCAGCTGGGGAGAGAGTTCGGGGTAATATTTCCTCATTATTTCTCGTCATCCTCTGCTGGAGACTGTGCTCCTCTGGAATATCCAATTTGACTTCTTCTCCAATATGCCAAAATGAATTGTTTATGGAGAAAAATAACCCTCTGTTGAATTCACAGTCTTCTTTTCCTCATGGTTTGATTTCACTTGGGTGAAAGTCTCAAGCTGTTAGAGAATACCCATAAGGACGCACGCTGAAGAGCATCATTTCCTCTTCCTCCTCTTCTTCTTCTTTTTTTTTTTTTGTTTTCCCCCTCCTTTGTTGTAATTGAGAGCTCATTCATCTTCCTATTCATCTTTTACTTTTGAGTTCGTAATGAAAATACTCACTGCTGTAAGTCATTATGTTAAAGTGCATATTTCATGAATTCTGCATTTTGTTGTTTGAACATTTATTTTTAATTTTGTATTTCAGTGCGTTCTGTGTGTTCATTAATACTGACTGAATCAAAGTGTCTCAGATTATATCAGGCTGTAAACTGTGTGGTTCAGAGCTGCTCTCCTTTGTGCTGTATGATATGGAAATATCGGTAAATATCTCACAGTAATTGGTCTAATGATGGAGCAGCTGCCCATAGAAAGTTTCTTTTGTAAAGCATAGCATGAATAAATAGATGCTCATACTGTTTACAACAGTGTACAACAGGTGCAGGGATCCTATCAATCAAGCATGAAAAACTGGTCTGTGGCGATGTTATTCTTTATTAACGCATTGTGTCCATTAGTGCCCCTCCAAACAATTTGTTTTCAACCAAGTACGGACACAGAATGGCATTTTTGATTTATCAGAGTGCTCCACTCCGGCGTGTCACCCAAGCTTATTGCCCTTTGTGCTGTTCAGTATTTTTTTGCTTAAGGTACAGTGCTCTTTTCTCCATGGAACGCCTCCTCCCTGAATGAATGCCCCAGGCTCTGTGAGTGTTGAAAGAAGTCTCATTATTGCGGCAATGTGTGGATAGCCCCTCTCTCTTTGAGACTCAGTTTTGGAGCATTCATAAGCCTTTTTTTTCTGAGATTTTCTCTGACATGTAAGCGTTGAAGCGTTTCCCCTTTGGGCCAGGCGGTGCAATGCTTGATACTCCTGTCAATGTTTCTGATGCACTCCATGCAACCGCTGGTCCTGAGACTCCATTACTTCAAGTGCCTCATGGGGAAATATTTTCTCAGTGCCTCAGATTCTTTCTTGGTATGCTGCTGTTACCCGCTTTGCATGGAGTGAGAAAGCTTTTGTATAAAATCTGTGTGTGCATATTGTTAGACGCAACGCAAGTGCTGCCCTGTCGTGTCCAAACGCTTTGATTTTGTTCTACTCACCAGCCTTTTTTTTCAAAAGGCGAAGCATGTTCTTGTACCGCTGTTTAGTTTGTCATCGTAGGGGTAGTAATAATGCAGCCACCAATTATCATCACAGGAAATGATTAACACAAATAGGGACAATGTCGTTGTGTTCTGTTGCCAAACAGAAAAAAGGTTTTATATGCTAACCTCTATTCTATCTTTTGGGTGTGCTTATGTTCTCCCAGAGAATTACATCTCTGAGTCTGGTTGTCATGAATAGACATGATTGTTTTCTGCATCTGTTGCATCTGTTTGTTTTCTGTTGAATGAGTCCACCTTTGATAAGACCTGTCTTTTCACTCTCTGAATGCCTTTAGTGACCCACATATCTGACCTCCGAATGAAAAAAGCCTCTTTGCTCTGTTCTGAAATCTTCAAAGACGTGTGCTTGTGGCCCGATTGCTGGCAGAAAGCTGTACAAGCCCACAACGCCTCCTTCTTCGAAAACAAACGCACAGATGGCTTGTTTGATGATTTCTATTTTGACAGGATGTCAGTATGCACGTTTATTATTAAAAGGTTTGGGATTGAAACTGGGAATCCAGAGTAGCCTGTTTCTACACCAACAACCAACGCTGCCTTTCTCAAAAGAAGTGCAGACTTGACGCCTGACATTCACGATATTTATTTCATCAAGAAGCTAATCTGAGTCCCTGGACAGATACAAAGGTTGCAAACATGGATCCTCATGTTACGGCATTTTCTATTAATCCTACTAACTGTACTGCACACCCCGTGACCGTGACTCCACGCTGTTCTACTTCAACTCGGCAGAATTTGTGCTCAGCCCGAGTGTCATGTCTGTTCCCAGGATACAGGGGTCAGAAAGGAGAACGAGGCCAGCTTGGTTTGGGGTTACCAGGAGATCCAGGACTCATGGGGCCGCCAGGTAAGAACAGCACGCTGCACTGAGAGGCCTCCATGTCTGAACGTGTCATGTGTTGTCCGTTTTAACACATAGTGACACACAGTACATATGTAACACATAGATGTGGTCGAATGGAGGTTACATAAACAAAGAGAAGGAAGGAAATGAGCGATACTGTGGAAATCATGTTTTGTTACAGTCAGAAGAAGAGTTTGTGTTTCATGTTGCTTTAACTGCATATTTATAAAACAATAACTCAAGGCTGCACTCATCAATATTTTCACATTAACAATGATACTGTGTGAAGAGAAATGGGTCATTCATAGAGATGAACCCACCGAGAATAACCAGCTGACTCTGCACTTCCTCTCAGCGCTATGGAGGTTTTTTTTCATCATCTTTTAAGTCAAGTCAGAATCTGTTTGTACAGCCCGAAATCACAAATCACTCTTTGCCTCGCCCAGTGTATGACCCTAACTTCATATGAGGAAAAAAAACTCTTTTAACGAGGATAAAATGGAAGAAACCTCACGAAGAGCAACAGAAAAGGATATTTAGAGACAGACAGACAATAGATGCAATAGATGTGGCCTGTGCAGAACAGACTTATTCTGATTTTATTAGCATTGTTTCCACCAACAGCAGACGACTATTTTTAGTGTTAAACAACCCAGTCAGTGACTATTGGACAGATATTTCCCTCAGGAGTTGGTGGAGACCAAAACAGAGTTAAAAGAAGAGTGAATATTGGACTTCATCCGGTGGAAACACGACTCCAAATGAGTGCCAGTGTTGCTCCACATCTGCGTTATTATGTCAATGTTATATTTACAGCTTGTTGTGCTCCAAAAAAATAACTGCTGCTTTCTATCATAATTCTAAGCCTTGAATTTTGACTGAATTCAAAGGTTTAACCCTTTCATGCATAGAGGTCACAGCAGTGTGCAGCTATTCAAAAAGCTGTTTTCTTGTATATGCATGAGTTTTGATGGCATAGTTGCACATCAGCCACTACAGTGAAGCTACTGCATCATCAAACCATCAAAGTGAAACCAAGATGGTCGACAGACCAGAAAATACCAAGTTGCTCATTTTCTTCTGTTCAAATGTTCTATAAAAAGAGATCCTTGCAGGTCAGAAAAATATTGTAGAATTGTACATCATGTATCACTAGCTATATTTCAATGTAAACATATCTTTATAAAATATGGGTTGAAAAAAGTTCAAATCTTGTTTTTCACGCCTGAAGATGCATGAAAGGTTAAAAGTAGCACTGATTTTAACCATTTAACCTTCCAATAACCAGCCATTGACCTGCAAAACATAAGGAAGTACGTTAGTTGTGTCTCTATATAAGAGCACCTCTGGAAGTCGAGACGCTCGAGTTTCAATTAGACCACATTAGTCACAGAATCACCGGGAAGCTCTTTCCTCCTCCACATCCACCGCTGTTCATCACGTTTTCTGACTCGTCCACTAAAAAGAGGAAAGAGTAGCACATATCACCATGAAACCACAAAACTGCTGTTGTGTCAAGTCTCAAACTTTAAATTCTCTTTCAGTCTTCATTCAGTATCACAGCGTGTCGGAGATAAACACGGTTCCCAAATGGTGTTATGTTTTCCAAAAACTCCGGCGCTGCTGTGACATAAATGGGACCCCATTAGAGGGCAAAATGCTGCAATGATGGAGCAATGACGTCCTGTAAAATATAAAAGCCCACCATGGTGTCCCAAAAACCAAAGTTTCACTGAGCACAACCTCAGATGTCGGCTTGTCCGCTGCTCCTGTGAACTAAAACAAATAACTTCAGTGATGAGAAGTGGGATTACAGCAGGAGTTTACCGCTGAACCTAAAGTCACCCATCCTACCTATGTATGTGCATAATGCATGTGTCGGCCAACGGGAACATGGCTGCAGCTCCCCTGGGGAAGACACCACCTCCAGGGAAGCACAGTGATAGGAAGCACATCTGGCACAACTGGCGGGGTTAGACTTCAGCTGTATTTGCATCTTTGAAAGAGCTGGAATGTACTTTAAAAAAAAAAAAAACTGCTTCACATCTGCTGGACCACTGTGATGGTTTTCCCTGCACATTTACAAATCCCTGTGCAACAGAAGATTATTCCTACCCACCACAATTTCTGTCACTTGGCCACCGTAATGAGGCTCAGCTCACTCCTGCTAAACCACCTACGGGTTTCATATACAGGAGATCCACACAACTCGGTTTTATCAGTTTTACTATCAGGGTGTAAAAGCCCCTCTGGCAGGCGACAATCTCAGCGTTGTAGGTTTGCGTGAGGGCATTACAACACAGGAGAGATCTGAGAATATCTGAATGAATGAAACCTACTAATAATCTCAAGTAATTACTGGTAATTCATGTGTGACTGACCACCCTCGCTTCTGTGCATCCCGATGGTGCTTCTGCAGATTCATGCCGTCTGTAGCACCGTCGCCGTAGCAGACAGAAAATACATTATTTTTTTGATAATAAGCATTGCTGTTGTCAGTAGTAGCACCGCGGACGGCTTTGTGTGTGAGCAGTTAAGCAGGAGATGGATGTGGCACTGATGAAAGGGTCAAGTTGTGCTCTGAGAGGGAGGAAAAGCACAAGGCAGCACCTGTGATTCCTTTTGTATTAACTGCAGAGGAGGAAGCTGAGGCTGGTCTGACTGATGTAATGAACACTCCCGTGGCTAGACCGCAGTGGAGGGTTTTTTAATAGGCTTACAGAGACCCGTCAGAAAGAAAACATTATCACTGCCTCCTGTGTTTGTGTGTGTGGACAACATGTGAGAGACAAGGAGGCAACGTGGATGGCTTTGCAACTTCAGCGCGCTGTTGCTAAGTAACATAAGATACTAATGTCTCATCTGCTTGCAGAGTGGACAAATGTTCCGTCTCTGTCCTTCATTCTCATTGCTATTAAATGAAAGACTTACTTCATTGTGAAGTAGATATCCAGCTTTTTCTCGGCCGAGCTCGCTTGTGTGAAAGTGACACATGTAATGGAGTGAAGCCATTTTAAGGAAAGATGATAATGTGGAGAAGAATTTACAGCACACAGTACCAATATATCAGAAATAAGATGATATCAGTCAATATATCCTCTCTGATTTATTGCTCTACCTCTTGTAGGAATATGTCTGGTAGATACAAAGTGTACTGTAGCCTTTTGGCTTAAAACCACTAATATATTGCTTCATACTTCCAAACAGGATGTCACACTTCTTTGTGATGCTTTCCACATGCAGCTTTTCACAGCCTGTGTGTGCGGACAGTGTTTGACAGTGTGTGGTTGTGTGAGGGAGCGTGTGCTTCTGCCATATCACACTTTGGAGTTTCATCTCTAATGGAAAGCTCTGCCGACTGGGTCGGTGGTTCCATCCCCAGCTCCTATGGGTCAGCATGTTGAGGCGTCCTTGGCGCTGACGCTGAACCCCAACTTACTCCTGAAACACATCCTCAAGTGTGTGAAAGAACAGTCTCCTCCAGCTTAGATTCCTCCTGTATGAATGACGTGTGAATGGGTGAATGAGGATGTGATGTAAGACTAATAACAACCTGCAGCCAGTGCAGGAATTAATCATGTTTGATTCTCCATCCAGGTCCTCCTGGGATCACTTCTCAGGGCCCTTCTGGCTCTCCGGGGCCCCGTGGACCTCCTGGGATGTGTGACCCCAGTGACTGTCTCCGTCCATCCCTATGAACCCAGCAGAGGGGTGTCGGGCGGATGGAAGACAGTCCTCCGGCTCCTCTCTCGGAGAAGGTCGGCCTCGCTGTGTCCTCGGCCCCGGTTCGATTGGACAGTCTCACAGCTGACCTCTTTTTTTTTCACTTTACAAACACATTTGGATGCAGCCAGGATATTTTTGTTGTTGATTTTGTTTTGAATGCAATAGAAAACCTTTTCATTTCTTTTTTGCAATGCGGTACTTTTAAGTTATTTCTTGTTTTCACATCCCCTACTGTGATATAATGCATTCCTTGTCAACTCTCATTATGACTTTCAAGACCATGAAATGACTTTGTTTCATCAAATTCAGTGCTGTCTGAAAACATGATCTTAATTATTTGTTTGCCTCCTTAATGGGCATGCCTGTTCACTCTTCTGTTCTTATTCAGATAAGCCAATGTGCTGGCAGAAGGTACATCTCATGTGTGTGTGTGTGTGTGTGTGTGTGTGAGAGCGAGCAGAGATTAGCTGAATGAATATACTTGTTTTATGTGTTCGTGTGAAGAAAATTTGCAGATTTATGAAACTCCTTATGCAACCAAAGTGCAGCAGATGTGTCCGATATGGAAATTATTTATTTTTAAGTGTGTTCTGCAAGAATGTATTTAAAAGATGGTACTAGCAAATGTAGTAAATGTAGCACGGATACTCAGTAATATCATCGCTCGCAAGCGGATTGATACATTTCTGGATTACTAGTTAGTTTTGTTTTCTGAAATTATCACTCGTGACACATTTTGCAGCGTGCACGATAATCTTTTTTTTTTTTTTAAAAAGATCTACAGTGTAATCGCCAATAAAGACGTCTTCCCATTATCTGTAGGTTAGGTAGCGCCAGAACTGAGCACTCATTAGTGAGATTTGCAACTACATGCAACTATTTATAAGAGACGTACATCAAGGGCAGATTTGAAACGAATGTTCTGTAAATGTTTCATATTTATATCTATATTTAATGAGTGTGACCTCACATTCACCTTTACTGTTGGTTTAATCTGTAAGTAAGTCGAACAGCTGATTGAACAAGTGATTGTGTTTTTTTTTTTTTCCTTTTTCCTGTCTAATGGGGCTTGTAATGGGACCTGACAATATAATTACATAAGCAAGTTGTCATTGTAATGACGCATAAAGGTTCTCACTTTTGTTATCAATCATACATTGCTGCAAATGTTGAAGAGAATGTTGAAGTGTGTGTGTGTGTGTGAGATGATGGTTATTAACATTGTTTACAAAGTGTTGTGTATGATGATTCCTCTGGTTTATTTGTATATTTTTGATTTTCAGCCACACAAAGGAAATCGGACTACTACACTACGCCTTCAGACTTTGTGTTTCGCTGACACGTGTTCTCTTAAATGTACTTGAACTTTCTTGTTGTTTGTTTTCACGGTCTACATCCTGGTTTTTAGCTTGCAGACCATCCCTGTGTGTGTCACTAAGACTGGAGTTTTGATTTATTTATTGTTCTAACAAGTTTCAGCAGCAATTTTAAGTGTTTTCAACTAATAATTCAGAAGAACGTTTTGAGTCAGCTTGACCCAAACAGGCCACATGTTACTTATTTAAATGAATGCTGTGGTTTGAAGATTTTTAAGTAAATGCACAAATAGTTAATCCAATAAGTGACCTAAACGTTTAGTTTGATAACCACACTACACAATGGTGGTAGTAGAAAAACATAATTGGCCTCTAGTGTATATTACTTTCCTGAAACTTTCATTTTGAGTGCTGTTTAATGAGTTTGACTCAAAGGGTTTAATTTTACTTTTAAGTGTCCTGTTGTGATTAATGTTTGAAATGTTCTGTGGGTGTATCTGAAATTTTGTGACATTAAGAACTCGGTTCTATCTGTATTTCATCCTTTGAGATCTGTTTGACACTTTCCCTTTCACTTCATGCCTCACATCATCATGCTTCTCTTACACATATGAATTATAACTCGCATCTTACTTTGAAGCTGCAGAGCATTTTTTTTTTATATATATTTTTCTCAGCATGCAGGCTTGGTTTTTATCTCTGCCAAATTTTATCAGTGTGAGTGGGTCTAATTTTAGATGGGTATTGAATCAAATGTGTGCAACTGACTTCATTTGTGAGTTGAAAGAGCCCCCTGCTGGACATTCATTTATTTTCTCATTGCTTGTAATGTGAATGGAAAACCATCTTTCTTTGGGTTATAGGCTGCATAAAATCCCCTCCTTCTATTGGCTTCTGTCCTTTCATCGTGCTAATTTTCATATTCCATTTAATGGGTTCCCCTCGAAGACAATAACGCCGACCTTGACCAAATTCAAATGAGACGGCATCAGCAAACTAATGCGATCTGAACTTTTAGGTGTTCTGATGGGAGCAACTATCTGCGTATATTGAATTTAGCTTGAATTGATATTAATGTGCACCCGTTTGTGACTTCAATTTAGCTAAACAGTATGATAACTAGGGAGGACACAAAATGGCTGCTGATGTCACAGCCCACTTCACTAGCAATTTGCTGCCAGCCATTTTACATCCCTCCCAGTTAAAATCCATTTATTCTAAGTGCAGAATGTCAGAGGAAAACAAACTCAAAGGATGGAGGCGTTGTAGGTTGAAGTATCCTTTAAATGAAATGCTGTTATATGCCTAAAGTTTGGCAAAAATCACTTTAAACAATAACATTAGTTTTATACATCCACATATTACATTATTGCTGATTTTATTTTATTTTACTGTAATGGAAGTTGATCCCGTTGCCACATATAATCTAATCTTGTAAATAAGCTTTTAATGAGGGGGAATATGGATCAGCCTCTCAGCATGGTCCCTCGGATTAAAAATGTCTGCCTGCTGCTTACATCTCTGCTCATGTATGAGCTCATGTCGTGCTGAGTGAATTAATGTGTGTTTATGAAAGTCTTTGTTTCGTTGAATATCTACCTCAGTCTTGGTTTACCACACATCTACATGATTAGCTATTTTGGAAAAAAACAAAAAGAAATATCACAACACTGACTGTTGCCTTTTAATAATGATAATGATTAAAAAAAAAAAAAAAAGCAATTGAAACCTCATGTGTAGTAAAAATAGATATATTGCAGTCCTGGATGTAGACGTCAGTAGAAAGGTGGAGGCGGTGATGGTCCTGTTGTGTACGTGGTTACCAGATGTCAGAGGTTATATTTTACACTTTTCTTTGCAGCATCTTTTACTGACACTGATTACCGGCACCTGCCTTACACATGTGCAATAAATGTTATTCAGTGCTTCATTTCTTGTCTTGTGATTTTTGAGCACTAACACACAATGTTTCAAATATTAAGATTAAGATTTGTCTTTTAAGTTAATTCATGAAAAATGCGAAGATGTGTTATAAAACCCACTTCACCGTCTCACCTCAGTGTTCATTCAGGAGCTGGTAGGGAGCTTTTAATCACATCACATGATCTTCATCAGCCGATTGTCATACAAATGTAGATTAAAAGAATGTAGATGAGAAACACTGAGTGCTCAGAGTGAAATTTAAGTGTCTGCATTTGTGTGAAAAGTGCAGAAGAGTTACTAAGAGCTGAGATTGTTTTGGCCACTGTAATATTTTTGTTTTTATTTGAGGTGAACAACATCGATTTTGTGTTTCCACATATTCTATCGTCACAGAATGATCCCAGTATACAGAAATAATCAAACACTGCACGTGTTGTTTTCTTTATTTGTAACATTAATGAGGGTCTCCCTCATCCCTAAAATATATTTTCATATACGCACGACTGCAGTCTGTTGTCATTCTGTACAATGAGGCAAAATCTCACATCAGGTTGTTTTGTAGGAAATATAATTAACCACAACTCAAACATTTTTTTTTTTTACAGATTTACAACATGTTCAACAAACTGAAGTCAGTGTGACTTGTTTTTCATGTTTTCATCCTCTCTCCTTTTTATTTTGAAATGCGGGGCTGAAAGGACGGTCAGACATAAAGAAATTAAATTAGACTTTAGAAATAAATTTTAAAAAGTTGGTTTCAGCAAATGCATCTTTGGTAGAATAGCACATACAGAACAAATAACTGAAGAAGGCACTTGAACCAAACAAAATCATGATCCTGCTCTGCTTTGAGTATTTGAAATGTTCTGTGGGAAACGGATGAGCCTTTAATTAATAGGAGCAGTGTAAATGGACATAAACAAAAAGAAGATGCAGGCAGAGGTACAAGGAGAGTGGGATAAACAAACGTTTCTGGTCATATCGTCTCAGAAATGTGAGCACATCATCCTGAAAATATCAAAACAACTCTCAGGTTGAAAACTCCAGAACAAGCTAGATTCTTGAAGCACATTAAAAACACTGTTTTTTGCCTCCTTCTGATGGAGATGTGGCTGGCACATAACATGCTCACAAGACTAGAGGTTAATGGATTGAAGACACCGCACCAACCGCAGCCCGTTTGGAAGGCAGTGTGAAAAATGTTGTGTGCTCAGGGGACCTAATCCAACAGTCTTTCTGTCTCTGTCAGAGTGGCTCTTAGTTCCCTGCAGGTCCCTTCACATCCAGAGACTGGTGAGCGGCTCCTGCCTGGAGGTTGCAGGCCGACGGGTCACAGTAACCATTAGGACCGGCTGAACCGGGAGGCCCAGGTACGCCGGCCATTCCGTGAGCTCCAGGAGGTCCCCTCTGCCCGTCCCGACCATCCTGACCATATCCAGGTTTACCCGGCTCACCTGAAACCACAGAAGTCACCTTAGGATGCTAGCTGCTCAATTTAAAGTCTTAAAACACAGTCACGTGCACTTATATACAATGAAAGAGTTTCTGGATATTGTTAATCGCTCCTCCTCTTCCTAACTCGATTTTAATATTAGTGATCTGAACAAAAATCATGTAAATACCCTTCAAGGTTGAAGAGCAGGTTTAAGAGGCAAAACTGACTCACCAGGAAGTCCAGGGGGTCCTGGCTGACCTTTAGGTCCCCGTACTGTGGGCCCTCTGGAGCCTCTGTCTCCCATTTCACCTACAAGACATATTTTGTTATGAAGATGTTTGTGCACAACAAAGACAAACGTGTCATTGTTTTATTTGATGTATCATTTGCTCACATCACCCTAAACAGTGACACCTGCCAATACATTCATTACCTTTGGCTCCTTTCCTTCCTAAAGGTCCTTTGGGCCCTTTAAGTCCTGGAAGGCCTCTTGTTCCAGACTGCCCAGGGAAGCCATTGTCTCCTGGAGCCCCAGGAGGCCCTGGAGGTCCAGGTTTTCCAGGTAAACCAGCTACGCCAGACTCTGGCCTCCTTAAACTAGCAGCTAACTGGGCCAACTGTTCTGTTGGAGGATAACCGAAAGAAGACGAAGAACAAGATGACCCATCACGTACAGAACAGGCAGCAGGACACGAATGTTCCACTTGTAGTTCACAATTATCAAGGGGACTTTTTAAGATATAACACTTAGCAATAAATCATGGCGTTGCATAAGAAGGCTCGTTTCTGAAAGCTCAAAGCAGCTGTCATGGAGGAGATGGGCCAACAGCTCTTGTACTTGAGTTCAGAGTGAAGCAGAACAAGGTGAATCTGTGGTCACGATATCCCTCGAGCTTCTCCTGTTTTTCAACCTTTTTCCATAAGCCCTCCGTAAATTGAGCAGAAAGGAGATAATACTCTTTATTTCAAGCAATCAGTGACAGAAAATTTATGTTCATAGTGCAGAGGATATAATATTAATCTCCTGTGGCTCCTTGCTGCATGGTATTTTGCACTTAAGATTCCAGTTTTCTGGCTCCTGATGAAAATTCATGCAGCGCCTGCTTGAGTGCTCTTTTTTTTTTTTTTAAGATTTCCTTTCCAGGCAGACTCTGTGCTGGAAGCAGAGGAGTGTAGGTCTGCTGGAGGTGAAATTAATTTTTCAGCACATCGGGTATAAAAAAATCATGAGTATAGGAGATGGGTTGTGGAGACGTAAGAGCTACAGAATGAAGAGAACACAGGTTGCGACTTCAGTGAAAAAATTTCTGAAGCTCGGTGAAGGGATTTTTCATCCATCAAATAAACAAAGAATGAAGCTTCTTTCATGTTTTTGGTTATGAAACTTTGCCTCTTTTAACTTGAGAGTATTCAGCAACCGCCCAGATCAATGAGACAACGGAGGGGCGGCTCTATGTGTGGTTGTGTAATGAGGCATTCTGGGAAAGATTAAAGTCATGAAATGAGGCACAAGAGAAAGATAAATGAGGTCAAAGGCCTATCACTTCTTACCTTGCATGACTCGCATGCAAACTTGTTTGATGTGCTGATCGCTTGGCTCTTTACCCTGAAAGGAAAAAAAGAGGACTTAATAGATGTCGCGACAGAGTCGAACATCATGTCGAGACTCCACGCTGCTGTTATCCAGTGGAAACAACACTCCTCCTGTTTTATCCGCTCGGTTCTGTTTGGGAGGAGAAGATTCTGCTGTTTTCGGGCTTATAAAACCTGTTTAATACACTCTAAGTGCACTGTGCTGAAGCTAAAAATAGGGCTTCCTTTCTCCTCTTCTGAAAACTTGACAGTTTGGGGATACCCTTTCAACAACACAGGTATTGAATTTGAGCATCTTGCTTATGTAGTCTGATGTATTCCCTGCTGCTGCTGCACAGGATTGAGGTTCAGTGTTTTAGAAGTGTGCAGGGAGAAGGATCCACCCCTGAAGGTCTACTGGCCTCTTCCTAAGTATTTTTATATGTTCTACACACTTTTAAGGAGGAAATTACTACCATTGCTGTATATCCTCCTGAAAGTTGACCCTAACCAGTAAGTAGCTTTGTGAAAATAAGCAGCATACGACGGTGTTGCTGGAAAATAGTTTTCTGTTTTTGTGACTTTAAGCATAAACAAGAGTGTTTTGCACCAACTATACAGAGGGTAGACAAAATATTAGCATTGTATTAGAAAGTACTGTGTAGAAGGACCAGATCACAGCTGAGGAGTGTGATTGTTGACTACCTGTAATCCCTCATGCTAAACCAAAGCTTTTAGGCCTCACAGTTTTGGTTAAGGACCCTTGGCTTGCTCCTCACTGTGTCACACAACCATCGCAGGTCTCCTCATACGTGTTCTCTGAACTTGGACCTACCGCAGGACCCTGGGTCCCTCTGACTCCAGTTGGACCCCTGTTCCCCTGCATGCCACGTGGTCCAGGTGAGCCAGGTGGCCCCTCGATGCCAGGCTGGCCTCGACTCCCCTCGGGACCTCTTCTGCCAGCGTCACCAGGGTTACCAGCCTTAACAAGAGAAGTATTACAAAACTGCAGCACTTTCTCGGTGGTTTGACACACAGACAGGTTAAAGTAGTCTGTCTGAACTCACCTCTCCTTTAGGTCCAGCTTCTCCTCCCTCACCCTGTGACATTATTTATGAAACACAGAGGATGGACACAGTGACAATGTATTCTGGTGAGTATGTATTGTGAATAAAGATGCTGAATAGTTACATTAATAACATTAATGTTAGTGGAACAACTTACAACTTCTCCTTTCTCTCCAGGGTTTCCCTCGTCACCTTGTTCTCCCTATGAAAACACAGCCTGTAAATGATTTATGCAGAGCAACCTACATGCTATTTAAAGGCATTATTACTATAAAGGGAGAATAAATGTTTAGTATCAGAATTTCATACCTGCTCTCCTTTGGGTCCTCCTTCTCCACGCTCTCCCTGTGTTAAACCAAACAAACGTTTAAAGAATGATCATGGAGTGTTGATGCTTGCAGAAATCAGACTTTGAGAATATTCTGTCTGTTCACACTAGAGGGAGCTGATCAGCAGGTTGTTGTTGAGCGTTAATCTCTTTCTTGCAGTTTAAGACAATAATCCTCAACCTGAAATGTCTCTGTGGTGCTTTCTTACCCTCTCTCCTTTAATCCCAGGCAGGCCAGGAGGACCAGGGAGTCCAGGAAGGCCGGGATCACCTTTGGGCCCCTGTAACACATAAACATGCACATCTGATGGGTAGAAACATCTTATCAACGTATATTAAGATCCACAGCAGATTTTACAGGAGAAATAATGCTGTTTTTTAAGTTATTTCATAAAGCAGAATATCTGTTAACATTTCTGAAATGAAATAATAGTAAATAAAAGGCTGGATGTTGTGTGTGCACCATTGTGGACTTTGAACACAGCTCAGCATTGCTTCTTATTCTCTGCAGCATGTTTGTGTGTGCCATTCTCCCTTTGATCAGTGACCGACCGTCTGAGGAATGCCAGGAGAACAGAGAGCTCATTCAGCCTGCTGCTTACGAGTCTCCCCTTACTGTGAAAATAGACCTCATGTGAGATCCAGCCTCGGTCTATTCTCTGAGACATTCCAGCGAAACAACAGCCAGGACCATACACTGTGAGGCTTCCCTCCTTTTCACCGTCTTTCATTCAAAGTTTTAAAAAAGAATGCAAGAGGTAAGTATTGTTTGGTGCCTCTCCTTGTGTATGTATTCTCTAAAGGGTTTTCTATTTATAACCACTAATGATTATTGGCTGTACACTTTATTTTTTCAAAATAAAGGCATGGATTAAAACAAAATCATTCTGTTAACATCGGAATTGTATATATTTGTGCTCATGTGTTTATAACTTACCCTGGCACCTGGCTTGCCGGATGGACCTGCGGGGCCTCGCTCTCCAATATCTCCCTGTGGGGAAGAAGAGAGAATAATAACAACAAGGAGTGAGTTTAAAATTAAAATAGGACGACAAAATACAGAAAATAGAAATTCAAGCAGGCAAAACTACTCACAGGTTCACCGATAGGTCCGACAGGTCCCACCTCTCCTTGTTCTCCCCGCTCACCCTGTAGTGTGACAGTAAAACCACACAGTGACGCATCAGAGGAGGCAAAAATCACAACAGCATTTCTCAACGTTTGCTGTTCTTACTCACTGTTTTGCCAGCAGGTCCCATTGTTCCAGGAAAGCCTGGCTGACCAGCGTCTCCCTGTCCAGAAAAAAACAACAACATTGCTTTCGGATTTCGATAATGTAAGAAAAACAAACCAACGCAACGAACAACTGATGATATTCAATGACTGATGAAGCAAACAACCTTGGTGCCGCTCAAGCCTTTTGGTCCAGGCGAACCAGGCAAACCCTGAGAACAGAGAGCATGTGTTGGAGAGATACAGAAACAAAAACAAGGAGAACAATTCATTACAACAAAGGAGAGATATTTCTAATAGACCTGCCTGTGAGAATCACTGCAGCACAAAGACAGCAGGCTTAGAGCATGACAGAAATGCATTTTGTTAAGCCTAAGGTGATAAAAGTGCTCTGGATATTTAAATCACGGGATGACTTTTATGCCTACAAGATCTTTCTTAATGCTGCCACAAGCAGGCTGTTCATGTTTACCTACTGATCCTCATTAGTGCCATTGATTAGACTAATCACAGATTAAAAGGCTAGAAAAACTTTGCTCTCACTTTCCTGCTCGAGGAAGACACAGCCTGCTTTATGTCTGCAATAACACAGAGGGATGAGTTCTATAGTATTTGCTTGAAAGTAAGTCAGCTTAATGAAATATCATAAAATATGTGATGCTAAAACTTTCCTCTGAACGCTGTTTTTAACTCCAATGTGGATGTGGAGATGAGTATTATACCCCATGAGCTATGGTGCTTTAACCTGCTCCTGGTGGGTTTACTCATGTGCATCCAATCAGTGTTGGTCTTGACAGTCTGGGGTCAAAGGTCATACTCACAGGAAGCCCCTGAAGTCCGACCTCTCCAGGAACGCCTGGCTTTCCAAGGTCTCCCTGGAGGGAAGCAGACAGTGAAAAAATGAAGCAGCCAAATAGCCAACACATTTTACTGTTATAAACTGTAACAATAATAATAATAATAGAAGAAGAAATGATGCTCTACCTTTGCTCCTGGCATCCCAGGAATACCCTCGCGACCGTCAACACCCGGCAAGCCCTGGAGATAAAACATACAGTATGTGACAGAGAATACATCTGAACATTAAATCTTTATTTGTTGTCACTGATCAAATACTCACAGCCTCTCCCTTGGGACCTGGAAGACCTGTGATTCCTCTCAGCCCTTGATCACCCTGAGCAGTAAACAAACAATACCTTTACGTTTAGTGCTTTTGTTCAAATTGTACCAACCAGTGAATCAAGGTTTATTTTCTACTTCTGAAAATGTCCATGTTGTTGGTGTGTTTACTAACCGTTTCACCTATAGGCCCAGATTCACCCATCACACCTCTCTGGCCTTGATCCCCCTGTAATAATGCATTGAATCACATGCTGCTCATGCATACCACATATATAACAAAAGCACAAGAGGAATAACAGCAATTGCACTGTGGGACAAACTCACAGTTGCCCCTGCAACACCCTGGGGACCGGGATCTCCATCATGACCTCGAGCTCCCTGCCAGAGAACAACATAAGCATCGGTATTATAATCTGTTTAAAGAATAAACATTTGAACAGGCAGCTGCTGGAGCTCCTCGTGGTATTTACCCTGAATTTTCAAGTAATTCAAGTAACAGGAGGAATGTGACGTATATGAAATATAGCATGGGCTTAAAAATCATGGAGGTACTTACCATCTCTCCCTTGGAGCCCATCATTCCCATGGCTCCACGAATTCCCTGAGGACCCTGAATTAACAAGCAGACCCAACAGGTGGCTCAGTGAGCAGAAAAAAAAAAAAGAAAAATAGACACAGTAAAAAACAAACTGTCACTTGTAATATCATCTATTAAATGCAGAAGCTAACCGTCGGTCCTTGGGATCCAACCTCCCCCAGACTTCCCTGGTCTCCCTCCTCACCCTGAGTGAATGAAAGAGAAACGACATTGGCGCTCAGATGAAACACTGGACAACAAATCTAGCTACATTAGAGGAGTGAAGCCGGTGGCATCCCGTTGGTGCCTCTCTTGCAGAGAAATGAAAACAGAGTCTGCTCCTATCGACGGTGTGGTTAATTAGAAAATGAGGCAGCCGTTCTGAAAAGTGTTCCTAATGGACTGTAAGGGGTCAAAAGCTGATGATTTAACTCAACAAATTACAGTTCCCCTGCTTTGCAATTTACAAATAATTTAAATGCTGACACTGAGAGACCTGAGGAGGCATTTCCATTAAGATAGATAGGGGTTCGGCTGCACACATTTCCTGTGGTTAAGAAGGCAGCTTTTCTCCTTTTAATTACGTTTATTAGAACTGCTATTACGACATGTAAACAAGGCATAGCTAATAATCAAATATTACACGACAAACAGAAATGAGTGTGATGAAACGGGTCATAGAGACGAGACAGAGGGAAAGAAAGATTTTACAACGTCTGAAATATTCCACTTCTGTTTCATTCAATTCATTGTTTCTGTTTCAAAGCGCTGCATGTTTCTGTCTGTAACTGGGTCACACAATCGTTTTCCTTTACAACCACATACCAGGGCGCAATCTTTCAAATACAAATAGTTATATTTCAATATCCTTGTTGAATATCAAGAAATTACACACTTCCAACCCTTGCACAACATGTTGTTAACTTTAGCTCAAATTTATTTTTGTGAATTTGAAAGTGGAAAACGGGCAAAAGGCCCCTGAAATGAAACTCTCAGTGAAGTAGAAAATCATTCTCGGGGACGGACAGTAAATCATATCCTGGCGTGTGGTGATAAAGGGAGATAGGCCCAGACTCATTTCCATTTATACAGTGCATAGGCACATTACAGGGAGAGGGTAGTTGTGCTTGAACATCATTTTAAATAAATCATCCTCCGTGCATTACAAGGAGTCGGAGGCATTACACACAGGCTTGTATCACTTTGCCTTGAAATAGAGCAGCACAAATAATACTTGTCTCGATGGCGCTGGGAATTCCCATTGAAGTCATGCATAATTTTTTTTCTCATGCCAAATGTTGTGGCATGTGTGACAGTTGTGGAGGGAAATTCACTGTTATGCGGAGCGTAAATCCACTTTGTTGTGTGTTTATTTGTTCCATCGATCTGCATGTGTTCATTTGACATGACTAGAAAATGACTTTTTGAGATTTGTCTCTAAGTTGAGCGTGTTTTACCTTGTGCCCTTGTTTCCCAGGTTCCCCTGCTTCACCTTTTACACCTTTGTGACCCTAGAAACACACACAGAGAATACAGTGAGTGTCCATCAATCACACTGTACTTCGGTACACAAGCATGATTTCACTCTGCTGCTCACCTTCATGCCAGGAAGGCCGGGATGTCCAGCGGCCCCAGGTGGACAAGAGTTTGGACACTAGACAGCAAAATAAAAGTCAGAAAATATTCTTGACATCTTATGCAAAATAAAACAAAAAGACCTCATTCTTAATCTCCAGAAAACAAAGCTTTACCAGGTCGGCACTGCCTTGCATTCCAGCTGCACCCTGAAGGTTGGAGAAAACACAAGTTAACGCTTATATATTAATATATAATATATATATAACATCATGATGGATCATGAAGGAGCTTGTAAATCACTAGAGGAAGGACAGCAGTGTGCAGTGGTGGCATCACTAATGAGGCCAAATTGATTTCATGGCTGCGTCATGCTCCTTCCCTTGTGAAATATAAAGCCAAATGTAATCATTTGCTAATCTTGTGAAATGTCAAATGACACTGTGTCACGCACTCTGGGCCCCGTTGGTCCGCGAGGTCCCTGTGGCCCTCTCACACCCATGGCCCCCTGTGGAAAGAAATAAAATGTGTCAGACACTAAACCAAGAGGATAAACGCAATGAGCTCTCCATTACTGCTGAATACTGAAGATTTCTATCAGCAAGACAGATGACAGGAAAATTATATTCATTCTAAAGGTCCTGTCAAGAGTCATTAGGAGTCCTGACAGGGACTTTTCTGTGAATTACACACTCTGCTACAGTAGCATCTGAGAACTGCCAAAAGTACTGTTATCCTAAATTATCCTAAAACCATAAGTTTACTTTAAACTTACACTGACTCCCTTCACTGCAAAAACTTTTAACGCAGTTTAAAAAAGAAGAAACATCCATAAAACAAACAATAGAAACCATTCACCTTTCTTTTCTTACACAAATGTACGTCAACCAGATTTTATCTAGTGGGATTGATTTTGATTTCACGTGCAGATGCTCATTCAGGGAAATGTTTGAAAGTCCATATTTTCATGTGTAGCAGGAGGTGATGTTATTTTAATTGTACTGTGACACAATGACAGCTAAACCCAGATCACATCCCTGACTGCATTTCCAAAATCACTGCTTTGAAATCAAGTGCAAGCTGATGCTGGCAACTATAGCCAAGGGCAAAATAAAGATTAAAATGAATCAAAAACAAGTCTTCCCTGTAAAGTAAAAATAATGTAACACTAACAAATGACCCAGAGGCAATTTACTCAGATGTAATGCTGAATATCTCATATTTTGTGTTGATTTTCAAGCCATAAACCAAGAGCCTGTGTAAAAGTGTTTATATGAATCAAATCATGACAGAAAATTATTTCAAATAATCTGTTGACAGGTTTCAGTGATGTCTACAATCCACCCACATACTTCAATGTCGGCTTGGACCGACTTTCTCTTGTTATCATGGCCGACACATGAAGATAAACACGTGTGTTCTGCCAGTGGTGGCACACCAGCACCTCAGTGCTCATGCTGGAAGCATTTGATGCAGCAGTGTGTTTTGTTTCCTGTAGTCCTAACTTGAAACAGAGTCACAGTCCATTGCTCTATCTCTACTCACAGGTGGTCCAACTTTTCCCATTTCACCCGTAAGTCCTCCAGGCCCGGGCGGTCCCTGTGCAAAGTCACATTTCATGTGTTCAGTATCGACACATTGTTGATAAAGACTAGAAAAAATGTAATATAAAGGTTGGTAGTGATTGAGAAGCATGAACACTTTACTTACTGGGAGTCCATCTGGTCCAACACCCTAAAGGGAGACAACAGGACTCAGTGTGATGTATAGAATTTGGTGTACGTACACGACATGAGAAAGACTTAATGTGTAATGTCCAGGTTCAGAGTGGAAACACTACTCACAGCTGCTCCGCGAGGTCCAGACTTTCCAGGTTCACCCTAAAGGATGAAGACAAACACATTACATACATAGCTGGGTTTTGAAACAAACACTGAAATACTGCAAGTAAAATTGAGCTGCAGACAGTCTGAATTCACATTCCTCCAGCTCATCACATGACCGTGTTGGGCACACTTGACCCATCATTGTTTAGCCTAATGAGGACCGATGTTGGGGCTTCATTCCCCACGGAGATTACACAGAAGACTTGCAGGATTAAGTCTCATTTGTCATGAGGAATTGGTTTATGCACTGCAGCTCCCGTTGCCTTGCCAGAAGACCGGACAGCAGCTTGGCACCATTTCACTGACAGTCTCTGAAGCAGGAAGGCAAAGGCTCATTAGTCACTCACTTTTTGTCCAAGGGGGCCGTCGGGCCCAGGATCTCCAATAGGGCCGGTCAAACCCTGCAGAGAAGAGACATCATGCATAACTAATACATCATAACAAACCTTGGAGCAATTCAGCATCTAGATATTTTCACCGTACATTTGAGAAACCATATGCAGGTTAAATACATCAGCTACCTCAGCAGGCATCAAATCTCCTCGTTACATCATCACAACACAGTAATACTCCAGTGGGAGGAGTCATACGTATTCACAAGTGGGATTAACTTTGACTATAACTCCCTCCTCTGAAGTGTCTCAATATAAAGTGCACTGCAGCCTCATGGTACTGAGCCACATTGAGATTAAAGCTCCGCTTTGGATCGCGTCATGACGTCCACAAGAGCGTGTTCAATCTAACAGACACACAGAAAAAGTCAGAGGGCAAAAGTCTCAGACTGCAAACCAAGCAGAGAGCTACATTCCTCCGGCTCATTTCAAACAAGCGCAGTGAAAGGAATCATTCCACACCGTTTTGAGGATTCTCCACAGGAGATACCAACAGCGCTCAGCCAACAAAGCTGCCATTGTTTGTAGAGTCCTGGCCCATGTATTGAGGTAAAATGATAATAATCATAATGAACTTCTTTATTCATACAGCACTAAGTCACAAAGTGCATATAACCCAGGTAAGGACTCATAATGCACAAAACATGGACATTTTTATGATAGATTATAATACTGCCTTCTGAATGAGTGTTGAAATGAACCTTTAAACTGAACTGAACACACCTACAGCCCTTCTTTATCAGTCCATCAGCAGCACCAGGATTATGTTTGGATATTTTCCTAACCCTCCTTTAAACTCTGAGGGTGCAAAGTTAATTACACCCAGGCCCTCGTTTACCTTGTTACAAGGGAAACTTGGATTTGTTCATCCTGTTTAATGAATTCCTCACATTTTTGCGCCCATGTCCCAGAGCTCCCCTGCTAAATGTGAAGTTTCACTGGTCATTCTACAAGGCTGATACGTGTGAACATCAGATATATGGTGGGAGGATCACACTTTGTAGTTCCACCCCCTTGTGGGTTGCACATTGACCCGACTAATGCAGCAAACACCAAATATGTAACATATAACAAGCTGTGAGTACTCACATCATTTCCAGGAATTCCAGGTAACCCCGAAGAGCCGGGTTTACCTCCATCTCCGTCAGCTCCCTAAAAACAAAAGGTCCCACACACACACATAATTCAGCCACACAATGAAAAGCAATGCACTACATCTTTTTAATGTTTTTATATCAAATGTTATAGTTACAGGAGGACCATCCTCGCCATCTTCTCCCCTCTCCCCCTGAAACAAAGGAGATTCACTGCTTTACGGGGAGCAAACGGTGAACTACTTGCAAGGAATTTGCCACATTATGTGAACAATCTCACAGAACAGAGAGCACTTACGGCAATGCCATCAATTCCTGGGACACCTGCAGGTCCAGGAGGGCCAGAAGGTCCTTGGCTCCTCTGAGTGAAGCAGCAAAAATGATAATAAGGAGGATAATAAGGAATAAGTATCATCTTAAGTTTCTGAAAACTACCCTTCCAAGTTGTGCCATTTTATCTGCATTGGTCCACTGCTACAAAGACAATATGACAATAATGAAACAGGTGCACCTTGTTGTATGTTGCTAGAGGACAAGGCTGTCTGTGGGATATACAGAAGCAGCTCACTGCCTATAGAGCTGATTTCACGAGCATTAGGGAGCAATTTACAAAAGGAAAAAATAAAAAAAGAGAGTCCTGACAAAAGCAGCATCTCTTTTGTCCGTCACAGATAAATTTAATAAATCTACTAAAGAAAACAATCTGGAACTTCTTGACTGCAAGAACTTGTATGTTTAATGGATCTTGTTATTTAGCATGAACACCAGGAGAAGACTCACCTGCACCTCTGTCACATCAGTCTATGGAGACAACAGAGAGACAGACAGACAGACAGAGAGAGAGAGAGACATAAAAAGTCTTACTTGTGCGGAGCAGATAAGGACAAGCTGCAGAAGCAGAACCAGAAGTGGTCCTCTGACGCCGGGGGCCCGAGCCATGATGTCCCCGTGGGCAGGAAAGGTAAAAGTAGTCCTTTCTCTGGGATTTGTTGGGTTGAACGAGCCCCCGACAAAACAACCCAACTGAATCCGCTTCGGCTATCTAGACCGTCCGAGGTCCCATAGCCATCAGGGGCTCATGTATATTCATGCAATGTTTGGTTACAGGAAGGGATTGGAGGGTTTACAGGGGGGACACCGCGGGGAGGGGCCACAGCGCAGACACCACCAATAGGCAGGGTCAGCGGGCTATTTAACCTCTGCTGTGACCCACAATCATTTGATTCACACTGTATCTTAGATGTGACACATTTAAGTTTGCACTGCAGTCCTCTCTTGATGAAGATGACTTCACGAGGACAAGTGGAGCCGAAATTAAAGACTCAAATGTGCAGTTTTGGTCAATAAACTGTGTTTTTACGCACAGTTTGGATGCATCTCCATTAACAGCAATGTGGGCTCATCCAGATGAACCGATATTTAAAGTGTATCACTGATGGTCTAGAATAATTTAATAATTCATTAACTCTCCTTACCGATGTCCTGGCTGGGAGGTCATAGCAGGGCTCTGTCCGGGCTCGGGTCATGTCGCAGTGAATCAGCATGGACTGGAGTTCAAACTGGAGAAATCAATTAAAAAAAAACAGTTGATGAGCACAATATCACCATATCAGGTGTACAGAGTCCAGTCCTGTGAGAGGCTGTATGTTCAAGCTCACCGCAGTCAAGAGTCTGTTTCCATTAGCAATTAAGCCTCAAGTCTGACTGTTGTGCAGCACACCATAAACAGCAGAGAGCACAGGCTACTAGTGGCAGTCTGGACTTCATTATGGGCTTTAAACGCTCTCCTGGTGGTTATAATGTGCTTAAAGCTGGTAAATATGGATTTATAGTAGTAGATAGTTGTAGGTTTATAGTATAGTAGATGTGCGTTCGTGCGTAACTGGGCACAACAAAGGCGCCCGAGCCTCTGGATTCAGCGTGCAGTGGTGTGGTATTGCAGGATTGTTTAGCCTCGTTTTCTTCACCACAAGCTGCAACAAATTCCGCATATTTGGCGGTGAAGCCTGAATGGAGAAGCAGCAGACTTCAGCTGCTGAACAATGTCACAGAACAAACCAAGCAGCAGAGTGAGAAAACACAGGGATTCCCAAACATCTGCATGTCAGAGGAAAACCTGCTTACAAGCACAAATCCCCCTGGTTATAGTAGAATCAAGCGGAATTCAGGAGGATTTTTTTTTTTAAACTAATGCAAAGAAATAACTATATATATTAGTAAGAAAATATGTCACACTGGTAAAAGCTCTGACAACTGATCACATCATGCCTCAAACAATAAACTGCTGGGATGTCCAGGGGCTGTTTGTGGCAAGTGAGTGTGGGTGACCTTCAGTAAACTGTGCAGGAATTTCTCTTTCTAAAACTTTTACAAACGTACAGGACCCTGCTGGAGTTGCAGCACTTGTGCTTGCTACTCAGCGCCGTGATGGACGTACCGGAACAGCCATCACCGGGTTCTCCTTGAGCTTTCCAATCAGCGTGAAGCCGTCCAGGCTGGCTCTTTGTCGGGCTGGTGTATTCTGAGCACCGATCATGGCACAGTCCACGAAGAGGCTGACAGAGCGCCTGCTCACATCAAGCAGGACTCTGTGCCACTGCTCATTGAAAAGAGAAGCCAGGGGGCTGAAGACTACAGTGTGCGTCCCGGCGTGCAGCGCTGTGAAGGTGAACTCCAAAGACCGAGACTCCCCGTTGAGTCTGACTGCCAGCTGCTCGTTGCCATTCACGTCCTGCATTTGCCAGATATTCCAGTTTTTAGTGATGGTGCCGCCGCTCATGCGCAGCACGGCCACAAACACAAACTCCTCCGGCAGTCCCAGCGGATAAGCTGATCTGAAACACGGAGGATGGATTAATATTCAATTCTTTGATTAAAAATTGATACTCCAGAGATGATTCATGATGTCTGTGACACTCTACTGTGTCCTGAACTTTCATTGTGCCATCCTCTACTGTCTTAAGATGGACTTGTCTCTTGTTAAGTGGTTACAGGAGGAAGGTGATGGTGCAGATGAGGCCAGTCTGTGGTGTTCAGGACCATGGACAGGGTAAAGGGCGTTATACCAGCTCCACCACCAGGTGTCAGTGTCCACCCATGTGAACGCCTTGAGCATTACCTCGTGTTGATCCTGAAGTTAAACGCAGGGCCTATTTGATAAGCAACATGCTGAGGAGACGATCCCGACACCTTTTTAACTGTCCCCCTTCTTGCCAGCTCAGCAATGTGGAACTGGGACATGATGTAAAATCCTGAGGGGGCAAGGACACAAGAATGGTTACATGCAAAATCATCTCAGAGAACATGTAAGACTTGAGGTAGATCCTGCTCCACAGTGAAGAAACTATGTGTTCATTAGTTTTCTTATTAAGGTATTGCCATAATGATTCTTTGGAGACAGCTTTTGTAGTCAAATGTCAAACAATAGACTTCTTATATAGGATATTTATACCTTTTAATTCAATATCTATTTCTACACAGCGCCGATATTGTGTAATCCTTTTTCTAGCATGGACAGGGCAAATGTCAAGCAAATAAAAAATCAAACTGTGCTTAGTTTTTGTGAATCCACCTGGGAAATGATCCTCCCCGACATTGATCTGAGGGCACACGGACTGCTGCTCCCTATGAATACCAACTTGAGATGAAAATCTCACAGCTGCAAAATGGAAAAAGAAAGCAGCCGGTTAGTAGTTGAAGAGTGTGTGTGTGTGTGTGTGTGTGTGTGTGTGTGTGTGTGTGTGTGTGTGTGTGCTGTGGGGAGGGAATAAAAGCTCAGTGTTTGGAAAGCTGCACCACTGCCTTGAATAAATATTAGGTTATCTGTGAGTGTTTGTGGTTTCCTCTTTAACACTTAAGCTCTAAATTTGCCCGTTTCTACACTACTAGACAGGAAGTTAAAGGTCTTTATCAAGGTTGAATAAATGGTTCACACACAACAGATGTTTCCTTTCTCCATTTGCCAAGCAGGGTGACAGAATTGCATTAAACATCTGACACTTGTGGTATGACTCCGGGCTGATGCTGTAATATCATATCCTATTCTGATTCTTTGTCAGTATACTATTTATCAGTGCATGTTGCTCAGCTGTGACCATCCACTGCACAGCTGAACCTATATACTAGCACACAGCTGGACTCTATTATCCCTGCAATGCTAGAGCTGCTACACAGACCCACGCAGGATACATGTCATAAAATATAGATAAGAGCAGCCACGTGCACGGAGGGAAGATAAAATTATGCCGACACCTCATGGAAAAGACACAGTGTAGTCATACAATAAATGTTTCATATGAATGAATATCAATTAACAGAGTCTGTCAGCAACAAAAAAAAAAGTCAATTGCATATGTTAGAAGGAATGTCAAGAGAAACACATGCTAGAGGTCGTCCTCACATCACAGAGAAACCCAACAAAGGGAGACAGCATGATTATCATACAGAGAATCCAGTGGGATGACAGATATTGATAACTGACATGCAAGTGAACATGACTCACCTTTGCAGCAATACCCTGTTACTTCATTCACTGAAGTGTTTCTTTTTTTAATGAAATGTTTGGACCAATTGCACCTTGCAGCGCAGAGCACTACTTACTCTGAGAATGAAGTCCTGTGCAAAGACACTGTGGCATCACATAGCAGCAGCACAATGAGTACAAAAGGATATTTCTGAAACGCAATCAGATTTTTATTTTAAAAACCTCATTGTAGCATGCATTTTTGAGTGAGAAATATGTGTATGTGCATAATGGCTGTCATTGTAGAGTTAAAAGTGCCACTACTGAGTAAATTATTTACCTTTTGACTCCACCCATTTCATAGCGTGATCTGGAAATGGAAAACAAACTCCCGCTGCTGGATGTTTCTACAGATTGGCTTCCAGGAGAGAACAAGACCCTGGACAGTTGCTCCCTCAGCAGGAGTGAAAAACGTCAGGTCACAGTGAGGGCTCTCTTATAGGCTTGACTGTTGTCATTTATTTAGGGGAGTGAGTCAACAGTGTCCACAGTGTCAACTTTACATTCCACAGACGTCCTCCTGCACCCACCTTGGATTTAATGGTCACACCTCTTGAAGCACACAATCACAGCATTGTATTCCATTTGTAATTGTACTTAAATTACTGTGTACCATAATTAATACCAAGTAAATTAGCTGTGGAAAAGATAATATTATCTTGGCTTTATTTGCACTTCCAGAATCCACATTCTCTGTGATCTCTATGGTTGCACAGTATCCCGACAGCATTGTTCCCCGTGCAGTCCAAACTGGAAATGAAAAGACGCTGACTAAGAAGCAATTAAAGCTGTGGTTGCAGGAGCAGGAAAAAAAAAATCTCATCATCTTATATGGATGCATTTTCTAAATTGAAGTCTAGGTCTTGTGTTTTTCATTTCAGTGAAAACATCCAGAAGCCAGTGCGTTGTGTTTATTACCAGAAAGCCCAGATTTCATTATGTTTTCCGGGGAATTTGTTATAAAATTTGGAAATTTTAGAGCAAGGAAATAATAAATTAAACTGCTGTTTGAACATTAATGACCCTCCTTTACACAATCTGCACTGACAAGTTAAATTTGACTTATTGCACCCAGAATCTACTGTGTGCATACTGTAGAAAGGAGCTTTAAAGCCCTCTTTGGTTGGCAGGTTGCATTGAGCCTATTCAGAGTCGGGCTGTGAGCATGTAAGGCCGCCTGTATAGCCTTACATGGCCGATCCAATGGACCCAACAACACAAAACTTAGATAGTAGTGCGGATTCTTAAGCCCTTTTTTAACCTGCTAATAATAAATGACATGCACAGTGTCACAACATGTGAATAGGTTTAAATAACTGAAACTAATTGTATAAGAACAATTATTTGGAAAAAGCTCCATCAGAAATGGGATGGGTATACAACATTATTATCATTATTCTTATTATTCTTTAAAAATTATTTTAAAAATAAAAATAAAAGAGAACTATATACAAATATACATATAAGAATAGAATAAAATAAAAATAAATACGCATAATAAATAAGAAACAGTAGTAAAAGCACTCTACATAAAATATGAAAATAGTAATGCCCTTAGTTGGTATATTATTTGATTGGTACATTATTATTAGTAGTAGAAGTATTAGTATTATTATTATTAGTATTAGTATTAGTATTAGAGTATATTACCATTTACACAGGTAAGAACAGGTACATTGGAATTCTTTGTGCGTTTCTCAGAGTTGTCTTTGTAACGAGGAACAGAATAAAAGTAAGAGCAGCAAAAAAAAGGAAGCTATGTACAAATATACATTATGAGAATGAAATAAAATAAAATAAATACACATAATGAATAAGAAGCAGTAGTAAAATCACTCTATATAAAATATGAAAATAGTAATGCCCTTAGAGGGTATTGATATTATTATTATTATTGTTGTTATTATTATTATTATTATTATTGTTGTTGTTGTTGTTGCCTGAAGCCAGGTCTTCAATGCTCCACTCACAGGCAGCTACTTTGCATGTGGCGTCAGCTGCGGCTCTGGTATGTGCAGTTAACGCGCAGTTAAATGTGCGTGAACGAGCAGCTGGAGCGGCGCCGCTGTCGGCTCCTCAGATTGAGCTCAGTTAGCTCGATGGCTAGCAGCGAGCAGCACCGTCCGGGGACACTCTCGGCCTGTCGACTATGCGTGTCAGCTTAAGGGCGTTTCTCCCGCAGCTCTAGCCAGACCAGGAGGTGAAATAGTCCGCACAGTGGGTGTTTTCTGTCCGCAGCGCACAGTGAAAGGACGACGAGAGGACTGGAACCGGAGCTAACGTTGGTTAGCTAGCTAATGTTAGCTCACCAACGCAATGGTACGTAGCGTTAGCTTAGCCGTGCGGCTAACAACTGCTCGGTGGGTGGCTAACGTTAGCTGTTACAGTTAGCCAACTGGCTATCAAGTGAGACTTTCTTGTCGTTGGTTATGTCCAGCTATGTCAGGGTCTTTTTGCGGGTCGCTCCTCAGCTTCCGTGGGCCCTCAGCTAAATGTTGTTTTGGTAGCTTCCCACCTGTAACCCCGAGGATAACCCTTGCCGAGATTCTGCCCACCAGCAAGGGACCTTCACCGCTTCATCAGCTCCACTTCAGGCATCAGAACCGTGCAGCTAAGTTAAGATTTACAAAGTCTACTTCTGCTTGGGGTTGTAGGTGTTGACATGCAGGTTCCCCCTTTTGCTGAAGAAGAAACTGTCTGTGAAGGCCTCATCATATATGTTTTAAATAAGACTGGATGTTTTTAATTGTGCTTTATATTTAAAGTCTGGGTTGTTGGCTGGAATTGCTTTATTAAGTGTTGGTTTTACTTTCTTATCAGTGTAGGGAAATTTTATGCTTAGTTGTGGTGGTTTTTTTTTCTGCATTATAGTTTTGCATTTATTGTGAGGTTATAAATAAACGTTTCTGCGAATATCCATCCTCTGCAGCCAGCTCTCACTGACAGGTTCATTGTTTTGTTTTTTTAGCTGCAACATTTCAGCTTTCAAGATAGTCAAGTTACCCTTTATATTATTATTATTATTGTTAACAGCCATTAGTTAAGTGTAGTATTACATCTTCAGACAATGCTCTTGGCTTAGAACTAAACCTGATAAACCAGTTTCTGCGATGACCCTCTAAACTCAACACCAGATAACAGTAATATTAACCTTAAATGTAAATGGTGTCTTTTGGTTTAACAGGGTTGTTTGTGCAAACATTTCCACGTCTCTGCATTAGAAACTGGAGAACTGTCTACTGTGCAGGCTCTACTTTCACAGTAATTTATTATTTTCTTCATTGCCAAGCTTGCAGCTTAGTTAGAAAGGTGGCACAACAACAGAAGCTTTAATTGATTTGATATAATTTAGCTTGGTATAAAATGTACTTGACTGAGCATCTGAATTGCCTGTCAAACTGATGACCTTTTTAATTTTATTTTTCATAAAACAACAATGAAGGAGCTATTTCAAGGTTTTAAGTACAGGGAATTAGCGATCCGTCCTTGTCTTGTCCATCCTTGTGTGTCCTCTGTGTTGTGTGCCCGGTGCAATTTGTTTTTAACTGACATTTTATAAAGAGCACTTCTTCCAGGAAGAGAGGCTTATTTGGATATTAACATAACCTGGTACTATTTACTCTGCATCAGGCATCTGTGTCGACCAGGTCAAATTCATGGTGGCCGTTTGTGTCTCATATTGGTTTTCACTGGCATGAACACAATAGCAGTTTGTCTCCCAGTGGATGATTTATTCATTTCATACATGACTAATTTAGATAGCGTCTGTCTGATTGTTTTTGCCAGTTTCTAGTTCTACAGCCAAAAACAATGATATAGCCTTTTTTTTAAATATTGCATCTAAATAAATCTAGAGCTAAAACTGTTTGCATTTAATGACACGGATGACCAATTGGTAACATTATATGTCAGGCCTATTTTTGGGATCTTATTCATAGTATTTTCCCTTACCCCATTATAGTACTGCTATAATACTACTACTGAGGACAGGATCCCTCCTACGCCGAATGTAGATTTCATGGCCTAGTAATAATTCCTACAAAGTTAATCATCACTGAAATCTTTCGTATTCTTAAATTTGATCCTTTGACTGTGTGAATATTGCTGTTTTCTTTTCATTGTTGGCCTCTGGTATTTGTAGATATTAGGGCTTGGCCTTGACTTTGTGTGATTTAGGGGGTCATTTTAGCACACGAGTCTATCACATGATTTAGTTTTACAAAAAGCAGCTTGCTTTGCCTCAGATTCGTTTTAAAAAGGGATCCTGGAGCTGAAATGACTGATTTTATTACTTTTACCTGCAGGCCAACAGGTGTATCCCAGATGATGTAAGGCACCACTGCCTTTAGAGACCAACATGACTGAGATCCAGGCCACAGTGGAGTTCTCTGTGGAGCTCCACAAGTTCTACAACGTGGACCTGTTCCAGAGAGGGTGAGGATTGTCTCGACATAACTGATATCCTGCTTCTTTTTTGGCGTGTTTCCAGCAGGTGGTTGTCAGTAAATCTTTATCAAAGGCATTTATTCCCCAAGTAGACAAGTTTACCTTACTAATGAAAAGTAGGTCAGCTGTTATGGTACGCTTTTGAAGGGACGTGAACAAGCTTTAGTTTGCAGCTCGTGGTTGAAGGGGACCAAGATGTATTCTGTGAGTGTCCCGGCCAATCTGGGACAGTTGGCAGTCTTGTTTAGACCTTCAGGGGGCTCAGAAATGCTCTTTGTACAGACAGCATAGAATATGATAAACAGAAGCTTGGGTACACTATTTATTATTTTTATTTGTGTAAGAGGACATTTTGCTCTGTTTCTATGTGAGGACGAGGGTTGTTTCTCTGAGTGGACGTCAGAGGTAAAGATCCAAGCTAAGCGTTCAGAGTAACTGACTAGTGTTTTTAAAAAGCAGCTAATAAAGAACCTTTAGTATTACATTTAGGACATTAGGTATGGAGGAGCATCTTTTCTAACTCAATTTAAATTTGCGTCATGATTACCGTAAACAAAAAATGTAACTGGAACATGCAAATATATTGTAGGAAGCCTAATATTTTTGTACTGTACATTAAATTTGTGAGTATGAATGTAAAAGAATAATCAACTTTAGTACAACAACTCAGATTGACTTATCCATCTTATTCTGAACTTTAATGGTTTTGGAACATATATAATATTTATTGTACAGCAAAGGTCTGGTATCTGAAGCAGATTATATAGTTTTGTTAGAAAAGCATGTTTTAGCTAAACTGTGTATATTAAGACCAATACCTTTATAGACAGAGCTTCTAATGATCTAATAATAATGTCAGACTTTTGCTGTTCGATGGCACTGAGCTCACATTCAGGTGTAGCGTAGCATATTACACTAAATGGATCACATAGCTGCCACTGTCAGTGGATTTTATGCTACTCAACAGGAAACAAGCTTCCTATATTTAGTTTTTCACTTCCTGCTGTCTGATTCATGTCTGGTTGTGGTACTTTTTGTTTTATTGATTCTTATGTGAGGGATAAATGCACCCTTTCAAATATACAGTATGTAATTACAGTTCTGTCACATTTGTTCCCCAAATATCCAACATGGTGTCCAACAAAAGCAGAATTAACATGTTTGTAATGTGAAACTAAGGTGGAAAAGTGACTTGCATTGATTAAATGACATGGTTCCTAACGTCTGGAAATTATTTTTTCACAGCAACAGTGTAATGCTGCTTCGCTTTGTAGAGCTAAAGCTCCTGCTGTGTGCTCCCAGCTCATCAGTGCTTTAAGAGCTCAGGTTTGCCACATGAGTGACTGTAAAAGAAAGTGCTCATTATTCATGTATGAAAGGTGTAGTGTCATTTTACAAGTAGTGGCACTTGTCGCTAACCTGTGCAGTTTGTTCTCATTTCAGCGAGCCTCTAATGATGCCCCAGACTGAGGCTATAGTTCTAGTCTTTCCTACCAGCATTCGTTTTAATTTTAATTCTTTTTCAGGTTCTACCAGATTCGTGGCAGTCTGAAGGTGCCCCCCCGGGTGCCACACAAAGTTGAGGCCAGTCTGCTTCACCCGGGAGGTAAAATGTTGTTGTTGTTTTTAACATTCATTTAGCATTCAGGTACCTTTTTTTAATAATAATAGTTTTTGTCTGTGCGGATTTGTTTTACTCACTCTTGTGTTATTTATTGTACAGGCTAATCTCACATGCCACTCTCTTTTTCTGAGTATTTCTCTAAGGGTTTGAGCATATGCCTCACCCCATTGCTTCCTTTCACACAAAGCGCTCAAGTCTTTGTTTCATAGATAAACAGACGTTTAAGGAGGTTTTGAAATTGATCCAGTTGATGACTGCCTACATTGGCTGTAATAAAATCATTTGGGCCAACTTAGTCCATCCTCTAAAAGTGCTTGTTTTTGCCACTGACAGGCTCAGCTTGTTAGTCTAAGTGACTGATAACATTATGGAAATGATCCCTACAGAGAGGGACCTGAAAGATCCTTTTTATTCAACCAGAAGCAGCCATTTGCTTGGTTCACAGCCACCAGACTCTATTGACAAAAACGGTAATTTTACCCTGCAGAACACAGCACTTGCTTGTTGTAGCTACAAACAAACTAAGTCCGCTGTAGATCAGCAACTCGTTCTGTGAGGTCAAATGACTAAAATGTTTTTGTCAACAGAGTCTGGGGGCTTTGAACCATGCAATATACAATCTGAGCCCCAGTTTTATTACTTGAACCTTGCTCAATAGAATCCAGACCTAATAAGATAAACCTTGTCAGATACTTCCTGGCACAGGTCACAAGAGCATCATTACCTGTAGGATGGTTCATTTCTAATCTTTGTTTTATATTTCAACCTCAATATAATCCATCTCGATTTTTCCTGATCTTTGAACTGTCAGCCATATTTAACAGCACTTGACATACCAGTTGTCCTGTTCCTGATCAGTGCAACAGATAATGTGTTTCTAAGGGTTTTACAAGGAAGTTTTAATCACACAGTTAACCAGAGTGATTTTTTTTTGTAGGTTCTGATCTGGCGTTTCCTGCTTCAGTCCAAGACGATGTCATCTGCAGCAAAACTTTCCAAATCCTGTACAAGAATGAAGAGGTTGTGGTTAACGATGTCCTCCTCTTCAAAGTCATGATGCTGCTGGATGAGAAGAAGGTAATTTTAAGAAAGAGGAAGTGTTTTTTCTTTTTCTTTTTGCCCCTTGCCACAATTGAACATATATATTGTTGTGTATTTGCTAATATAAGTCCCAATCTTTTATTTTTCTATATGATGCAACTGCACTTTGCCCATTTGGTGTAAAGCAGATGTACATTTCATTGACATCTTGATGTTGCACCACAGATTACATTTTCTGCAATGGGTTTCTATTACGTTCTGTAGGGTTTTGTGTAAAATTAATAAAAAAGAAATGGAACTTTTTTGGTGGGAATATTGGGATAACACACTAGAAGAATGATGCATCTGCAAGATGTCACTGAAATGAAGAAAGATTTTTTTTTTTATTAACTCAAAGCAACATAGCTGTCAAGATGAATATCTTCATCAAACTTGCTTCTGTTTCTTTGTGCTGCTCCTTAGTTTACTCATTTGTGAAGCCTTGTGTTAGGAATGCAGAGGTTCAACTGCTGTAACAGGAAGAAGTGGAGTGTTTTTGACAGCCGGTGTGTCCTCGGGGCAGGGGATTACAGCAGCCAACGGCTTCAGAATCAGGCTTATTAGAGCTGCTACCATTTAGAAAAACACCATGATTGGTGTAAAACAGTCCTTGCGGATCGAATTAGGACATCACTGGCTAATCTGTCCCCTGTTTTCTGTTTTTCTCTCCTGTTTTTCGTTGTCAGGTGGAAGAGTCGCTCAATGACATGGATTTCCAGCTCTTCTTGGATTTATATTTCACAGATGGTGACTACACGTAGGTGTTGCAACATTTTAACTGTCTGTACTTGTTTTAGTGGTCGTGAATTGAGATATTTGTATCTCTTATGCAAACGAAGCACTAACAGGTCTGTTCTGTCTTCCTTATTTCGTTTCCTCAGGCCAGATGATCCAAGCTCTCTACAGAATATCAGTGGCCGCACACTACGTTTGCACTTTAGCCTCCAGCGAGGCATCCACCAACATGTCAATGTCATGTTTGACTACTTCCACCTGTCTGTCATCTCTGTAGCCATCCATGCCTCCTTAGTGGCACTACATCAGCCTCTTATCAGGTATGACTGCTTCCTAACCCGAGAAAGCACGTGGACACTCATAGAAGACAGTTATGCGTTTATGCAGAGGTGTTGGAGCTCTTTTATGAATCTCCATCAAGTTATTTACTGTTGTTTATTGCAGTAAATTTCAACACAAACCTTTTTGCTTACTAATTTAACATTACAGTAAAATGAACAAAACGGCTGTTGAATTTTAACTCGACAGTCATGTACAATAGAGA
Organism: Pempheris klunzingeri; assembly: GCF_042242105.1. Classification (NCBI taxonomy): domain Eukaryota; kingdom Metazoa; phylum Chordata; class Actinopteri; order Acropomatiformes; family Pempheridae; genus Pempheris; species Pempheris klunzingeri. The sequence goes on along the minus strand of NC_092023.1, from coordinate 2,622,836 downwards.
ATGAGATGCTGTCCCATTAAATTCTTGTGGTAAATAAGCTGAGCTTGATTTCACTCTGTGTTTATCTAGTTTGCCTCGACCTGTGAAAACCACATGGCTTAACCGCAACGCTCCTGCCCAGAGCAAAGACTCAGTCATCCCACCTCTGGAGAACGTCGTGTTTGGCAGCAGTTATGTCAAGCAAGTATCACCAGATGTAAGTGAACCTCTTTAAAGTCTTTAGAAATCCCCTTTTTTATTATTTATAGATGCTACTAAACCTTAAAGCTGTTGTGAAAGGTCTGAAAGATGCCACCATCATATATCATCTTACAGGGTAGGCTAGATTAATTAATGACTGACATATACCTAATAATAACTCAAGATGTGCTGTGGAATGCTGTTGTTTTCCTTTTGTGAGGGACAAATAAAACTGAAAGCATAAAAAGAGCCTAGGATGTATTGTTAAAGTAAGGCTGCCTGCCAGTAATACAGGCTTTGCTCATTACCTGGACATGGCTGTGCACTCTGGATTTGACAGCTCTCTACCTCAGGTAGAATGATGTCACGTTCATGGCATTTGAAGCACAGGGGGGGTGGTGACAGGCTATTGACAGATAAGGCAAAGGAAGAGAAAACTATCAGACCACTGTCACATTCGGCCAGGAGTAATTGGCCTCTCCTGACAGAGAAAGGTGTCCAGCTGAAGCTGCCCCGGAGATGCAGTAGTATGAATGTACCAGAGTCCTCCAGGCAGAACAGTGGCAATGCCCCTCATCACTAGCTGGTGCATCAATAACAGGCAGCTTGGGAGTAATAACACAACAATACAACAATTCATTTCAGTACAGGGATCTGTGCAGAAGCTGCTATGAAGCATTGCCATGTAGATATTGCATGAAAAATGAAATAACTGTCGGGTTAATCTTCTGTGATGTAGAAGGCTGCAGTGGGTACTGCAATGCCAGAGTAATGAGGCACACACTGTGCACTGGCAGACATTTTTAACCATTTTCTTCTATGTTGTAGCATAATTCTGTGGGTCTGCCACCATAGCTCAGTGTTGAATTTATTCATTTACCATGTCAATATACTACAAAAATAGTTCTCCTGTCTGTTTGACAGCTGTCTGTGTAGATAATAATTTCATAAATCTAAACAGTCTGTCAGTGGCTGCCAAACAAATGTTTACTACTGTTAAGAGTTTTCAGAACAGCACTAATATTGTGTAAAGAATCTAATACATCTTTTCCGTGTCCTTCCTGATCCTCAGGGCAGGACATTCCTGGTGTCTGACCACTGTCTGCAGCATGCCTTCAGCCTGCACCATAGCCTTTGCTCCAATCTCCTACTAGCCTACCAGGGCCTCTTTGGCTACTTCACCTCCATTACCAAGGACCTACCCTCCTCCCATCGTATGGAACTAGGTACACAGCACTGTGGCTCCACATCAGCACACGTCAGAGTGTCGGGTTACAACAGGTTTTAAAGCAATTCAACCTTTAATCCCAGATTTGTTGATATATGACCTGCACACTGTCTTTTTTTTTTTTAAAACTCAAAAGCACTGAGAAGAAGCAACTAGTCTTCAGATTATACAGCAGAAAGACTTCTGATTCATTGTTTGCCTTGTTTGAATTTTCATTGTTTTGTCTTACAAGTTTGTGTTCTTGTGTCATTTCACCTGATCCCTACACTGTAACATATTCTCCCCTCTAAACAGACTGCGCAGCCAGTAACTCTCTAAGTTAATTTAGGGATCTAACTGTGTTAACTAATCTTAGAACATTATAATTACAAACTCATACTTGCACTCAGTAGATTAGTCTATTAACCAGTTGGCTAAAACCAGACTGTAGCAGCTCTCACACACAGCTCATCATTGTAACTGTGGCTCACCAAATCTAATCCACACCAGTGGACAGATATTAACCCTTGCCAGAGGACCAAATAATAAAAAGGTTAAATTTGCCTATATGTGCAATCTTACTAGCAAAGCCCAGCATGCAAGTCCTATATGAGAGAGTACTCAGAAGACCCTATCCCAGAAGTCAAAGGCACGTCTACATAGGTATGTCCCGACCCTTACAGTACCTCAAATCAGCTTTCCTTTCTCTCCCTTTTCCTTTTCACTCCAGTTTTCTTCTCATAGAAAACACCATGTCCTCTCTTTGTTTGCTCCCACTTCCCACAGACAATATACTTTACTGCTGCAATGCCATCTTTTCACCACTGTACTCAGTCTGTCTTTCCATCTTGATAACAAGGCCGTGGGCAATGCGTCTCTTAACACAGTGGTTCTGTAGAATTTGTTGGCTGTCTCTGGTCCCGTCATACATTAAGTGCTTTCTGACACCACTTTCTTATTCAGCCAGCACTACAGGTCCTTTCTAACTAACATCTAACTTTCTGCATAATTGAATGAATAATTTAAAAAAGTGAATCTTAGCAATGCTGTTTTTTAACTCCTCAGAACAACTCGACTTAGAGGCCCGTCTAGCTGACTTATGTGAGCAAGTCAAGGTAAGACTTGTTGAGTGCTGCTTTTTTCTCTCTCATAATTGTCCTACAATAAGCAGGGATGCAAAACATTTACAGGAAGCAACAGGCCTGGCACATTCTCAAGCTGGTCAATGACTGCAGGGTATGAGTGTGAATTCCTGATTTACTGGAAGTAGATTTATGTAGTTACATAGTTTAAGTAGTTGTGCGATCAACATCGGGTGTATGAGCATATCGCTAATCTTTTATGTATTTTTATATCATATATGCAAATAATCAGGCAGGCACAAAAAAAAATCAGAGATTCCTCTGATGTGAGAAGGGAATTAAGTTCACGTTGTAAAGTTTTTATGGCATCAGCAGATATTTTATGTGGTTATATTGAAGCATTATTGATATTGAGGTATTTTGATCTCCAAACGATACTGATGAGAATCCTTTTATAGTTGCCAAGACTCTTAAGGTGTGTCAGCAAATGACAGGGCAGAGACGCCGCTGAATATATGTGCAAGCTGGCAAGTGTTCAGGTTTTGCTACACGGCTGTTATTTTCTGAAAGCATTTCATAATTGTGTAGTTTAGATAACCTGTCTTCACTAGTTGTCCCTCTTCAGATCCAGATTGATAGAGAATGTTTTGCAGAGCTGTGGAATGACAGGGATTTGTGTAGGTGATGATGACACATCATGCAGGTTAAGTGCCTCTTAATGTTTCAGTGTATTGCACTTTTCCCCCAAATGTAGTACTTCATATTGCACCCTATGGCAATAGGTTAGACAGACGCAGGAAATTAAGTGGACTGCCTTTCTCGTGGAAGTCAAGCAGCTTTATGTAATTGTAACATGTCAATGCATATAAATGAAATGGAAAAACACTATGGCCTTGTTATGGTTGCAGAACATTTATGGAAATCACCTTGTTGAAACAATTCCCTTGTGTCTTTGGGGCTTAAAAGGTTCATGATGCTAATTTGTTTTTTGTGATTCAAGCAACAACTAACCCCAGGGGAAAACTATAAATGATTTTTTTAAAAATGCCCAAATTGTCTTAAACAAATGAATCAGCTGACACTCAAGAAAAGTCAATCTATTTAATGAACTATATTTTACCTGCTGTAAAATATGCTGCGTGTGGTATATGCTCACTTGAGCCCTCTGGTGGCTGACGGTTGTCTCTTATACTCTTAGCAAAAAGCAGAGTCCCCCGACGAGCTGGCAGAACTGGTAAATATGAACCTGGCTCAGCTCTGCTCTCTGCTCATGGCGCTCTGGGGACAATTCTTAGAGGTCGTGTCCCTGCAGGAGCATGTGGCCGCCCTGCTAGCTATGGAGCACCACACACTAAGAGTGAGTGTGAAATCATCTACAAATTAAAATATTTGACTAATTATTTTCAAGCTGTAATAATCTTTCTTCTTCTGGTAATTTGTCAAAAACCTCAGACATCTGAGCTATTTTTTTGACTGATTCTTGGCTGCATACTTGGCGTTATTACAGGTTAGGCGGTTTGCGGAGGCTTTTTTTTGTCTTGAACATCCAAGAGAATCTGCACTGGCCTATCAGGAACTACAGTAAGTTGCAGAGGCATGTTTGATTATGAAATCTAGTGCTGCTGTTGCCAAGCCCGTGCCACTACTTGCCCATCTGAAATACCACAGCTCAAGTATGGAAAACCCTGACTCTATTTTTTTTTTCTCTGTATGACCTTTTATTGTCTCCTTCCGCCCTTCACCCCCCCGTCAGTGCTCACAGTCACCAGCAGATGACTAATGCTATCAAAAGCTCCAGCTACTTCCTGTCTTTGCCTCCACTTCCTGTGGAATGTGCGGACTTGGATGGTGACGTTAGCTCCCTGCCGATCATCTTTGAGGATCGATACCTGGATTCCATCACTGAAGGTCAGTAGCACAATACTGCTGCTCAACTAGACGTGCAGTCCGTCGACTGACTAACTTTTTAAACTAAATATGTTTTAAAATTTCTCTCTGCAGATCGAGATGGACCGTGGCTGGGCATGCACAATGCAAGGACAGGCTCAGTGTCGAGCAAAACGGACAAGTTCAACTCCAAAGACTGCAGTGCAGCAGCCAGCCCCATGCCTGAGTCCAGGTGTGCCCCGATGGATAACACCTGGTCAGACAGCTTTGATCCGCCGCCTAAGTCCAAAGGCAAGTCAGTCAAACTGAAGAAAAATTCAAAGTCTGATAACTCCAAGAAGCTGATCAGACAGGGCTCCAAGGACTCCGTAGTTCTGGTTGGCTATAAGAACCTCAAAGCTCCTTATAGTGACACTAGCACAAAGTACAAGGAAGGGGAAGCTCCCCTAAACCAAGAGGAGGAGCGAGACATCTTCCAGGGGGAATCAAGTAGTTTTGTAAGGACTAATGCCAGTTTTGTTTTTGACTCCGGTGCCACATCAGCACAATCTGGAAACAGTGCAGATGACAATATAACTACTACTGCTGCTGCTTGTCAGAAAGGATTTTTCAAAAACCCTACAAACTTGGATGCACAGAATAGTCTGCAGGCAGGTACCGGGGCTATTGCTGCATGCAGCCAACCACTTCACAAAAATGTGCCAGTGGACCAAGGCGGCCAAAAGCTGCCTCAGTGGTCTGCTGGGCTGAAGCAAATTCAGGTGAAACCAAGTAACAAGGATCCATACCAAGGGGACAAAGTAACAGTTCTTCTACCATGTCGGACTGATGGAAATCTAAGCAGTAATATTCCTGAGATCACCCAGACAGACTTCAGTGACTCAAAACAGTCTGTGGTGGATTCTGTGTTTGAAAGGCCAGGTAAAGAGCCAGCACAGCGCAGCCAGTCCTGTCTGGTCTCCGTGCAGGTAAAAGGTGATTGTATCAGACTGCCAGATGGAGCAGCCCCCAGTGCCTCGTCTCGCCTCTCAGACTCGGGCATTGAGAGTGAGCCCAGCTCCTTTGACACTCAGCTTGTTCTAGGACCACAGACGTGTTTAGGGCTCGGTGTTGCTGAGTCAGGTGTCGGTGCCCCACAGCCTGAGAGGCCCCTGCAGGGTCCAGCACCGCGGCCTGTGCAGCAAGGCTCAGTGCAAAAGCCCAGTGGGGCAGCAGAAATTCTTTACCCAGAAAATACAAGTGCTGTCAGTGGAGTCCAGTCGTCTCTCACTTCTATCAACTCCTTGCCTTCAGATGACGAGGGTGAAGGTTCCTCCAGGGGGTCCAGCGGAGCAGATGTCCGAGGCAGGAAGTCTAGTGTCTTGGTGCAGGAGCAGAGCGTAGTCTTCTCTGGGGATATTTCAAACAGACCTGTCATCGACGTGGCCTGCACCCCTGGAACTGCTGTAGGTGATTCCCAGCTTATAAAATCGGCATTTGACTTGGAAACAGACTCCAAATTAATAGGCATTTCTGTACTAGAGGGAGCAGCTGGATCTGGAGCAGTTAAAGAATCCCGTAGTGAACCCCAGACTGCCTGCCCTTCCAGTAACTCTGCCACCAGTAGCACTGACCTAGTAAAACGTGGGATGGTGGAGAACTACTTTGGCTCATGCTCTAGCACGGATGTGTCTGAGATCAGCCCTGTAGAAACGTCTGCTATCACACTGGGAATCCAGACGGGGCCGCAGGTTGAGGAGGACGAGGACGAGACGGAGCACGAGATGATTGAGAATGGTTATTATGAGGAAGGGGACGGGTATGCTTTTGTGAATGGTGTTGCCGACGAGGAGCAAAGTGGGGTTGGGGATGCAGCCGCTCCAGAGACAAGTCTTCTATTCGAACAGTTAAGCATCGGCTACCTCCATGAAACCAAGGATTTGTCAAAAGCTCCCATCTGCTCCAACCTAGCCTCCAGCTGTGGGGGATTTAGCTTGGGAAGACCTCCCTGTCCCTCCATGTCCATTTCCTCTAGCCTGCGGTGGTATGAATGTGCACCCACACCACAGATGAAAGCGTGAGTCATCTTGCACATTTTTTCTCATAATCCACTCAGTGTTATACTTAATGTACTATATGCTGTCTCCCACATCATAAATTAATATTCATCAACTTAAATATGCAGGTTCATTAAGGCCAAGGAAGAAATGAAACACCTAAGGCTGCCCGGCTTCTTGTATAGTGAGGTACCTGAGCTGGCGTCCACTGTGCCCTACTTCAGCTTGGAGGAAGATGACAGCTGTGAAGAAGGCATCCATCTAATAGTCTGCGTCCATGGCCTGGATGGTAGGAAACCCTGTCTGCCAGAGTAAATTATTTCCTTTAATTGTTTTCAAAATACACATTGATATCTAATGTTCCCTTTACTGCTGCAGGTAACAGTGCAGACCTGCGACTGGTGAAGACGTATCTGGAACTTGGACTGCCTGGTGCTCGTATAGACTTCCTGATGTCTGAGAGGAACCAGGTGAGTGGAGAACTACGTCTGTCGTCTGCTATCAGCAGTAATGAGCTATAGCACATCCTCAGTGAATCAAACACACTCCAAAACTACTCCACTTCATTTTTCGTGCTTCCTTTCTTCCACAGAATGACACTTTTGCTGATTTCGAGTCGATGACAGACCGATTGCTGGATGAGATAGTCCAGTACATTCAGATTTACAACCTCACGGTGTCAAAAATAAGGTAAAATATTATAATATATAAATAATAAATAAATAAATTTATAAATAATATTATAAATATATTCGTACCCAGATGTAATATTAGAGCATTATTGTAAGGTGCATATAACTGGTGTTCTTCATTTGCAGCTTTGTAGGTCATTCCTTGGGGAACCTCATAGTTCGCTCAGTGCTAACCAGGCCGAGGTTTAAATGTTACCTGAGCAGGCTGCACACCTTCCTTTCCCTTTCTGGGCCACACCTGGGCACATTGTATAACAGCTCTGCCCTGGTCAACACAGGTAAGATTCTAGCCGATAGTGGGAGACAGAATATCTTACCAGCTATTTCACTGACGCTACCTTCAGTCTGCTAATTGTTACTTTCTATTGTTGTATTCTCTCTGCCTACTCTGTCACTGCGGTGAAGCCTGTTGAATAACAGTTAACTGTTTGCTTCAAGGCCTTTGGTTCATGCAGAAGTGGAAAAAGTCAGGGTCACTCCTGCAACTGACGTGCCGCGATCACTCTGATCCTCGTCAAACTTTCCTCTACAAGCTCAGCAAGAAATCTGGTTAGCTTTACTGTTTTTACCAAAGATTATTTCGCTGAATATGTGGAATGTCAGATCGTAGAGATAACTTTTGTATTAATCTGCTTTTGAAGGTCTGCAGTTTTTCAAGAATGTGGTGCTGGTGGGGTCACTGCAGGATCGCTATGTCCCTTATCATTCTGCTCGAATAGAAATGTGCAAAACTGCATTAAAGGACAAACAAACAGGTGAGTTGAAGCAAGGTTCTCTGTGAGCACGCTGATGTAACACCATGTAAGGACAAGATACAGGAGAGCTCAGATTCTAAACCTGAGAAGAGCAGGCAAACAGAACAAGCCCAATTCTGTGGGCTGTGACTCAGCGACCCGCAGTCAGCTGTTGGGATGTATTTCACATGTGTAAGTGGATAGTTTGCTGATAACCAACCAGCAATGAAAGTAGTAAATATAATTGAATTATGTTACATTTTTATCCGCAGCATCCACACCGAGAGCTCCGCATCCTGCTCATTGTCCGTTTCACATCTTCAGAGGGGCATTTACCGCCTCTAGGGCTGTTTTTTGATCGAACAAGTGAATTAAGATTATGACCGTTATTAGCTCTACAGCTGGTAAATGCCAAAGTGTCGTCTGACGGCCAACGAGCGGGATGACGAGCAGGGAGCTCTTGATGCAGGAGACGGAGAGAAAAGTTAAACATTGTTCATTTGCATGCACTCCCCTCGTTGCAATGATGCAAAGCCCTTTTGCCAGTTTGCTTGAAATGCACATCCCTAGAATTGTTCCACATAAAGGGGTTTAAATTGAATAAAGAACATCAGCTGGACCAAGCTTTGCCCTCTTCAGCCTGTTTATCTCTTGTCTATACCAGGTCCTGTGTATGCTGAGATGATTGAGAACCTGCTGCTGCCAGTACTTCAGAACAAGGACTGTAATTTAGTGAGATATGATGTCATTCACGCCCTGCCCAACACAGCCAACTCCCTTATCGGCCGGGCCGCCCACATCGCCGTCCTTGATTCGGAGATCTTCCTGGAGAAGTTCTTTCTTGTTGCAGGCCTCAAGTTCTTTCAGTAGAAAACACGTGGCTGGACGAGAGGAATGTGGAGCTAATACCTCACTGCATCTAAACCCTCTTCTAATTATGGTATCCGAATTATCTCTTGGTTTTTAAATACCAATATGTATACTCACTTTTCAAAGACACATGAGCAAAATCACAATTTCTTTCATTTGTTGTTCATATTGGAATCACGTTGGTTATGGAGTTCGCCATTTTTATTTTTCTACTGCCATTTTTAAAAGGTTTTATTTTTTGTCTTTGGGAACTGATCCTCCTCACCCCCGCCCCCCCCATCATGTGCTCTATTTTCAGTGTTATTTATGTGTTTATGTTTTTACTTTTTAATTAAAAATTCTCCAGGTTATTCAATTCATTTTAGATGCTGAACTGGAAATGTAGCTGCTACAGAATGGCTGTTTTGGTGAGCTGGCCCAAGTCAAGTCCGCACATACTGTCCTCACCATCGCATATATTTTTCTCACCAACTGTAAGAGACACTGCATTAATTTGCACCACAACTACATTTTACAAGCTTTTGTACGGAAAATGGTCATTTGTACAAGTTACTTTTTTATCAACAATTTTCCATCATTTTTAAAAGAAGAGATTGCATTTGAAATAGAATTGTTGCTCAGACTTTGCAGCCTTGGCTTTGGTCTTAATACTTTATGCTGTTCCTTGCCATTGCAGCATTCTGCACAACACGTACCCAGCCTGGTGTTGGGAGACTAAAGCTTTGCCTACAACATAACAACATTTTATTACAGGGGTTTGAAGCAATGATGATGAGGTAATATGCACATGCACACAAAAGCACATGTTGGTAATATGAACTTGTTTTATTGAAAGTATTTGGGTGGTAACATTCGGTGATTATTTATGTGTTTGAACTGGAAAGTATTACTTGGAATTAAAACATGTTTCTTGGAAAATTTGTTTATATATCATCATACTCTACCATTAAATATGCATCTTATGAAGTTGGTAATGTGACTTTCTTTTTTTGAGCACCAGAGATTAGTTCTGATTTAATATCACCTGTTAATGCTGACAGATATGATTAAAATGGGGGTTCCTGCAGTTTGTAAACAAAAATATTAATCATCTAAATGAGCCAACTAATATTAGCCAACATTACAATACATTTAAGTCTAGTTTTGATTTTCATCGATGTAAATCTCTTCACTTGATTGGCTGCTGGAATGGATTTGTTATGGATGAGTACATGTAACATTAATGATATACAACACTTCATTTTAAAGTCTGAAATGGTGCCATTTGTTAATGGTTTTTCTGGCATTTCTCTTTTTGTTTTTTTTAGATTTCTCCTTTACAATGGATCAAATGCCCCTGCAGATGGCAGTGTCATCACAGTCAATGTGGGGAGTTGCTTGAATGTTTTGCATAAAACCCTTGTAAAGTGTTAAATGTTAAATATTGTACTAATTCAATGTTAAGTGCCAAAATTATCAAAGCTGCACCAAATATTGAAAGTATTAGTCGTGCTTTTCCACAGACTGTAGGCCAGTGCAAGATCCCAAGAATATTTATTGTGAGCTTAACTTGTCATTTCCACTAAGGTACTGTATATTTTGCCCCTCTCACATAAATGCAGTTTTACAACCTGAAGGTGTTCTGCCATTGCAATAACTTCTGGAAATGGGAATCATCTCACAGACTGAAAGAAAATAAAATAGATGGAGGCTACAAGGTATTGATGGCAAAGTCATTTAGGTGGTGTGTATGGACACATGCTTTATTTACACAAGATTATGGAAGATGAGCCACTTTCCTCCAAGTCTTTATTGATATTTTAGGCCTGATATGCAAGAAAATTCAACTTAAATCCAGGGGGAAAACATTTTTATCCCAATATGAATGGATGCATTCACTTTAAAACCACATCATATATGAAACAAGCAAAAAGTCTCCGATCCAGGGCCGACAAACCCAAACTTAACACTAATAATTAGTTTTAAGGAAAACTTAATTGTGCTCTTTGCTAACATGAAGGCTCCTCTAATTAGCACAAGACCGCTACACCAGCGCAAAACACGGGGGGCGCTCATCTGTTTAGCCCTGTGTTGAAATATTCTTCCTATAAGGATAAAGAACTATGTTTATTTTTAGTTAATTACAACTAGATGAAAAAACTAAAATGATAATTGAACAGGACATGAAAAGAGTAGAAACATCTCCCAACAAGGATTCAAGCGCAGCAGATTCCCCTCTAACTATCCAAAATGGTACGGCCCAATCGTTGTGCTTCCCTGTGGTTGAAAAGTCCCAACAGGCGCTGCGGAGGGGGACAAACTGGTGTCCTCCCCGCCGCTGATATGTCTTTAACCGGATGGAAAAGAAGATATTTGTGTCTGAACAAACTTTGAGAAGACCCGTGACTGAGATTTGGACTCCTCCGCCTCGTCTAATGCGATGGTAGGTGACGTTATTTCAGCTAGCTAGCTAACTTTTTTTTTTATGAGGAGCGTTAGCCGGAGTCAGTGATGCACTTGTTGCATCCCAACTTTACACACTTCAGGGGCACATTTAGATAAAGTTACCACGATTAGCTTTAAAAGTCTTTTATAGCTCGTCTTTCTGTGAGGTCTGTTTAAAAAAAACAAAACACCAAAACCATGACAGACACCAAACATTGTGAGGTTTAATATAAATGCGCCTGGAGTGTCTCTCACAGCCTGCAGTTCTTCTCTATGTGCCAAAACAATAAGCCTGTTGTTACACGTTTTATTCTCAGACTGAGTCACTGCTGCGTGATTTAAATGTGCCTGTCAGGGCTCTGAGTCAAACCCAAGAAATGCACTGCACCCCCAGAAGTGAGGGGCTGGCTCACCCCATTGTTTTCCAGTGGGGTGAGTGCAAAGTGCCCCCCCCTCCATCCTCCCCTCTCTCCCCTCCCCAGTTTATCCAGATTCTTATCTCTCTGTAACTGTGAGGATCCCTGTCAGTGCACGGGGGATGTTGTTTTTCCAGCAGTGTGCTCAGTAGTGGGGATTATGACAGTCTTGGAGAGGGAATTAAGGCATGCAGATGGCTGCTCTCATGTGATGCCAGGTTTCATCCTGGTCAGCAACAAGGGGGATGTCTGAGGACGTCAGCCAGCTCTGTTTGGGCTCGTGGAAAACTTATTAAAAGTGGGATGCAGTGAGGATCAGTGCGCCTGATTGTGCTCTGAATTTGTGGCAGAGTAAGGTTGGTGTGGTTCTGTGGCGTTCATTACTAACTCAGTACTCCACCAGCTGTTTGTCTTTGATATTTAAAACATATTTTGATGTAATTTGACAGCATTGACAACTACTACTGCTCTTCTTTGCTCTTTGTCATCAATGAGGTAGCCCAAGGTTGTTGTTTTTTATTTGAAATTGAATATCAGGGTGCATTATGGTATCCTTTTTCCCCCAGCTGAACTCTTAAGTCAAATTATATTATATTTAAGTCAACACAAACAAACCAAATGATACAAAAGAGGAAAATTATTGGCCAAACATTGCATCTCAAGTACAGTTAATATGTCTAATAAGGTGCATACACTTATTTTTTTTAAACAAAAGTATTCTAGTTGTTGAAATGCGCAGTATAAAACTGTTGTCAGGGTCATGGCAGCAAACAAAACACCCACAAAATCATCCAGGTTCCTCTCCTTAGAAATCTGTCCCTGCTTTTCAGTTTCACTGGTTGAACAGTGAATTTCTCATGAATTGCTCATATATATGTGTCTGCAGCCTGTTCTTTCAGTACCCCAGTAAATCAAACAGTGTTTTTTATCAGGTGGTTTTCATCACAAATACACCTGGATCATTGTAGTTTATCAGAACGCTGCAGCATTTACATACTATCTCATTATGGGCACAGATTATATTGAACTCCAGGACATAAGATTATAATTAAAAGAATTACGTGCATGAAAATATACTTGGGTCTGCAGAGGTTGCACCATTTTTTTACAGAGCTGATGTAAACCTAGAGTATAGTTCAACTCTGACAAAAACAAGTCTGATACCAGAATTTCAGGTTGAGTGATGTCTGTTGGCGCTGACACACAGATGTGAGAGAGGTCGTGTTCGAACACGTCCATAAATCACATTTGGTGAGAAATGTTGCCCTCTGAGCCAACATTTACTTTTTTAGTTCCCACAGCTTGGTTTTGGATACTGTGAACGTCTCTTTATAATGTTTAATTTTCTTATGAATCATCTCAACAGAGAGGCTTGTTGCATCTTGTGCTTTTAAACTTATGTAAATACCTTTTTTCCCCGTGTGAGTGCTGAACTCCTGAAGAGTCCTGAAGAGAAAGAAACAGCAGGTTGTTGTCGAAGGATTTCTTGTTACAGTAAAAGATATTTTCTGCTTTTTCCTCGGAGCGTATCGACACAGGAGCACGCTGCTTCACTCACTCATCATTTGTTTTTGTCCCTTTTTTTGTTTTTTCTTTTACTGGGTATTGTCCAGAGCGGGATTTAAGGGGATCAGAGTCGGCGTGCGGCAGTAATTAACCTGATTAATTGATTCTGAGACGTTAATCAGATGAGCCTCGGCTCGTACCAGTTGGGGCTCTGGGTCAGCATCATGGGGCGGGTTTCAGGTGAGCCCTGTTGCAAGTAGACTGTCCCCATCCACCATTTAATTTGGTACGTTAAGCAGAATCTGCTGTAATGCAGCTCCTTTTTTATAACCGTGTGTTTGCTGTGGTTACTGTTGGACCAGAGAGGGTGTTCAGAGGGATAATCTGGTTGATTGTTTCCAGTTAATAACTATTATTGGGATTAGAGCACGATAAGCCTGTTCAATTTGCCCAACTATTTCCCTGTTATTCAATTAAACACTATCATGGTGTTTGCTGATGATTTGGGTCAAGATGCTCTGTTAAGGTGGACCTGTAATTTATTTGACTTTATTTGTAATTTATTTATTTGATTTATTTGAGTTTTGGTTGATCCATCTGGAAGATAGTTGTGTTGGTGAAACGACCGACCTCTAAACCGTCAGAGGGAACAAACCACGTTGAGTTATTCTTGGTTGTGGGGTAATGAGAGGCATCCGTGGACTTATGTCTGAGCGTGGGATTGTTGCTTTGACTGACAGTATGCTAATGCTATGCTAATGCTGCATGTTACACAGCAGAAGCTGCAGCGTTTAGCTTTAGTTCAGCTGGTTTTATTTGTTTTCCAGTTTGGTATCAGAGCTTAAATACGAGTTGATGATCTGTTTTAAATTCCATTCTGTTGTCGTCTTCGTTTGTTGGATTGTGCTTCTTCATGTCTTTGCTTATCTCATCTTTTTTAGATACAACATGGACGAACTGCCCTGGGACAGATAGAAAGTGACGGATAGAGGAAGAGGAAGAAGAGTGCTGCACATTAACAGGGGGAACGTAGTTATCACAGACTTACACAGGACATCATGTCCAGCTCGATAAAGCAGGAGAGAACCATTTGTGTTCTCCTCCCCAACAAAGACCAGCTGGACATCACGGTCGGGGTGGGTGTTAAATACGTCTCTAGCTGTCCTGTTGAGACGTTTTTACAGGTGCTTCTGTTTATCATTAAACTGTTTTGCAGATTAAATACAGACTTCTTTTGTCTTTTCTCCTCCCCCAGCCAAAGTCCACGGGGCAGGATGTTTTTAACCGTGTGGCTGAGCTTCTTGGAATCAAAGAGCTGCACTTCTTTGGCCTCACTGTGGTGAAAGGTAAGCTCAGTCTCTGAACCTGAGCAGACTGTTCACACTGGAGTACCCAGCAGAGAAACACACAGAAAACTGAAAGAAATGTGGTCAATTTGTTGATCAGCTCATGCATATCCGTTATTTGGGACTGTGACGGCGGTTTACTGCACTGTGGAAAATGTTTTCCGCCAAAAGACTATTTCACTAAAGCCAAAAAATGTCATTCTGCCCGCCCAGTCTGCATAATTGAATGGTGTAATCCAGTTTAGCCACTGAGCAAAGTCCTGAACTCTCTGTTTCCTTATGTTCCTGTTCTCTTTCTTTGTACAAATACGGTGAAATGCCTCGGTAATCTTGTGTGGCTCACCACTTGAACAAGCAGCCTTTTGTTTTTGTGGTGTTGGTTCAGCGATCACTTAGGCCTGGATTCCTGCAATATTAACTTCATTAAGCCTGGAATGCACCCTTGCATTCCTCCTCTTCACTGAGGGGAGGGATGGATTGATGATGTGAAGAGGAGGGTGGGAGCGGAGGGGAAAAGAGGAAGGGGGACTCGTCACGACAGAGGCCGCCTTGCTCAACTCTTAATCAAAGCCCTCAGTGAAGGATGAGGGGTGAAGGAGCTGGAATGAGTCAGAGTGTGAATAAGACGGGCTGAAAGAAGAGATGGATGGTTAAAGGAACGAGTTGTGAAACGGCTTGATGAGCTACACAGAGCTGAAGAAGAGAAGAGATGAGATGGATCGCACACAGAATGCCCATGTCATGACTCACAGGACCAGGCAGAGGGTGATACCACATCCTCAGCTTCCCAGCCCCTCTGCTGGGGTAGACTTCAAATTTGGTTTTGATAAGCAGCATTAACGTTGGTAAAGTGTTCTATTCAGGGGAAAACGTCCAGATAAAAGCTCAGCGATGTTGAGTGCATATATTTACAGACTATTCTAACAACACAGCTCCTGGCCAACCACTGGAATTAGAAAATGAATACATTAACATTAGCATTGTTGTCATTAGCTTCCTAGTAGCCTCATTCACAAACGGAAGAATAAGGCCATTTCTCTTTTACCCTAATGAATCCTATTGTGTGTCAGATTTCACGCTTGGTTACATCATTGCTTTGTTTGCTTGCTAACTGTCTGCTTGTTTCCTGCTTGTCTCTCTCCATCCCAGACAATGAGCACATTTTTTTAGACATGGAGGAGAAACTGACAAAGTACTTTCCTAAGGAGTGGAAACAAGATCCAGGAAAGGTGAGGCAGCCCGTCACCAAAGGGTAGCGAAGTAGCGACATTTTGCCGCGGCCCACTCCAAACTATTGTACATGCCGGTTAATTGGGAGGCACAGTTCAGTGGCCTACATGCCACATCTTGTCATTTAGCATGACAAAAAGATTCAAACCCACTCAGGTTTCTCTCTCTGCACACAGGGATCACAGAAGAGAGCGTTGCCTCTGGTGCTCTGCCTCAAAGTGCAGTACTACATAGAAAACGGTAGACTCATTTGGTATGTATGTGTGTGTTTTGTCTTTTATTACCAGTGTACTTCTGTTTTATTTCATCTATCTTTGCCCTCCTTTTTGACATCTGACATTTTTGTGCCCCCTCCTCCCTCCTTTTTTTCCCCCCTTTTGGTGTGTGTGTGGTACCAGCGAACGAAAGGCACGGCATTTATATTATTCTGACCTGCGGGAGCGGGTGCTTCGCTCTGAATGTCGTCAACAAGAGGAGGTGTACTTCCAGCTGGCAGGTTACGCCCTGCAGGCTGACCTCGGCGACCACCCGCTGCCCAGGGAGGATATGGAGGTCACTCCTTACTTTGAACCCAAGGAGTACTTCCCCCCTTGGGTAGGTGTTACCATGCAGCAGCATTTAAAACCTCCTTTAATCTGACTTGATGTCCAGTTTGAAGTCATTTGCCTGATACATTCCTGCCCCTTCTTCCTGCTGTAGATTTTAGCCAAGCGTGGAGTAAGCTATCTCCTCTGCCACGGGCCCAAGGTGCATCAGGAGCTGTGGGGCATGTCCGCTCGTGATGCCATCCTGCTCTTCATCAGGGAGGCATGTCGGCTGGAGGATGTCCCCGTCACGTTTTACAGACTGCAAAAGGTCAGAAGTGAATGATTGTTTTGGTTGTTGGGTAATTTAATTTGTTTCCAGCTCATTTTTTTTTTTATCAGCCATTCCAGACCCTGTCTTTTCCGAACACAAATACAGTTAGCTTGGCTTCATTCGAGCTGTGCTGGACAAACGACTATGGGGCAGTTATGTAACCCTCCATCTATTCCCGTTTGTTGTCCTCCCCATTTCACAACCACTCATCTACTGAGTGATATTTTCAAGGCTGGCCCCTCTATTGCGTAATGTGCTCACACTTTTAATTTGTTGTTAGCAGCAGCTCGGTGTTGCCCAGTGAGTTGGGAAAGGGGCTCAACTGTGAAATAGCTATCTTATCTGAAGCGCTCAGATGCCTCTCTGACATCTCATCATTCATTCGTCCAGGACAAAAAGGCAGAGAGAGGAACGGCGTTGCTCGGTCTGACCCTGCGAGGAATGCAGGTTTATCAGGTGCGTGAGTGTGTTATTAATGCAAAGTATATACGTCAACACATGCGTACGTAAGAGTGAATCTGCGTTTGCTCAAAGATTCCGTCTTTGTGTCTGTGGTGCTGTAAAACCTCTGACTAGACGTGTGAGGAATGTGTGGGATTGCCACCAACAGCAGTGCATGAGGAGATAGGAGCTGTCTGGCATGCCCGTCAGTTGTTTGATCTGTCCATCAGGGGCCATCTGGGGGGGATTAGGGCTCCAGGCCTGGCTGATTAAAGAGCCAGCAGACCATGAGATACCTCAAGAAACTATTGGCTTCTTTGCCAAGTCCAGATGGCTCCTGTGAGCAAAAATACAACTGATTATTGATCACTAGTTTAAAGATATATCCAAGTAGATTACACATCCAGAAATCTGTTGCACAAAACATTCGAGCTGTTGCTTTTTTAATTCTGTGTGTGTGTGTTTTGTGTTCATAGGAGGTGAACAATATACGACAGCTGCTGTACGACTTCCCCTGGTCAAACGTGGGACGTCTCACCTTCCTGGTATGCATGCTGCTCATATCCATTCTCTGTTAAGATGAGGTGCAGTCGTTGTAATTATTTAACGGGCATCGGCTTCGTACACTGCGTATAATATACTGTCGTATTCAGGGTAAGAAATTTGAGATCCAGCCAGATGGGTTGCCATCAGCCAGGAAGCTGGTCTACTACACTGGGTCATCGTTCCGCTCCCGCCACCTCCTCCTGCACCTGAGCAGCAGCCATCGCATCTACCTCAGCCTCCAGCCCGCCCTCAAACACCTACGCCAGCTGGAGGAGAGCGAAGGTAGGGCAGGGAGAAGTAAATACAAGGATAAGATTAGTATCGGCGATAATTAGTTTGGCTGAGGGCCACTTGTGCTCAGCACAACACTTCAGCAGCAACTGGAAGTGAAATGCACAACTTTCTTTTTCCTGCACAACAAACCAAAAGTGTTCCTGTTCAATAATCACATTTGTAGCTGTAACTTAATAAAATGCATCACATGAGACAGAAGATAAAAATTTAATTCTTGCTCCTTAATTTAAAATATTTGTGTTTTCAGAGGTCTGATGTTTAAATGATTAAGCTGTGATAGTAAAGAGTTTTTATTTGATCAGCAACACTTAAACAGTTCAGCACTGACAACAGCTCTATGAAATCACCTGCAGCTCTTCCAGTGTCTGACTGTGTTTTCTTTTAATTTAACTTTGTTCTAATTCAAGAAAACGTCTTTCCTTAAAGAGAAAAAGCGTTACAGAGAGTCCTACATCAGCGATGACCTGGACATGGACCCCCCGGGCAGCGAGAGCAGCCCCGGCCTGTCCCGACACTCCACCAGCAGCTCTGGAATTGAAGCCGACGCCCGCCAGCACAGCATCTCCGCAGAGATGGCCTCCATGGACGAGGAAGGTCACCGGCAAGAGGAGAAGTGTTTCAGCTCGGCGGCCGGCCGTGTCGGCTCCTGTTCTTCTGAGTTTGACTCGGGCAGAAAAGCTCGAATGATAGAAGAGGGTTGGCAAGAGGAAGGTGAGAGCAATGTTATACATAAACATTTGCACAGGACAGTTTGTCAGTAAACTGATGCTTCATGAAAGCAGCTGTGTGCCACGCTCATCTTTTATTTACCTTTGCAATGTTCTCTTGGGAGTAATGGTTTACTGGTGGCTTCTTGAGACACTAACAGTGTTATTGTTCTCATCACGTGCCTTCGACTTTACCCTAAGATGTGGAATAGACATGTATATGAATATGTAGCTTCTTAACCGTCAGCAATAACAGTTGGCTTAATGTTTTTGTGCATCCCTGGCACATCAGATACTGTGATGACGTTGTTTACAGCTGCATTTCTTCTTTGTAATCTGTGGTGCTATCAGATGCAGGTATGATAATGGCAGATGATATTTTTAATAACCCAGTTTGTAAAATATTTCTCTTATTTTTCCAGAGAACAAGAGCAGTGTTGGAAGCACAAAGGAGCTTCTCGTGGACGATCCTGATGAGATGTTTCACCTGGCTGATCTTCTCGAAGGAGTGTCGGTGGATTGTGCAGAACTCTCCTCAGAGACTCTCTCACCAGGTACGAATAATGTGATTGTGACATGCAGGATATTACGTCAACAATATTTGTAGTTGTTCACATCCCACCAGTGGAAACAAAACTGTCT
Source organism: Pempheris klunzingeri (assembly GCF_042242105.1). Taxonomy (NCBI): domain Eukaryota; kingdom Metazoa; phylum Chordata; class Actinopteri; order Acropomatiformes; family Pempheridae; genus Pempheris; species Pempheris klunzingeri. The sequence goes on along the minus strand of NC_092023.1, from coordinate 2,603,738 downwards.
GTGTCCTCAAACTCTGTCAAATCTTACAGACGTGAGTCTCCCAGACAGTGACGAAGACCCTGAGGAGTCCCATAACAAGGATATGTTGAAACCGGTTGGTCATCCATCTTCCCTCCTTTCTGCCTTCTTGTAGATTCCTCTGTTGTATTTTCTTTCTTACCTCCCATCTGTATTCTAGATGCAAAACTCCAGGGCACAGGTCTGTGTGGATCGGCACAGCCACAGTCTGGATGATGTCCGTCTCGTCCCGCCTCAGGCACCCCTGGGGACGACGCTGCCTCCCGACTCCTCCCACAGCTACACCTTTGGGCTCCCAGACGCCTCGGCTAACACAAAGACCCCTGTCGATCAAAGTCATTACCCCCTTTTGCACTGCCAAGCCAAACCCTCCTTCTTTGGCCGCAGGTCCACCAACTGCCTCTCCCTGGACATGTTAGGCGATGAACAGTTCCTGGAATTCATACTTTGAACACATCGAGCGATGGTGTCGACAGATACGCCCGTTCTTTACCGCGCAGGTTGCCAACATGTGAATGTCTTGGTGTTTTTCTGTGTGGTGATGATGGCAGAGAGACATTACTGAGCCCCTTATTCCTCTTAGAGAAGCTGCGGATTAGAGAGCAGCGAACTAATCAGCAACAGTTCAATCATTAAGCAGAGCATATTTATTACTGTTGTATATTGTGTACATACTACTTGCACTATTTTATTACATTTCAACTTCTCTAAGCAAAAATACTTTTAATCAGTTTTATTGTCTTTCACCTAAATTCCCACTGACATTTACTGAAATGTCTGAACAGGGTGATGTGGAGGGCAGAAGATTGGACTTACATTTCTTTATTTTATTCAGGAGAATCTTCAGAAGCCATGGTGCTAATTTTTGTGCTCCTGTATTCTTTTGCCCTCTTTATTTTTTTTAAATCACATTTTATAATATACTCTATTTTTGTATAGTGTGCTTTGTTATATTTTTCCTATTAGCCTGCCACAGCAATTTAGCTGCCAATGTGGAAAATTGAGCCTCTTTACAGCAGGTAATGCATTCATCCAAAGCTTCCCCATCCTATGCTCTCCTCCTGATTGCTACAGAAGAGTATTATTTGTAAAGCACTATTTCTGTAACCACTAAGTTTATAATCGATCTGCAGTATTTTTGTACTTTGTAGCCCCCAAACAAAGAGCCTCTCTGTTGGTATTTTCACTGTTTTTGTAAAGGATAATTGGTATGCAAAAGAACTGATGTCTTTTTGACCAATGTGAACTCGCTTGGAAAGATTGTCAGTCATTAAACAGACACTTGTTGATTGACAATTAATTTTTATGAAAAGCAATGTTTTTATAGTGAAAATAAATTCTTATTGCCACTAAATGGAGCCACGTGTTTTCACTTTATTGTACTGTTGCGCCTGTATAATTTAATTTAATGTTAGTGGTTCTACTCCTCAACTCTCGCCTCAACCCACTTCTCGCGGGAGTTTGAGATGACGTATGCGGAAGTTTACATCCCCGTGTGGAAAAACGTGTCGCTCATGGCAGCGCAGTGGAGAGCCGGCTCAGTGGGGTGTCTTTAGCTGCTCCTCACCATGTTTTCAGTCTTAGTTAACGCGGTGCTGTCCAGCTCTCCGGACTACGGCCTGTTGCTGGACTCTCTGTCCTGGCCGAGCGACTCCTGGCCCGGGACGGAGCGGGTGGAGGCGCTGGCAGCCTTCATCGAAGGGCTCGGACCGCTGTTAGCCGAACCGGACACGGTTTCCCCTGCGAGTAGAAGAGCTATTAAAGATAAAATCAGCTCTCTGGTTTGGACCCGGTGTTTGCCTCTTCTGTGCAGGATATCAGCCGGTGAAGGCGCGCGGTGCAGGGAGAGCACCGCGGCCGCCTGCAGGCTGCTGGGTGTCGGTGTCCCGCTGTGTGACGGGGATGTACCGGGGCGGGTGGCTCTGTCCGTCCTCCCGTCGCTCCAGCTGTCGGAGGAGGAGGTGCCCGGCCCGGGGAGGCTCAGTGCGGAGGTTGCCAGCGAGGTCCTGGCTGCTCTGATGCCTTCTCTGTCGGCGGATGAGCAGCTGACGCTCAGCACCCTGTCATCCGCCCTGTCCTGCATCAAAACACTCCCTGACGCCTTAGTGTCCAAAATCACAGTCCGGCTCCTCCTGAATCTCCTGAACTGCTGCAGCGGAGTGCAGCAGAGCAGCATCCTCCAGCTGATCCTGGAGGATGTGTGCAGCTGGCACTCCGCTGCCCGCACACCTGTGGCCACAGAGCGGGCACTGCTGTGTCTGACCGCCCTGTCAGACCACCTGCTGCAGCCTCACGGCCTCTCCTCCACCTCTGACCCCCGCTCGTCCCTCCACTTCTGGAGGATGGTCCAGGACGGACTGACGCACAGAGACAGCCTGTCACGCAAGAGGGCGTTGTACCTGCTGAAGAAGTGCGTGGCCCTGTCAGAGGAGGAGGGGGTGGACTGTCCTCTCCCTCCATCAGGGGAAGGTAAACATGCACAGGTTCACCGTCACTGTCACAACTTTAACCTCTCTGCTGTTGCTTTCAATGTCCTTAAAACTGGTTGCAGGTGAGATCCTGTTCAAATGGGCCCCAGACAGGAGCAAGTTACTCAGAGAGTTCTGGGAGGATTACGCCCTGGTGATGGAGACCCTGGAGGAAAACCAGGTAGAACATCCCCACAGGAGTGTCGGTTCTTCAGGAGCGTCTTGATGCAGCTTTTGTAATGTTGCTTCTCTCTTTGCAGGTTCATGTCGTCCGGCCAGTTCTAAACCGAATAGACACGCTGATCCAAACAACAGTGAATGACAGTCAAGGTAACACAAGTTATTAGAAATATTAGTTTCTGCTTCTTTTCAGGATTTCTTTTATTCAGACATTTCTGGTTTTGTATGAAACAAGTCATCCAGCACAGCCCCCTTTTTTTCAATAGCAAGTCTTATTCATTTGAAAATACAATAAATCTACAGAAGTGGAAGAATAGAGAAAGAAATATGTGAGATGCCGACCTGGTAGTTCTCTTCCTGAGTTCTCTGCCTGTATTACAGCTTCAGGTCAAGGCCTCTTCCATCCGTCGTGGCTGCTGTGTGTGTACCAGCGGATGTTCCACAGCGAGAATAAATCCTTAATGAGAGAAGGAGTGAGTCATCTGCTCGAGCTGCAGGTCCTGCAGCTGCCAGCCTTCGCCTCAGCCTTTTCTCAGGTGCAGGCTCAGTGTATTCAGTCTAGTTTGGGATTGTTTATGAACCTTCACTGAAATAATTCCAGTTATATTTCATGCACTAATGTTTCTCCCACTGTTGCTTTGCCTCTCAGTTCATTGTCGGCCCTTTCATGGATGCTCTGTCTGAAACTTCGCTCTTCTACAGGTCAGGATTTAGAATCGGTACACAGAGGAATAAAACGTCTGTTATTTAATGTTTTTTTGGAGACAGATGCTCATTAATCCACCCTCTGGCCATGTGCAGATCAGTTGGGCAGAGTGTGGGAGATTGTCCTGAGCTCGGGGCCAAACTCCAAGCCTTCGTGGCCACCTTCTTCAGCAGCCTTCCGTCAGAGCAGAGAGGTACAGAAGCCACACAGATTCCAGGTTAACAAAGCGTTGACTCACTCATGGCCGTCCATGTCTGACTGTTGTGTTTGCTGAATAGGCCGAATGTTGCTGCAGATGATTCAGCAGCTCTGCTCTAAGCACTGGTGTGCAGTACCCCTCCTCTTCCTCTCCCAGGCTCTGTGCAAACTCCCCCCAGGTCCACTGCTGGGGGTCGACGGTCTCACCGCTCTCAGGTACCTCATTGTGTTTACATCAGATTTGAGGAGACTGTGTCGCAGCTTGTTGCGCTTGATATTGGAAGCTAATTTTGTCTGTGGGGGCTCATCAGGGAGGTGCTGCGCTGCACCATGATCACCCATCAAGTCCTGCTGAGAGGTGCTGCTCAGTGCTTCCTGCTGAACAGCGCCCTCTGTCTCACAGACGTGGTAAGACACACAGGCACTGAATGACAGCGGGATGTTTGGCCAGAAACAGCACAAAAAAACGACAGCGTCAGAAATAAATATGAAGTTAAATGAACAGTCTGACACTGATCTAACTGTCAGTTCCTTGTGCTGCATGCTAAGGTGTCTTCTCCTACAGCCTCTATGCTCTCATACGCAGCTTTAAACTCAGTGAGCTGTGTAATTGAACTGTCTCATTTCAGAGCGCAGTGACCCTAGATGATGTTTTTAATTTCCTGATGGATTTTCGTGCAGAGGAATCACTGTGTAGAGGAACGAACATTTGGAATCAGGTATGCTGCATCAGAGACTTTTGAAGGAACGTGTTAAAATGACACAAGGGAAGTTTTAAGATTAGACTAATTGTTACCCTACGTATTTGTGACATTGCTGCAGTTGTGCAGCTGGTTACTGGACAGTGAGGGCAGCTTCAAGCCCAGGATCATGGATGGAGACTGTGCTGATGCTGCCACAAAGAAAGAAACCGTAAGAGACTATGTTCAAAGCGAGATGCACACCTATCTCCGAGTCCCAGCCTGCACAGGTGAGTCTGAAGAGAAGCGGCCAGATAAAGTGAATGTTTCTACCTGTAGACTCGGTCATTTCCGTTTGTTTCCCTGCTCCTCAGGTCACACTGAGAGGTTACCTGACCCCAGAGAAGCTGACAAGTTAGCGAGGGCCATTCTGCTGTGTGTAGACATGGAGAGGCGTAACCCCGGGTCAGAGATCGGCAGCACTCTGGAGTCATTACTGTCTCCGCTGCTGGACACCCTGAGCAGAGTCAGCACCAATATCTACTTGCCTCGGCGTAAGAGTGACAAGAGCCTGCAGCTCGTGCTCCGACTGCTCCAGCTTGGAGGAGCACCGAGCTGTCGGCGTGCTGGAGAGGAGCGAGGTTTGTAATGATAACACACTGCTTTGCTGTTATACCTGTCGATTCCACCCTCATGCATCTGCAATAGGAACACTGGAGGGAGACGCACATCAAGAACATCAAGCACTCACATGCATGTAGAAATAAGTCAAATGTACTTTTCATAATTTCCTTCTGTGCTTATAGTTTGGTGGTTCACATATTTAGTGGCTCAGATGTTTGACAATCACTTGTTCTCTCTCTGATTTCCACAGCCGATAGCGTGACGGTGGCCGTGGAGAAGCTAATTTATAAATTTGTTGATCCGATCCAGGAGTTTATCATGAGGCGGCTGTCGGGGGAGCTGCAGGAGGTAAACAGAGAGTCACCATCACTTCAATCAGCATCGATGCCCCAAGTGGTGAGCTCTCATGTGTGCGTGTGTTTTTGTTCCAGCTGTTTGATGTGGAGCGGGCAGAGCTGTATCTGTGTGTCCTGAGGCAGCTGGTGGTCACGTACGGTTCCACACCACAGCACCACAGTAACGTTCAGCAGACCTGTTTCCCTAAACTCACCACGTACAGCCTTAAGGTCCTGCAAGAACCAAGCCAGCAGGTACACAGCTGAATCTTCAATGCCACAGTCATCAGGCAGGAATTGTATGGATCAGTTTTAGTTGCTTGATTATTCAGCCCTGGTTGTTTTTTCCATCACTAGATCGACTCTGTGGCAAACCAGGTGGGTAGAGCGGTTGCTATGGCGTCCCTGGCTATGGTGTGTGGTCTGATGGGGCAGGAAGTGATTGACATGCGATCGGAGACCATTTCTGTTCTCAAGTCAGTGAACGACTACTTCTACAGTCCAGTGTCACCCTCCTCCAGAAGTCTGTCCTCTCTGGGAAACATCAACAAACACCTGCAAAAACCTCAGACAGGAGACGGTTCAAGGTCAGAGACAGGATTCATCGTGCCTTCAAACGCACCACGAGTAAACAACAGCATTTATTGAAGAGGCATCTGGCTTGAAAAAAAGATGTTCTTAGTAAAATCCTGGCCTGATAAAGTACAATAATGCTTTTCTTCAGTGATGTAGGGATGCGGGCCCTCCTGCAGCAGGACTGGGGACGCATCGCGGCCAGTTTTATGAGGGACCAGTGGATTTGTCTGAGCTTCCTGATCAAGGCTGTTGGGATTCCTGAGTCTGTAGAGATTTCCAAGACCCTGGAGGCTGCTCTGAGCTGCAGCGTGGAGGCTCTGTCTCTGCTGCCCAGTGACCTGGTGCTGCCCGTGCTCACTTTTATGGAGACGGTGCTGCCACAAGTGAGTCTCAATCAATTTTAGGTAAACTTTGAACTCTTCAGGCACAACAACGAGTTCCTTGCAGTTGTAACCAGAGTGTTTCTGTGTGGTTTGGTGATGTTTTGATCCCAGTTACTTCCTGATGAGGAGGCCGCCTGTGTGGAGGCTGTGACTCTGAGCTGGGAGCTGGTGCAGGGGCTGAGCACTAATGCCCATGACTTCTGGCTGGCCCTGAAAGGCTTCATCTCCATGGCCTTCCACCATAAACTCCTGCAGCTGACCGACGCTCAGGCTCCGACGCTTGTCTCCACCTTGAAGCAGGTGATGAAAAATCAGGCTAGTAGACGTGGAAAGGAAGGAGGGTTGTCTTTGGCACGTTTCCATAATGTTTACTGTACATGCAGGTATGTGATGGCGCCGTGTGGTTGTGTTTAGATCACCACTGAGCTGATGGAGCTGTCTCAGTCGAAGAGCGGTGTGTTCGGCGTGCTGCTTCAACACTGCTGTCAAACGTGGCTGCCTGCAGACCGAGGCAGCGGCGACACGGCTGACATGATGTTTTCTAGTGTTTTCAGCCACATCCACATACTCTCTGAGGCTTGTGTCTACGGACCGGTGTTCAGAAGAGATCAACGGTGACTCCCAACTGCATCTCTCACATTTGTTCAATCGCTGCTCAGGGCTTTTTTTTTTTTTTTTTTTACTCTCTGTTCTTGCTCTCTCGAAGGCTCATCCAGGATATCCAGACATATGTGGAGCAGCTCGGTGAAGAGTGTGCCGCTAATGTGGCCGTTACAAGGTGAGCTGCGGTTGTCTTTGTCACATTTTGTGTTATAACTCCCCTGTCTGGCTGTGGGTTGAGGGCACACCACTAGAGGCCTCTCTTACCGTGCAGATGTTCTCACTGTCGGATCACTGCTTTCTTCTTCCAGTGATAACAGGGACGATCAGTTGCCCCGCACATGTGTGCTGGCTTTCCTCAGCCGCCTGGATTCCTCTAATGTGCAGCATGAGAGGCTGATAGAGCAGCTAGTTATGGATTTGTTGAAAAAGGTGAGCTAAAGATTAGTGTGACAAACTAATTAGAATATATTGTTTGATGTGCACAATCACAGTCACACACGTTAAACTGCTCACACAACAAAATGAAACCCCACAGCTTATCTTACAAGACTTTGCATCATTTCCCATCATTTCCTTCCACCCCGTCTCTCCAGGATAATGACATATCAAAGTCAAAAGTGCGTTACTATAGCAACTCCCTGCAGCATCGTGTCAAAAACAGAGTATGGCAAACACTGCTTCTGTTGCTGCCCAAACTCAGAGAGGTAAGACAATTACACTCACGCTTCCAATCACACAGCAAATAAGCACTCAGACACTCAGAGAGTGTGTGTGTGTGTGTGTGTGTGTGTGTGTGTGTGTGCGTGCAGGAGTTTGTTGGCACTTTGCTGAAGTGTGTGTTTGAAGCTGGATTCTGCAGTAACCAGGCCTCAGTTAAATACCTGATTGAGTGGATGATGATTCTGATCCTCGTCCATTATCCACAACACATGGACAGCTTTTGGAGCTGCTTCAACATGGTGAGCCTCCACTTTGGAAACCAGTCTACCAGAAAATACTGTTGTTTTTTTTAATGAAACAGTGGAATTATTGGCCAATTTCTGTACAGGATCATGAAAAGACCAAGACAAGCATCTGCACCTTCCTGTCAGTCCTGGTGCATTTCAACGTCATCATTCCTAAACTTAAGAACAAGGTACAGCCGTTAATGTTTCTCTGTTAAAGCATCATTCTCATTCCTCTCAGTCTTTACATGATCTCTGCCTCTTTGTGTTCAAGACATCGCAGCTGCGGAAGTCGCTGGACGTCATTCTGCAGTGGTGTTTCAACCATAACTTCAGCGTGCGCCTGTATGCCTTACTGGCCCTGAAGAGGGTGTGGAGCTTGGCAGAAGTCCGGGGAGAAGAAGGGGCCGATGGGTTGGCAGGGCTGTCCACTGTGGTCAAGGCCTGTCTGAACCAGGCCGAGGCCATGCAGAACACCGGGTGAGAGCAGAGCAGCCGCAGTAGTAGAGTTTGTTGTTGCATGCTGGTGGATTTATTTTTTATTTTCTGTGTCACTGTTTAGAAATGCCAACAAGAACTGGATGAGGATTCAGGAGCACTTTTTCTTCGGTGCCTTTGATCCTATCAGGGATTACAGCGTCGAGGTGTGTTAGTGTCTTTGTGCAGAACACATGACAGCTGCTAAAATACAGGAACACAGTGTGATGACTTTCTCGTTGTCTTTGTTTTGCCTTCCTAGACCATATTCTATACTTTTCCCAGTCTGTCAGAGTTGGCTGACGACGAGTGGATTCCACCCTGCAAGTTTGAGAAACTGTGGTGTTTCTCTGAAAGTCCGTCTTTCCCTTTGAGGAATGCTGCTCCTGACCTGAGTCGGCTCCAGCCGGGAGACTGGATCCAGCAAGACAAAGGTGCATTTACGTCTCTCACAAGCAGTGGAACCACCGCGTGCCGTAATCTTACCTCACCCCTGACTGAGTGGGCATGGTGTCGTATCTCCCAGGTGAGCAGAGCAAGGAGGACCGCTGGACGGAGGTGCAGAAGAAGATCACTCCCTGGAGGTTGGGGATCCAGGAGCAGGAGCCTGAACTTCAGCTGGTTCCACAGCAGAGGGCCGCTCGATTGGGCAAACTGCACGGTGCCCTGCTGGTGGTAGCCTCACTTATCGACAAGCCCACCAATTTAGGAGGTCAGGAGCAGCACTGGTATCAAGCCTTTGTGTCATCATCAGGAAATAATACTAAAATAAGTACATTCCCTTTAGATTTGTATGATATTGTGAAGAACTAACATTACAGGCTTTTGTTTCACTTCACAATGATGATCTGGGCGAAGAGGTCAAACACAGCTGCCACTGAAACCAATCACTTATCAGAGTTTGGACAGAGAATGTCCAGCTATCAGCACAGACACTCCTATTTTATGAGTGTACTCCAGTGCTTTTGTCTCCGATGATAAGAGGCTGAATCAATCAGAATTTGTTTATAGAGGAAAAGACCCATTTTCAAAACCAATATTGACACTAGATGATGTACGCAGGAGCTTTAGCTGGGCTCTTCTGTAAATGTTCTCCTTGAAATTGCCATTACAGGTGTAGCTTTTTATATCCGTCTGTTCGTGATGGCAGACTGATTTTACCGTGCCACAAATGGTGTCAACAACTCGGTGACACAAAGGCAACTCAAAGTTCATATTTAGAGAGATGCCACCTCTAGGCTTTGTCCTCATTTGTGTCTTTGTTGTTGTCGTAGGTCTGTGCAGGACCTGTGAGATCTTTGGTGCCAGCGCTCTGGTTCTGGACAGCCTCCGCCATGTCAGTGACAAACACTTCCAGTCCCTGAGCGTCTCGTCGGAGCTGTGGCTTCCTCTGTTAGAGGTGGAGTGCACGAAACAACCTCAGCTCTCAGCCCAGTGATCACGATCACGGCTTTAAGTTAGCTTCGTCCCAGCGGGGTGCCAGCCTGAGAAATGTGTGAACTGTCAACATCTTTCCTGAAGTTCCAAGAATATTTTTCTAGTTGTTGTTCTGATTTCAGTAAATACACTCCTTTATTATGAAGAGTGCCACTTTCTGGATCATTTTACACAAATTAAAAGCGTGCAGACGTGTTTGGAAGCAGTCTGACTCTGGTATAATAACCACAGAGATGGAAAGGGGCAGTAAACTCTAGGAAAACAATGAAAGGCTTAAGGAAGCCTTAAATGATACCCTGATGTCACTCTAAGTCTTGATCATATTTTCATCCACCACTTGGAGCAGAAAATGTGAGCACATCTACTTTTAATGATGTTACGATGTGACAGCCTGTTGCAGATTCTCATGCCCTCTATGTGAAAAGGGCTTAGAATAATTGACAGATGTGTTGACTTTATCGTACACCCTTTTAGACGTATACGGACTGTTTTGTCTCACCTGGATTGTTTGAAATTAAAAATTCATGCAGGTAATCTCTATCTGTCCTCCAGGTGAAGCCCGTGGAGCTCGCTGCCTTCCTGCAGGTGAAGAAGAGTGAGGGCTATTGTATCGTTGGAGTGGAGCAGACGGCCAACAGTCACAGCCTTCAGGACTTCCAGTTCCCTGAAAAGACCCTTCTGCTTCTGGGGTGTGACGGCATTTAATATTATCTTATAGTTAAGTCAGAGCACAAAAGGGCTCCAAGACATTTTCCCCATCACTGTGGTGACCCGAACACGACCAGCTGTGCTTAAATGCGTGCAAGCATCTGTCTTCCCCTTGTGACTCTCACATAAAGGTGTGAGCTGAGGAGGACGTTTAATGTTATGTGACCGGTTTAGTGTGTTTCCCTGAGGGGCCTGCGCCTCTCCTCCCCTCTCCATGGTGCACCTGTCAGGGCATGCTGGACTGTATAATTGGGCGTCCCGGAGGAGCAGAGCACAGGAAATAAATAACACAAACCAACAGAAGCAGCGTGATGACAGCAGCAGAAAAACTTTAACCTTCATCTAATGTAGCGTGAGACGTGATCCGGCCCTGCAGCTTCCATCGCTCCATCGCTTTTAGCAAAGCACTTGAAAGTGATGCACAACTGTTGTTATCAGCTTGTGCAGCTAGTGGCGGCAAGCATGTGCTTCACTCACTAAACGTGCACCGCGGCCGGCCTGAATGTTCATCACGTCTGTCGTAGGTGTCCTGTTTAGTTTTGCCCTGTTTAGTCACAGAGGTGTGAGCAGTGCCGTTAGGTTAAACACGCAGCATGTGAGCTGAATCTGGAGTGCTTTCACAGCTGTGCTCTCCCCCCAGCACAGCGCCGCCCGCCTCTCATTCCTCATCAGGTCGCTATTATCTCACCCAGTTGCACTCACGATAAGTGTAGCTCATCAAATCAGGCGTTCTTACTGTGCAGCACCCTGCGTGGACTCACTGAGAGCCAAACTCATTACCGCTTTATGTTTGCTTTACGTTCGCCCATCCTGCTGGATCTCAGTATGCACTCAGCTGATTACGGGTTGAATTGCTCTCGGACTTGAGCTCATGAGTCGCCTGTATAAAAAGCTTATTCCTCATAATTGGGAGGACTTGAGAAAACGAAGGATTAACTGGGCCGCTAATGATGAGGGTCCTTAAATCAGCTGTGTAGCATCATTAAGATGATACTCTAAACACCCAGTTGTGACAAATGTAGATAAATGAATTTATCCCAAATGTTCCCTGCTGTTGAAAAGAGGGTCTGCTGAGGTTAGTCTGGACTTCACTGGGTTTTTAATGTGTGTGAATTATTTTTCCGCTCCGATGAGAGTAAAAGCTCAAAGTAAATGCCAATAATTGTTTCCAGAGCAGGCGAGAGAAAAAAGGAATGATTGAATATTTTGGAAAGTAATCCTAATATTTGCTCTCTTGCTGACATTAATTCAAGATTCAAGATTCAAGATGCACCTTTATTCATCCCACAAAGGGGAAATTCGCATATACACACAGCTCCATTCAGAAAAAGGAAAGGAAATTTAAGTTAAGAAATAAAATAAATACCAATATACAAAATATAATGCAAATCTAATTAACAAGTTAGATCCTGTTAAGCTCAGCTAAGCAGCTCTGGCTCTAAATTTGATCCTCTCATCTAAATCTTGGCAAGAAACGGTTAAATATTCTTTTAAAGACGCTGAATATCAGCAGCAAACAAGTCTGATCTCTCTCTGTGGCTCATTACAGAAGTCCTGAGCCACAAAAATGGAAAAACCCTTTTAAAGGATCAGTTTTCCAGACACTAACACACTCTGTGCTGGATTTTCCTCTTGCTTTGTTTTTCCCTTCACAGCAACGAGCGGGAGGGGATTCCTGCCAATTTACTCCAGATGTTGGACGTGTGTGTGGAGATCCCTCAACAAGGGGTCATCCGTTCGCTCAACGTGCACGTGAGCGCTGCCCTGCTCATTTGGGAATATACACGTCAGCATCTCTCCTCCTCCGAGGTCCACCGACCCCAAACGACAGCGGTGCCCCCCCACTGACCTGACCCCTGACCTTCCTCGCTCCTCTTCTGTGGGACCTTCAGGATGTTCAGCTTTCTGTCCTCGCAGGTTTCACCGTGGTCAGCAGTCATGAGGAGGCTCACTCTCACAGTAATGGAGCCAATCAGTGCTTTAGCAGAGAAGAGGCAGAAATGGAAATGTTCCCTTTGAGGAAGAAGAACAAGTTGTTTATGGAGCACGAAGAAGCTATTCCACATAATGTGTGTAAATGCTGATTTACTGTGTTCCCGGGGTTTTTTATAGCGATTTGTGGTTTTAAATAGTTTCTGGATGTGATTAAAGGAATAAAACTTTATTAAATAAAAACATAAACACAATTTGAAGAAGTTCTTATTTATTATTACTGTCTATTTTATTGCATCAACAAAGGAAGCACTGAAGGGGTTAAGTGTGGGACAGTGGGTGTGCATGCATCCTCCCCCCCTCCCCCCCCCCCCCCTCCCTTAAAAGAGTGAGGGAGTTGGTTCACCTGTCCGGCCACTGGGGGAGCGCGTGGACTTCACTGGCTCGCGCTCATTTTATTCTTCAAGTCTCTCCTGTGTGTGTCCGGATCATGTGAGGATAGCGCCGGTTTGAGTGGGACATGGGGGACGTGGGGGACGCGGGGGCCCCCCGGTCGTCTCTGCTGCAGGAGGCTGCAGCGGTGAACGGGAGCCGGACGGAGGGCGCGGGGCTCGGTGTGACCGGGAGGGCGCAGCTGCTCCTGGAGATCCTCATGGTGCTGATGTGTTTGGGCGCCGTGACAGGTACCGAAACACCTGCTTACCTTCTAAAGCTGTAATAAAAGTCTGAGCTCTGTCTCATTATGATCCTTCCCTCTTTAACTCAAAGACAATAAAAGTCAAATAAAGAAGTCTTCATTACTCACATTTCACTTAGAGTCACACCAGCTTTAGTTATCTAGTGTGGATGATGAATCATTGACTAATGCTGCATTGATAAGTTTTAATCCATTAATAAGTAGAATCATCGGGTTGCCAGGTAGTGAAATATCCATCAGGCTGGTGTTCATCCTCCTCCTCCAGCTTTTAGTTCATCAAAACCATTTCAACAAAGAACTTATTAAAGTGTAAAGTAGTGAAACATTTTCATCAGAGGCCTCTTTGGCAAATTCTAAAGCCAGTTCACTTTATTTATGACTTGAGTGGTTAAAAAGTTCTGATTACTTTGAGAACGTGTGTAAAGTTAGATCCTCAAACCTTTATTGATCTTTACAGGAAACAACCGGTAGAAGATTGTAAGTGATGAGGACGCTGTTTTTGATGACAGACTTCTTACATATTTAATATCTACGTTTTTCAATGTCAACAAAATCCCTCTCACTTCTGTTGTAATTTGGTCGCAGCAGAGATGTCTGATTAGAGTCTGATATCTGAGTAAATTATTAGTGTTCTGCAAAGTATCTTGGACAAACTAACCGTTTACGTCTCCTCAGATTTATTTAAGAACAGTTGTTCTGCTCTGTTAATTATTCATGCATGGGCTCAGCATACAGTACATACGTACAATATCCACAACAAAACAGCTTCTTTGTGTTTGTTTCTTTGCTTTTTCAGAACCATTAAGATCAGTAACAGTCTAATGCAGCCCGTCTGACCTCTGTGTCGCTGTGTGTGTCTCTGTGCAGGTAATATTCTTGTCATTGTTATTGTGGCTGCAACCAAGACTTTCCACTCAGTGACGTCGGTGCTGATCATGAATCTGGCCGTCAGTGACCTCCTGGTGGGCCTCGGGGTCATGCCTTTTGTTGCTTTGTCCATCGTGAACCGTGGATGGGTGAACTGCACCGTACGTCACCTCCGTCCAGCTCTTAGAGATGCTTTACAGTCAGGTAACACCACAGCATGAGTGTGTGACCTGACTCTTATGTGTCTCCTGTCTGACAGGACCTGTGTCTGTACGTGGGCTACACCTCCTCTGTCTACTGCACAGCTTCTGTTCTCACATTAGCCGCCATCGCTCTCGACCGCTACCACTCCATCATGGACTGCCTGCGCTACAGCTCCCGCTGCACGCTGTGGAGGACCTGTGCCGTGGTCCTGTGGATCTGGCTGCAGGCTCTGGCCACCAGTTGCCCCCCCCTGCTGGGCTGGAGCTCCGTCAGCTACGTGGTTCCCATGTACAGCTGTGCAGTCAACTGGGCCAGCACTCCCAGCTACACGGCCTTCATGGCCGCCCTCTCCTACCTCCTGCCGGCGGTGGTCATCCTCTTCTGCTACGTGAACATCGTCAAGGTGGCCCGCAGCCATGCCAGGAGGATCCACACGCTGGAGGACTCTGTCCAGCGCAGCAGGAACCTGAGCTCCGCCTTCACTCCGGGTGGTTCATCTCCCCAACACTGTGGGAGCCTCCACAGCCCCACAACACTGATCTGCCATGTCAGTGGACAGTTTGTGTCTGAGGTCAGAAGAGAGGAGGGGAATTATATCAGCCCTGCTCTGCCTGATTCCACCACGGAGCAGAACAACCGTTTATCCAGGCGTTTGTTCTCCTTCTTGGCCAGCGGCGCCTCGCAGCCGGCCCTGCAGAGCTCCCAGCAGCAACACAACCATCACGGAGTAGTGCGCCTCTTCCTCGTCATCTCAGCCTTCTTCCTCTGCTGGACGCCCTACATAGGTGTGGCCCTGGTTCAGGCCACCGAAACCGCAATCTCGGGCCGATCCAGCCTCGTCCCACCCTCCGCTGTCACCTTCTCGTACTGGCTGCTGTTGTTGAACTCTGACATCAATCCACTATTGTACGCTCTGCTTAGCAAGCGTTTCCAGGGCGCTCTTCAGGGACTGAGGCAAAAAATAAGAGCACGCGTGGGGAGCGTGGTGGGCAGGGCGAGGGAGGTCAGGGCAGAGGGAGATGACGGCAGGAGCAGCGACCCCAGCACTCAGACCACCACCCATCCTGCTCCTCCCTCCAGCTCCGAGGCCTCGGCCTGCGACTCCAAGTATTCCTCCTCCGTTTTCACCGTCAGCTCCGACTTCAAACGGCATTCAGAGGAGCATCTATGTAAAGTGTGTCACCATGAAAACATCTCTCCATCCTGCTCCGTGTGGCAGGAAGCTGCTGGTGCTGATGGGAGGGCGGACTGCCTGCAGGTCCCCGCTCGGCCACAAGAGGGCGGCAGACTTCCTTTCTCTGCTCTGACCAAAGAGCGTCAGGCCACCTTCTTCTACGGCCAGATCACAGTGAGGGTGGAGCATGATGTTTGCTAGGCTGCAGGTGCTGTTAGAGAGGAATTCTCACCTGTGGCACTCAGACCAGGACTGCAACTGACAATGATTTTCATTATGGATTAATCTGCTGATTATTTTCTCAATTGAACAGTGAATCGTTCCGCAGAATGTCAAAAAATGATGTCCCAAAACATTCATTGTGCCTGTTTTGTCCGCATCGGTGCTCCAAAGCACAAATCTTTTTACTTTAATTTTGTAGAAAACCAGCAGATATTCACGTTTGAGAAGATGGAATCAGTTTTTAGCATTTTTGCTAATAAGAAAATGGCTTAAATGATTAATCAATTAAGAAAATATGTAATTTTCAGCTGTAAAGACAGTGTGGTAAACTGGAATGACTTGTTTTATCTCAGTAACGCTCAAAAAAGCTGCAAATCCTAACAACTGGGAAGCTGAAACAGAAGATAGTTTTTCTTGAAATCTGGCTGAAACTATTAAAAGATTACCTAAATAGCTGCAAAATGATTAACTCTCTTTCTTCAACTTGTCGTGCTGCCTGTGGCCATTTCCAGGAACCAGTAATTGCAAAGCACAGAGGAGTAATCAAACATGGACAGGAAAATGTATTGAAAAGAAATCTTTTATATAGTACATGTGATTACACTCGAAGACACCCAACAGTAGATCTAATAAACCCTGCATTTATTCACGCTCTAAATATTTCTTCCTCAAATGTGATAATCATATGTTGCATCTCAGTGTAAAAATCATCATTCCTTACAAAGGTTTACATTTATGTCTAGCAATAATTCCAGAGGAATACAATATTATTATTTATTGTCATAGAGAATGACAATGGGAAACAGTGCTAATGTACTCTGTTGCAAAATAAAGAAAAGGCAGTGAAGTGGGCTTGTCGGCTGTATCTGCTCGTACAGTGTGTGCATGCTTGTCCTTCAGACGTCACTCACTGTCCCCTCGAGGTTAGTAAGCAACCAAATGCAAAAATATAAAAAAAAAAAAAGAAGTCCTGTATGATGCGTCAAGAAAAAAGAAATGCAACTGAGTCAGATGAGTAGAAGAAGGGAAGTATTAAAGAGTCTCTCTGCAGCAGTCTGTGGTGGCACTGTAGAAAACAGACAGCACGTAGCGAGCGTGTGTGGTCGAGCGATGTTCATACATTCACAACAAGGCAGAGTTTCCACCGGCCGCTTTGCTCTTGGGTTCTTCTCGGTCGGTAACCTGCCTCCGAAATGTGATTCATGACAACAGACACGGTAAGACGAAGAGCAGAGGTGGACAAACAGGAGCCGCCCTCACCTCTTTTCAAGAACACAGTGAGACGACGTACATCTACTGGCCGTTATTTTCTCCAGGAAGAAAAAGTATTTGAACAGATAATTGCCGCGGATTCGTTTGTGTTCATATGAGTCTCGATAGTTAAATGTGGGTAGGAACTCAGGAGGAGGCTCAGTGACAGCTATGGTCGATGGTTGAAGTTATTAAAGGGGTAGTTCCAAGTTTTCATGAAGCCTGTCTGTCTTTTTATAAGCTGCTAGTGCTTTTAGTCCATCCAAGCACTGGAATACCTGAAGCATTAACTGTGAGAGGAGGCCATGTAATAGTCTGGACCGCTAAAAGAGTCACATTTAATATTATTTGGATGACAATACATGAAAATATATGTATTACCTGTATTGCTCGGCTACTGAAATGTTAATACTGTTTGCTGCCAGCGTCTCAGCAACAGACGGTGTGAGTCGGGTGCTTTATGGATGGACTGAAAGAACTCTTTGACAAACAAATCTCAACCATCTCATGCATTGATAACTTTTGCAGTACTGGTTTTAGATCTCTCGTGACTAAACTGTGGGCCTGAGCAATGGGTGTCAGCATTGACAGAGTGGGAGTTTAGCCCCAGGAAAGCATCCAACCACAGGGGGCCAATCAGTGTGGTGACAGAGGACCTGATCTCTTGTCTCAGGATGAGCAGAGTGAGGCGCTGTGAAGGCTTCTTCAGGTCAGATTGATCCTCAAATGTCCAGACGGGTCTCCTCACACCAGATGAGCCCACTGGGTCCACAGCTCCAGGACGCCCGAGGTGTGAAACACAGCTATGTACAGTGCATGAAAGGCAGGTATTTGTCATTAAGTTTACACCTGAGGGACGCCACGGCGGGCCTCCCGTGTTTTCAGGCATTCAGCATTTTAGGCATTCTTCTTTGGATCGTAAAGGTGAGTAAATGTTTACGTGTTTGAAGACAAGCAAGTCCAGAAGGTGCTTGGCCTGCCTCGACAAAACAGATTCTTTTTTCAGAAATGAAAAATATCAGGCAAGTTGGCAAGTCTGTAGTGGGTGGGATGGTTAAGAGGTACAGCAAAGTTAACACACGACTCAGTCACTTTTACCTAATACTTTTCTGGGTAAGAGGGATTACAATTGATATGAGTCCATGCACCAACTCAGATAACTTCTGAGAGGAGTGGACGCCAAATGAATGACACACAGTCTGTGCCTCCTAAATCTCCCTCTTAGGCCGACATGTTGCTGGTCAGAGGACAGTTTCAGATACTTTCACCACTCAGGGAGCTGTGTGGAACCGGGTGGGGGGGGGGGCAGGTTAACAGGCAGGTCAAATGTCCCGACATCAACACTAAGGAGTGTTAGTGTGTCTCCCTCCCTGTGTCTGTGGGTGATCGCGTGGTTTCATGGAGTCAGTGTGCGAATGTGGACATGGAGGTCCTGGCTCTGCCCCTCCAGTTGAGCCCCGTGGTGGCTCCTGCCTCTCCGCTGGCCTCTGCTGGCTCATCACGTTTGCGCAGCTTCGTGCTGAGCTGGATGATGCACTGGTCCCAGTCCTCCGGTAGCAGCAGCATGAGGAAACCCAGGCAGATGATGAACACAGCGATGAGGCGGACTGTGTTGAAATGAATGTCACATGTGTAGAGGTCCACCACTGTAAAATCAGGGATGGATGCATTAATATAAAGGAGTTTATAAATACTGTAATTAATTTAATAAATGGAACGTAAATCACAGAGAATAATATGTTTATATAAGATTATGAATTATACAATGAATGTAATTGAACTTCAATGCTTCTTTAAATATAGATGCTAACTTTTGGGGACATTTCAGTGCCATCAAATATTTAATGATGACCAGAAGTCAGGTCTGGGAGGAAAGCCAAGACACTTACTGGCATTTACAGGAACACTTAAGACGATGCCAAGTGAGATAAATGTCGGGTATGTTATCGCAATGCCAAAGTTCACCAGGACGTTGAAAGCTGTGGGAAGACGCAACATCAGAGCAACGGCAAACTCAAACACAGTCATGGCTTACATAATCACTACAGTGTCAGATTTAAGCACAGAATGACTTCATGAGTCATGTTTTCATACCAAAAAGCAGGCCTGCGACTCCGCAGAGGTAGGCCCAGGGAATGTCTTCAGGAGAGCCAATGTACTCCACATGTGTAAAATACAGGATGATCGGCACGAAGCTGACGAAAACAAAGTTGGCGCTTCCAACGATGCTCAGAAAGAGTGCAGCCTCTCCAAATTTGGCACTGCCCAGGACCATCTTGAAGAGCACCTGAGGATAAATAGGGAGGAGGGACTTGAATGCACAAAATCTGCCCCCTTAAGGAGCAGAAGGATATAGCAGAGGGCGCACCTGCCAAGCACCTATCAGGTCTCTGGCACAGGGCCGCTGCTGTCTGTTTATCACATTAGGCAGCACAGACAGCGGGGCAGAGGAGACCAGAGCCCTGTCAAAATAGAGCTATCTGTCCCATAACCTCCTTGATCAGGACATCACAGCCTGAAGCCAGCATCCAGCCGCTCACATATCACACAAATCTGTCAGCTGAGTCTTACATTTCATAATCTCCTCCTGTCTTCTGCCACCTGGTTACATAAGCAGAAGGGAGCTAGTCCAGCATTTCTTATATAAGACATCACTAGTCGTGCATATGTTGAGCTGGAACCCTAACCCGTTACTACAAGGGAGGTTTATGGACGTAATAACCATCTTTCCCTTTGATCAAATGCATAAAAGTACCTTGTAGAGCGCTGACATCGAAGCAGAAGCCACAACCAAAGTAATGCCGATGACTGAGTGGCTGTGGAATCCATCGGCATAGGTCATCATTACGATGCCTGCTATGGCCAAGATGGCAGCTACGATCTGCGGAGAGAGAAGGAGGAACATCAGTGAGTGACGGATGGACAACATGCTGCTCGCAGTGTGGTGATAAAGGCGCCTGAGCCTTCACTGCTGTGCGGGGACACAGCAGGCACACATGGCTTGTGATGTCTGACTGCAGAAATCAAAAGCCTCACAGGACAGGGCTTTTAACGCTATAATTAATATGTGGGTTTTATTTTATATAGCGAGCAGACTGCTCATTTAGTGGCTACATTTCAGCGTACACACACACTTCAAAAGAAATCTGCTCTCAGATTCACAGTGCGAGTGCTTCCTACACAGGACAGGCAGCTTCTACGGTGTTGGCTTGATTGTCTGACATTGATTTTTGTTATACTACCATCGTGTTTACAAACCAAATCTCCCTCCGCTGCCCCACTCCCCCAGCCCATCAGCCCCCGCCTCCCACACCCACTCCCTGCCTCTGCGATTATCACAGCTTCAAGATGGCACCGAACCATCTGCTTCATCCCGCTCTCACTTTAACCTTGAGGAATCAGGAGCAAAAACTTTCATCCACGCTTCAAAACATTTACAGCGTTTGTCTTTGCTGCGTGTTTGAGTGTGAGCGGTCAGAGCAGCGTGTGCTGGGTTGAAGACTACTGATAGGGACAGGCTGCAGTCCAGCTGAGTGGATTAGCTCTGCATTAAGGAGGTGTCAGGAAGATAAATGAGCCGTGAATTTTTGCTTGGCCGAAGCCCTTGGGCACCTTTGGCAAAATGGCTCTTTCTGCACTGCAGGCTGCCTGTCAGTCACAGATACACCTTTCATTCCTCGTGAGGGACTGTTTGCTTACAAGGTCAGAGACCCTGCATGTGTTGGTGTTTTGGTTTTTCGTGAGATGTTTCAGCACAATGCGAGGGTCAGCGGGGGAAAGGATCACGACACCTGCACAACGAGAAGCTGATGTGAATACAGTCTTATTCCTGCAGTGTGGATATGGATCCAACTCCCCTTTACACTGATGAATCCAAACACATGAATCAAAAGGCTCTTTGACGTCTTCTAACCTCTGTGGTCCGTTCTGGCTCTGCTGTTGCCACCAAACTCAGCTAATAAATCAGTGCTATATTTCTTTATACACAATATCACAGAAGCAGCCCACATTCTGGTTTAACAAGGATGATTTAGCTTCCCCCCCGTCTTTCTCTCTCCCCTCCTTCACTTTCATTACAAACTCGTCCAAGATCCCCTGCATTGCTGCAGACATCCAAACACTGCAATCCCCTCCACCAAGCAAGAGAGAGAGAGAGAGAGAGAGAGAGAGAGAGAGAGAGAGGCTGCGGGTGTGTGTGAGAGAGAGAAGCTGGATTATTACAGTATTTGTCTCTTACTGAGGCCCTTCATCGCAGATAATGGGGGTGGGGAGTCGGGGCATGCACAAGGGAGATATGGTTGGTGGTTGCGAGCGTGAGAGAAAAAAAAAAAAGGGGGAAATCCATTCTGCAGAGTGCAGGACGGCTGCATATCTGAAAGCATCTGAGGAGGTGCGGTGGGAGGACAGCAGGAGATCCCTCAATTCACAGAGCTAAAGCCTCACTCGTCTGCCTGTCCGTCCACACAAAGTCAGCGACAAACACACACAGACGCACAGCAGGAGGCACGTTTGAAATTCATGCTGTCACACAGGTAGCATGCTGTCAGCTGTGCTGTGTGTGTGTGTGTGTGTGTGTGTGTGTGTGTGTGTGCGGCTCACACACTCCATCATTTGCATTCCTTTGGACACAGATATTTTCATCACCATGACTGAAGTCCTGCACAATACAGACAGACACACTTCAAGACACAAATTAAATAGTGGCCTGGAGTAGTGGGAAGTTGCCATAGCTGTTTAGCCTAGAGGGTAAATCACTATTTTACACTTCACCTTGTTTTTAGTAGCCTTGGCTTGACTCTTATCTAAAGAAACACACACACACACAGATGAACTCACCCTGACCCCCATGAAGCGGTCTCTGAGTACAATCCAAGACAGCAGGAAGACGAAGGCCTTGTTACAACAGAAGAGCGCTGACACGTCTGTTGTGTTGATCTTCCTGAGGGCCTGCAGGTACAGGTAGTTGGTGAGGATCCACAGCAGGCCGAAGGGAGCTACCTTGGTGAAGAACACCTTGGGGGTCAGCCCGTCATCACCAAAAAACCTACAGCACTCCCTGAGCAGAGACACAACGCAGAGCACAGTGTTAGCATGCTGACAAAATGTGGAAGAACTAATTCAGGAGGTGAGAAATATGACAAATACAGAATTATACTTGAGTTACATCTTTGGGCTTAAGAAACTAAACTACTTATTTCCTGCTCAGGTGTTTTGTCACTACACTAGCGTGCAGGTAAAAACCAGAGCAGTATCTAAGCAGATACAATGGAGGAGAAATAAAAATGGAAACAATATAATAAACAGCACATTATTAATTAAACTGTGCAAAATGTTTTCGATCGTGTCGTCTGACGGCACCTGTTCAGGCTTTAGTCTGTGCATGACAGTCGATTTATGCTACAGCAGCGGGACACAGAAAAGTCTCAGAGACTCAAAGAAGAAGCAGAAGTCTACTGAAAAACGCCTCCTTTTGTCTTCCTCCCTTCTCAGCGTTACTCGACAAGACTCTCTCATGGTTCATATGGTTGTAGCGCCGGAGGCTCCAACGTGTCAATATTTCATAGATACACCAGGGACATCTGCATTCAGCTACTTATGCATATGCTGAATATCTCTGGCAGGTTTGTGATGACTCAGTATGTAAGCAATCATAGTCATTCTCACTGGACTTACTTAAGGAGGAAAACGGAAACATTTTGACATTTTGTTATCTTGAGGAAGTGATTCATCCTAAACTGCGTTCCTGGCCAAGTATGAAGTCATACAGTGCGGATGTTTTTCATCTTCTGGACTTGCTCCCTGTCTGGACGACTTTATAACTACACAACAGAAGCTGTAGGTGTTTGTGATGTCGGAGAAGATCCAAACTGTGACCAAAGGTATCGAGAAACTTGATAGTGATCCTGTCCACTCTGTTACCATGCACCACTACTATGAAATGTACGGCTCCATAAGGCCTGACGCTGCATCGCTCTGCTGTGATGCCAACAAATATTTATTCTACTCCTCGACTACACGACTCCCCCCCCCCCCTCCACCCCATTCCCCAGGGCACAATATAACATTACTGCACTTTTTGAGTCGCTGGCATTTTGACTGCCACTGTTTACGTTGCTTGAGTTACACAGTTTACCCTGCATGCATCTGGGCCCCGTGAAAGCGATGAAGCAGCAATAACGGAGGAGTGACAGGTAGCACAATGTCCTGCCAGATACTGAGGAGCAGCGCTGTTGTGACTCAGCTGAGTCGGCACTAAAAACACTCGATTGCGAACACCTCCTTTCTAAACACAACACTTATTCAGTGACGTCAAAGTCTCTTATCATTTCATTACAGCCACTGGATACGCCACCTTCAAATCTAATCCTGTAACAGTTTGGGGGTTGTTTCTGCTTTGCTGTGAACTGCTCTGATTTTAGAAAGACCTACAGCTCCATAAAGCTGATTTTAAACCGGCCCTGCAGCTCACGAAGTCAATAGCTTCCTACCTGGATGTTGAATTAACTCAATGTACTTTCTTAATAACCAAAAACAGCCAAACCCTCTCAAACTACAGTAAAAAGAAGCATGAAGCATCTGGTTTTTTGCAGCTACAATCTGCCAGATAAAACAGATAACGTGTAATAAAGAGCATCTGCCTCTTACAACGTGAATCCTCTCCACTCGTATCTATGAGGAGAGAAGCAAGCTATTACCAGTGTCAGCTCTGTGCCTCTTCTCTGGCCACCGTTTTATAGAAAGAGACAGGACGCTACTGCAAATGTCAACTCTCCGCCTCTATTTCACTGCATTGTTTGAGATGCACCAGCCGCTGCGATTTGAATGAACACAAAGGAAAGCAAGCGTTTGATATTTGGAGCACATCAGCTCCAGCCGAGGAGCGGGAGCCCCAGATCCCCGTGCAAGCCCTCAAAAAAAAAAAAAAAAAAGAAAAAGAAAGGAAGAATTACATCACAGAGGCGCAGCAGAAATACAGAGCTCACCACACCTTCCACCTCTTTGTCTCTTTGTGCCAAAGTAGCACAGCAGGTAACACAGATAAGACTTTTGTCTAAAGACGATGATTAATGGACTGTTTCAGGTGTGAAAGCACTTCTAACACACTTGGGATTACATTCTTTCTGTTTGCTGCAGCAGAATAACTACAGATGACATTTGGACCTCCGACTTAAGTACGAACAGGGAGTCACTGTGCACAACTAACCAGGAGAGGACACCACTCTGATGCAGGGAGACTATCAACAGGCCTGATATTTCCAACTTTTCCACAGTCTCCACATAACGTGCCTGAATATTTCAGCTATTTTAAAGTAAAGAAAAACGGTGAGACGACTGGTTATCAGTTGAGAAAACACAGACTTTCCACAGACCGATTTCGAATGACAGCGTTGCACTCTGGTCTGCTAAGGCTGCTGCTGCTGCTGCTGATGGGGGAAATTGCTTTCTTTTCTATGATCATCGCATCATCGGCGAGTGTACAAAAGAAACGTCTTTCTTTGATTATAGCTGAGTGGACATACACAGATGGTATTTCTTTTTTTAATCATTTCTGTTGTAGCTGCAGTAGAAATATCACAGTCAGAGTGTGTGTTTGACTTTAAGACACAACAGTAGGAAAAATACACTTTTCGCCATTAAATAAAGCAAATACTAGCCTTTTTAATAGTGGTTAAGTGTTTTAGAGCTGATAGCATCCACTGCTAACTGTTTTCCTACTGACCTAATGTGAGCTTTAGGAGAGATTTTGGAAA
The DNA here is from genome assembly GCF_042242105.1 of Pempheris klunzingeri. Taxonomy (NCBI): domain Eukaryota; kingdom Metazoa; phylum Chordata; class Actinopteri; order Acropomatiformes; family Pempheridae; genus Pempheris; species Pempheris klunzingeri. The sequence continues at coordinate 2,579,303 of NC_092023.1, read as the reverse complement.
AAACGTTTGTATTTGAAGGAGGCGTTGTGACATGTGACCACTGGCAGGAGGCTCCAGTCTTCAGAGCAGGGACCTCTGGCTGGTCAAAGAAGGTGTCGTATACTTACTTCTTATATTTCTCTCCGTTTATCTCCCTCCATCCTTTTTGTCTTCCTGTAGCACTTTCTAACTTCAATTTTAAAGGTCATGTATTATGCAAAAAGCACTTCTTAATATATTTTCGACATAAATTTGTGTCCCCAGTGTGCCTCGAGGCTCTGAGAGAAGACTCCCCTCTCTTTTTCCCCTGCTCCATCTTTCAGTAAATGTGTGTGAAAACACTTATGATGTAATGACGACTGTCTGCATGTGACCTCCTCGCCCACTTAATAACTCTTGGATCCACCTCGCTGCCCGCCATTGTTTTTTCCTCACCAACATCGGCTTGAACAAGGCGAGAGCAAAGCATGTAAATGGTTCTGTTCCTCTAAAATGGAGAAAGAGGCTGAAAAACTACATCTGGGATGAGAAAATAATGTGTTTTTGAACATTTAACCCTGTAAAAGTGTTCTCGTATGACCTCAAAATTAAGTAGGAAGTTGAAAACACTGATGGCACACTGATGCAGTGAGTCTTCTCACCTGAATCTCTGCCTGGGCGTCTGCCTCTCTGCACTCTTGCACAGGTGGCCGATGTAATAGAGGGGGAAGAAGAGGCAGTTCCAGGAGGTGGCGAACCAGGTGAGGGTGAAGGGGGCGTCAAACTTCTTAAAGGTCAGCTTGGCCAGCTGGGTGGAGCCTGCCCAGGACGAGCACACGCACATCACCATGGCGACCCCCCACAGGGCCTTCTGCACCTGTACGGTTGTTACTCTGATGCAGCAGTGGAGCCTCCTCCTGCTGGAGCCGGACTCCGTTCCTGCCGCACCACCAGCCGTCTGTGCATCTGTGGTGCCGACCACGTTCTCCCTGGTGCGGTCTTCTCCTGCAGAAGGACACGGGAAGGACGTTAGACTGTCACACATGTGCTTCAGTGTACTGTAGGTGAGACTATGCTCACTTTTAAATGAGTTATTCTTTTATCACATTATTCAAAACGTGACAAAAGTAAACACGTACATTTTATTTATTTAATGCATCATACATAAACATATACACATTATCTTTTGAAGAAAATCTGACCTTTTACTGGAAGTTCTCTGGTCTGTATGAAGTGTATGAGTCTTTTCTGGATAAAAATAACTGCTTCTACAGTTTAATTGAACTTGAAAGTGATCAATCGGACATCTGAGGTAAAAATGTGGTGATCAAGTGTGACACGCCGCAGCCAAACAGAGGACAAAAGAGGGCAGATCTGATATCCAATCCAAGACGACCTCTTCTCCACCTCACGAGTCACAATGAGTGTGTGTGTGTGTGTGTGTGTGTGTGTGTGCTTGCCCAAGCTTGCATGCAGCAGCACTTGACTTTTCTATTGCTCCTGTCACAACCTGATAGCCTCCATACTTCTTCAGTAATGTGTGAACTGAAGCAAAGTGTTGACGTGCTGTTTTCCGTCCCACTCACACCCACATTGTGCTTCAAAAGTGACTCACTTAACAAGGTCACTTTCTTCCCTGGAGTCATTCAACTTACTTATGATTACACAGTCAACTGACACACTGGAACACAATAGTTATACCTGGATATGGTGTGCAAACGTAAAAAAAAAAAGTTAATAAGCTCAAATGCAAGCATCCAACTGTTCCAGGCTCTACGTGGACGTCTACTCTGCAGCCAGTGATGTATACATTATTCATTCTGACAGGTTATCTTGCTCCCTTTATCTCTCAGTGAATTGTGTATTGATGTTTCATTAACATATCTTGGCTAAGACAGAAACAGAAACAAAGGGCACCAACACTATCATCAGCATCCTCTCTGAGTCAAACAGCTGTATTTTCCCCACAGAGGACAAAACTGCAGGACCACAAGAGCAGCCCCATGTCACCTCTGTTTCATAAAGGTTGTCTAATACGCACCGTACATCTTCCGTGGCTTCCTGCCGTCCAACGAGTTAAAGACGAGGGCTTTCCCTGATGGTGTTTCTGTGCTGCAGGGAGGCTTTTGCAGATTCATCTGCACTGCACACAGCTGACTGGAATACAGAGCGCACTTCAAAAGGCCTCAGTGAGACAAGAATAAATCTGTAATTATTGTAAAGCCCTATCATAAACCGGACACTGTACTTTGGTACTCCTCTAGTTGTGATGTGCCAGTGTGTTACCTTACACCTAGCACGGATGACATTGTAATCAAAGGCACACTTATTGTCTGTTATAAGACACTTGCTACCTATTCCACTGCTGGATAAGAGGGCATCCATCATGCCCAATGAGGCGACTCATCCTGCCTGGGTGAGCTGCCGCTGACCTTGCCAGGTGGTCTCATCATATCACAGATTAACATCCCTGATTACTATCTCCACCAATGCTAATGCCCCGGCTCCCCCAGGCTCTCTACTGAATGCACAAGAGATTCTCGTTTCTGTTTATCTACTGAGGGACCAAAATGAAAGCCTGATGCAATTAAGATGAAATTAAGCTGCATTATTTGAACACCCGGAATCACTTGACAGCTCTGACCTCTCAGAGGCAAATTTGGTAGCAATGAAAGATGATTCAAGACCATTGTCTGGTGTTGCAATGAAATGATGAATCAGCAAGGATAAAAATAAAAAAAAAGAGGTAGACACACGTGGATGTCTGTTGAAGTCTTGTGCACAAGGGTGAGAGTTAAGTTTCTCTATTCTGAGCTTCAAGCCTCTGTCTTGTTCTGAAGGTCATCTTTTGTTTACTGCTGCGCCGTTTTTGTCCTTCCTGGGCCTCCGTCCCACATCCCGTGGCCCTGGCCACTGCTCGCTACTGCAGCACAGCTTAATCTTCCAAATGCAGCGATGGGCCAAGTCAATCAGTCCCTAGGAAGGCACCGGCCCAGCTCAGCATTTCCAGCTCCGGCACATGTGAACACACTTAGTGTCATGCCAACGTTAAGTGCAGTGATATACCTGTCACACATCCCGTGAAGGTGCGACCATGACGCTCTTTTATCAAATGAAACACACTTGTGTAGATTATTAATTAAAGCTCCTCTGGTTAAACGCTGAGACATCAATGTATATTCATTTGTTTCCCACTGAAGCACTGCCTTAATGATTTAAAGGAAACATGCTTCTTCTAAACTCCGCCTGACGGTGAGTAATGATACGGTATCAGCCCTGACTGGCGGTGATGAACAATATGGAGCACCACTCAGCTCATCAGGGTGAGAGAGCTGGGTCAGTAGAGTGGATGAGTGAGGAAGAAAGGCTCCTCCGCTAATGACATTTGAAGCCATTATTACCACGACTCAAACACCAAGAAAGAGTCTCTCTGTGTAACTGCTAAATGATCAGCTGAGAGCTCTTAACCGTATCAGTTTATAATCAAATGTCAACTGTCAAGGTCAGCCGGCGACGCCAAAATGGCTGCTGTTAAAGGTCCGCAATGCTACGTCTGGTTTGATTTATTATTATTATTACTATTTCATAATTAATTTCAGCATTCTTCACACTAAAACAGATTTAGAGTGGGTGTAATTGCAGATGACTTTAACTTGAACTTAACACTAGATAAAAATATCTCCACTCATTCAACACATTGTGCGTCCAAATGTGCTGAACTGAACCTAACAGGCAGCTGTGAAATCACTAAGGACAGGAGGAAAATCTTTAGTACGACCAGCTTTGGATCCACTCTGACAGACGTACACGGCTTCTCCTTGTTGCCTCCTCAAGTCTTTTCAGCCAAACCACTCAGCTGAAGTGAGGCATTACCAACACTGTGAAATTTAACATCAGTAAGTGTTAGAAGACAACAGAAAGGATCATATTTTAACCCTGCTGGGTCCCTCTACAATACTTTTCTCCTTAATTCACATTTTAGGAGAAAATTCCACTTGTTTTTGGCTGAAAATCTGTATATGGATTAGTCTCTTTACCACTAAAGGCACAGTAAACCAGTCTTTATCACATACGGTCATTTGTCTACCACTAGCACACTGAGCACCTTATAGACTGAGTATCGAATATACATTCTGCTACCAGCAGGGTCGCAGCTCTCTGATGGGTGTTGAGATTTATCTGGCCATTAACTAGCCTGTTTTCCAGTTTTTCCTCTCAGTCCATGCTTCCCGACCGGCCTCGTTCCCGCTCCCGCTCTCCTCCCTCCCCCTGCAGACTCTGCAGTGCAGATCTCTCCTGCTGATAGCTGCAAATCCCAAACGTGCCAGCAGAGCCCTGCCTGCCTGCCTGCCTGCCTGCCTGCTCTCACACTTCACAGAACCTGGCCATGACAGGCTGAAGTCCCTCTGTAGCTCCCTGAACAGGCCACCGCCCACGCCATCCACCGCTCTCTCTGCCGCCCCGCCGTTCCCAGCGCGAGAGCAAAGACCCCAGCAGGCGGCGGGGACGATAGCATCAGGCCTGTGATGGTTCACCAGGGTGCTTCACCGGGGCCTCCGCTGAGCTGGAGACAGAGAGGTAGGAGAGGTTTGTCTGTTTGGCGACACCTCCGTGGGAGTGAGAGTGCAACGCAGCGCTCTGCCTCAGTGATTCAAGAGGGTAAACAGATCAATCACACATACACACCTCAAACCAACTCCTCTCCTCGTCTTACTGTCTGCTGTGTCTCTGCTTGGCGATGAGAATTGCCTGGCTGCAGCTTACTCATTCTGTCACGCTCATAATCAAACATTATGCTGTGAAGTCCAAGAAATACACAGTTTATATCAAACACAATACCTTTACCTGTTTGTTTAAAAAAAAAAAAAAAAAGAGCTGTAAATTAGAGCTTCTTTGCACAAATGTGACAGAAAAATACTAAATGCTTGTTCATCTTTAAACCCGTCTTTGGCTGTCACACAACATCAATCATTGCTCTTATAAATAAACCCTTCAATCCCATGTGGACTCATGCTGTTTGTCATTTCTGACATGTAGGCCTACGACAAAGCCTGAGCCTTACAGTCTGGATTTGTTCAAAAAGTGCGACAATTTCGAGGGAATTTGTTGAGAACTGTAAACTACAAGTGTCAAGTTTGACGGTGGGTTTATGGTGACGGGCAGCTGGTCGGGCAGACAGGCAGCAGTCACTATGATCTCTACCTCTGACAGGCAGTGGGAGCCTGTGATACTTGCCTGTGACAGCTTAGCCTGACCAAACTGTCGGTCAGAGGCCTTTCAACACACCAGAGCAGGCTCATCTGACAAGCCTGTCTCACTCAATAACACAGCAGAGAGACAGGCGGAAAACACACCCTGCTGCGCCAAACAGCTGATAGGTGGGGCCGTGAGTTGAGGGGACAAAGGAGGGCAGCCAAGGGTGGGACGACCGTTACTGATCCTGCTCGCTTTAACTCCCGCCCTGTTTCTCCTTCAGCCTCAAAGGACGACAGAGCGGCTTCCTCAGCGAGTAGCAAACTTGTTGTTTTGTCAGTGACCTCACCAGCTGCTTCAACAGATGCTCATGATACAGGTCAGTGCTGCGGCCCTCTGACGCCTCATTGGTTAGTGACACGACAAAACACTGGTGTGTGTGTTTGCTAGTGTGTCGTGCACTGTGTGTTACAGCCGAGCCGTAGCTCATAGTTGGCCTCGGGTACACCTCTCAGTCTTGAAGCGTCCCTCCCTCTCTGTTGCAGTCCCTGAGAACAGTGAATATAGCCTGATGGACCTGCAGGTTAACAGGCTGGCAACAGTCCCAGCACTTTTCCGCGACAAATCAATATTTAAAAGATTGGCCACAGCGCCCCTGTTGAAGTAATGGATAAGCAACCGCCGCAGGTGTACGCTCTGAGTGTCTGCCCAAACAGCGGTTTTACTCCTTCCCTGCACCCCAGGGCCACCGATAATACACGGGGTCCATCACACTCGCCTGACTTGTGCCTATTTCCAGATACATCTCAACCCTCCTGTTATTTCCCAGGAGTAAAATGACCGTTACAGTTTTATGAGTGAAATTTTTTAATGGTATCAAATGAAAAAGGGGAGTTTATCAAACCAAATTTAAATAGAGCGAACTGCCACCTGAGTCGTTTTCACGGATGAAATGCAACGAGAGCAAACGGCACACATTTCTGCTGACGCTGTTCCCAAGCTGTTCACAATCACTGCTACAGGGATGATGGAAATATTTTGTAACTTCAGCTTTGTAATAATTACCCTTCTAGGCACACCACAACTGTACCATCTGGCCTACTGGCTGCATTAGACGCTTGGAGAGGACAGACAGCCTTCCTGCACCCTCAAGAAAGCTTTCGGATAAACTTGCTCAATTTAGGATTATAGCTTTGAGCTTCCTCTTTACACGTTTGTGCCGAGGATTTCATGCTCAGACATGAAACACCATTACGCTGTTACAGAAGGCATTTTCTTACATGACATACAAAAGAGAAATGCAGCAAAGGAAGTCGTGGCTGCAAACCTTAAATCAACTTATACAATCAATCAATTTAGCAGTTAGCATCAACCTACCTATTCAATCTCATTCATTAGAGTAGATACTGAGTGCATTTGATAGACCTGAGCAAAAGCCCTGTCTCTTAATAAAATAAAAGCCCCGTCATTGTGTATTCATTGCACACTAATCAAGCGAGAAAGCCCCGTTTCATTTGCTTTTTAAAATGAATTTGGACCGAAGGAGAAGCCTCATTTTTCCTCCTCTAACTACCTTCAAAGTCAACTCCTATTACATTCACGGGATGAAAGTAAGACATAACATTTTAATGGAGCCTGGAAGGGGAAAACTCCAAAATGAACGTCATCAGTGCTCCTGGTGATCTGATGCTGGTTAAACATCCACGTTCGCAGGTTTGACCTTTGTTCTGTCAGATGGAGCCTCATCTCCATACTGATCTTGTTGCTATTCACGGGGCTGAATGTACATTTCCATACAAACAAGACACATGCAAACAAGCACAAGATGCAAATTTTACGAGCTTTCTGAGTGTGCTTGAAGTAAACATGTATTGTTTTTGTGTTTAACCTTCAAATTGATTCATCTGAAAGAGACATTATTAATCATTAATGTTTCTAACTAAGTGGTAAATGCAGCTGATCTTGTGCCAGATGATAATGTTTTGTATTAAGATGACACTCACGCACTTTACAAACTTTACATCCATCACTTCAAACAATATCCACATGAAGCAGCCAGTCTAATCCTTGTCTTTGAAACCTTAAAGCAGACAGAATAAATTGGTGGACAGTCCACAATAAAATGATAAGAAGATGTTCAAGATAATCCTCCTCACTGGGAAACACTTTCACTGAAGATCCAATACTGTGTTAAATTAGTTCATTATGTCCACGTTTTGAACTGAGCCTCTACTTCTGTGTGCGGACGATCATTATTTGCCTTTTGTCGATTGATATGCAGCCCTGGGGAAAGATCCATTCTGCCCATAAGAGCAGCTGGTGAAAAATGTCCAGCTTCCTGCGGGATTTATGTTCGCTAAGTCCATTTTAAAAAGACGCCTGTTCTGTTTCAAAGCGTGAAATGAAATTACAGAGACTAAAGGGACTTTTATGAACCTCTTAACCCCCTGACAGCACAGGAACAACACAGACATACCGCCAAGACATCATCACTAGAAACACATTTGAAGAGGAATCAATAATTATCGTCCTTGAGCAGCATGAATGACGGTAAAGGTAAATACTCCAGGTGGAGACAATGAATCAAACGTATGGCTGCAGGAGAGATGCTGAGAAATTGACTGTTGTTACAAAACCAAATTAAGCAACATTAAAGTAACATAGGATGATCTGGGACGTGCTGCCTCATAGATTACTGTATTACCAGCCAGAAGGCAAAAGCCGTGACTGCATCTGACCTGATAGGTCCTGAAGAAATCTTGGTAATTTACTGACAAATGTAGAAAAACTAGAACTCTGTGTTCAGTGTTGCTCTTTTCATCCCCTCAGCCTTGTGCTAGCTGTTTGAAGACAGTGCACTGGCCCTCTAAGCACTACGTGGGACTGCAGATGCTAACTGGACACAAATACGAGAAAGAAGAAAGACGACAGAAGACCCCAAACTAATTCTGTGACAGTCGGGCGCAGGTTGTTAGTGCGGAGAACAGAGGTTTTGGAGCTGGTATTACATAAGCAGCAGAGTCTCTGTGAAGCTGGGTGTTGATCTGCTGTGGACCCCTGTGATTCCCTCCTCCTTCAAAGCAGCTGCTCAAAAAGGGAAACTGAACGCTCACAACATAAACTCTGCAGCTTTGACTCCCTTCAACAATTTACAATACATGCATCACCCCCCAAAATGCAAAACACAAACACACACACACACACATTTACAATCCTCCTTCCATCCACCGCCTCGTGTCACAGCATAGCTTTTGTTAATGCTGCACATGGAAGCTTGACAAATAGCAGCCCACCATCTCAGTTATTCTGAAACTGAAATATTTTCAGCTGACATTCACACTAATAAGCTTAAAACCTTTAGTAATCCAGCAGCAGTGATTATTCGGAGGTTATCCAGGCGGCCTCACAGAGACTGAATATATGCAACACAGTTTAAGCAGCCTCAGCATCTTAATTTGATGGACTTCTGCAGTGTCCATAGAATAAAACTGCATGGAAATTCCTCATTCATATTCAAGCAGCTGGTCAAGTCATAAATTATGAATAATGACGTATTTATATATATATATATTTTCACATTAACACTGTTGTGAGCTCCAAACAACAGCCTTAGTCAGTGAGCTCTGTAGCCCAAGTTTTCACTGCCAGAACTTCTGCAACAGAGAATGAGAAGTATTTATGTACGTTTTTGTATTTTGTATTAAATATAACTCGTCATGACACGTGTAGGTGTTTTAATCATGCAAAAATGAATAAAATAATTAAAGTTATGACGATAAGTGCACGCTAAGAATTCAAGACTGAACAAACCATTTATTTATTCAATTTAATCCTTCTTCAGGTTTCCTCAGGATTAGCTACTCCTTCAGATGCAAGGTGCCACAGAGCTGTGAAATCAGCAGCCTATTCAGTGTTTGCTCTGCGCTCACGCCAAACACACGGAGACACTCAGCAGTCCTCTGTGCTGAGAGGAAGATTAAAAAATGCAGAACAGAACGTCGCCCCCCTTTTGCATGCACACCAGGCCGAGGAGAGCATCGGATAGGGGGGGGGGTGGTACCGCACAGTCAGGGGCAGAGCTACGACACTGGACGTGGTCAAGACATCAGGAGAGATGCAGCAACACACACACACACACACACACACAAACACACACATATGGGGAGTCAGAGAGGAGTCGTCCTCTAATGTTGCCAACAGGATGCCAGTTTTCTAATTGTGCTCCTGCAGATCTGAGACTCTCAGACAAAACAAGGAGCCGTGAAAGTCCCAGACATGACAGAGCAGCAGTAACATGCTTCCTGCTGGGTTCATGTCCCAGCTGCTCTCACGTGATGCTCTGGTATTTTAGCTGTGACTCTTGCAGCCAGTGATGGGTGGAGGGTGGAGGGTGGAGGGTGTAGACACTGAGAGGGGGAATCCCTGCTGCAATAACAACTTCAGATCCCTCCCTATGGACCAGTATATTTAGCACAGTGCTCACCAGGCCAGCATGAGACACGTTCAATCACATATTTGAACAATGCAGCTCTATTTCAGGCTTCATTTTTTTTTTTTTTTGGGTGGTGGGGGGGTTCTGCAAAATCACAAGATGGAATAAAACATTAAACACACGTTAGGATGTCAGATTAATTGCATACAGTAAATGTATTATAGATTTTTCTCGGTGAGTTGCGCGCTTGATTGATTCCTGTAAGATTTTCAAAAGTTGATCCACGTTTAGAGGAATATTTCACCTCGTATTCAGTCAAACACAGACAAGAAGCAGCCCCCACCACACACACACAGCCGCTCCGAAGGGATGTGAAACGTCCATACCTTCCACTTTGGTGAGGGTGAGCACCGGACTGTTGCAGGCGGACAGCGGGGCGACCCTTGCGGAGTGTTTCTTCATGATGCTGAGCTCGGGAGGGCTGAGCTCCAAACCGCTTCGACTACATCCCTGAAGCTGATTTGGTGCAGACACCCAGACCTCTTGATGGGACCCTTGCTGCCTCTAGAGCCGCTCTCCTGCTCTCTGTCCCCTCGCATCCATCCAACTCCCTGTTGATGGGTTTTTTTTGTCGTCCTACCTCTGCCGTGTCCCCCCCCCTCCACCTTCCTCCACTTGCCTTCCCTCCTCAGATCTGCTGTATCCAGTGCGTCCTGGCTGGTCTCTCCTCACGTACACTTTGGCAATTGCTGCAATTCGCCAGCGTCACACATCCATCAGCCGCCCCCACAGCATCGCATCCACCCCCCACCACCCTCCTCCCTGTCCCGAAGCAGGCGTGCCTGTCCTCCCCCCAGACCCCCCGTGGCCGTGGTCCCTCCGGGGCAATAGAGGCTCCCCATGACTGACCTGGTAGCGTGCAGGCAAACTGTCTGACAGATATGATGGGACCAGTGCAGAGAAGGTGGGGGGGGGGGGGTCTGACTGGAGTGGCTTCATTATAATAAAACGCACTAATCCTTGTTTTTATGTGGAGACCACGATCATGGCTCAGTCACTTTGTAATAAAACCTATTGATTGATCTCTAAATGATCTCTCCTGTTTGTTCTCCTGATCAGTTCCCATCAGGTTTCAATGAATTGCAGCAGTTTGGTGTCTGAAATGAATTATTAATGTTAAAGAGCATATTGTGACATGTGTTTGGTGCTCATAGTGTGTTGGGATGTGAATTAACTTCATGCACTCAGTAAAGTGGGAATGTTATCCACAATTATTTTTTTAAAAACTCAGTTAATAGTAATAAGAAGTCTATTTTAATTCTTGTTCTTGTCCTACTGGGGACACAGGAGAGTTTACAGTAAGGGCAGTATAGGGATGAGAAATAATAATTTATATTCCTCAAGAAGAACACACCTTCACATTTAAGCTTCATTTTCACCTCGTACCATTTTACTTTCTGTTTAGTTTAATTGTCAGCCAACTGTATTGAAGCGACTCAAAGATTATAGTGCTTTCTGGTCCCACATTTAAAAACTGCACTTAACAAAACCAGTATTTAATATTTGTCATGCCCAGTCCATTTAACAGGGTTAGTTTACATACTGATCTGGTGTGTTGGATCAGTTAATCCCCTTCTGCTGTTGTGGTTTAATTCACTGTAATGGAAATAAAAGCACTGCCAAGACTGTACATGAGTACTCAGAGCATCCTGACAGCCATGTTTAGTTCTGGGACGGAGACCTAAACTCCAGCTGACTGACCGGAGTTACAGTCCTGAAAGCTTTCACTGTCACATCACCTCTCACATGTCTTTGACTTTGCCAAAGTCATCGCGTATTGTCCATATTGTGCTGGTAGAAACACAGAAGGGAGGGAGTAACATTTTCAGGCGAGCGAGAGGGAAGCATTAGGCGTGAGTGTCCCCTGACTCTTGTCTGTGAGGTCTTTCCGCCCACATCAGGAATTGGTTTTGAAACCTGAAGTGACAATTCAGAGCTTCACATCGAGTTTCATTACAGTTTTAAAGTGAGAGCCGTCCTCGTTCTGTGGCAGCAGCTGGTCAACTGTAATTATGCCTGACACCCTTTCTGCGTCTTCATCATGTCGTTGTTTAAGTGGACGGTGTTTTACTCCTGAGGAGCGGCTACATGCAGATAACAGATCGCTATCAGTGGTAAAAGTGGAACTGCTCAGTATTGATCCCTCTGCTGTCCCCGTGAACCTGCTTTAAACACATAGGTGTGTGTCTGCAGTGCTTCTGCATGTGTGTGTGTGTGTGTGTGTTAAAGCCACTGAGTGTGAGCATGCCTAAAGGAAGCTGCACTGAATAATTCACTGCTTATACTCCACCTCACACTCATGTAAGAATCCCCTGCTCTGCCTAACTAGGACAAGGAGCTCTAAAAACGTTCTGCCCAGACCCATTCTGACGTCCCACGGCAACCAAATCCACTGGATCCTTCACCGTTTTCCGTTGCTTCCCTTTGTTTGGGTTTGGAAATGGGAGACGTCAGGAACAGAGGACGGGAGCTGATGGATGAAGTGCAAGAACACACGGCGAACAAACTAAACGAGAAGTGCAGGGTGTCTGATGGATGCACATTATAAACATGTCATCTGTGAGTTATACGGCTGCGAGTCACGATGAAAGATTCCACGTCACGTTTTAATTTTATTCTCCCATTTGGGCTCTGCAGCTGCCAGCTGTCTTTGGGGACTTAATGTTGCCACTTTTCAGCTGCTTATATGAAAAGAACAAGAGGATTCAGTGGCAGTGCACATGCTATTGTTGATAGAAAAGACAGGAAGGTGGAAATAGGTGGAGTGGGTGAGATCATTAAAAGATCCCTGTCAGTGACTCATAGACTTTTATCTGCGACTGTGGAGGAGGATCAAACAAGTGCACGCTCTGAGACACCACATGACAAGGCGCTCTCTCCGGCACGCATTCACACACTGTATATGAATAGGGAAAAGTGTGTACGAGCAATAAAGACAGTGTAAAAAGGTTCCTGCATCAGCACTGCCTTTTGAATCCCCATTTCTACCCAGAGACCGCGAGCAGCAGATCCGGGACGAGAGGCGATTATTCCTCCATGTACAGTTGAATGTACCAGTGCGCTCCAAAGAGATGCTTGTGCTTCTCTTTAATGTTTAGTCATGCTGAATAATGAAGGAAGCTACAGTAGCCGTTTTCCAGGTCAAACACACTTTTACTCCCCCAATCAGTGCTGCTATAATATTCCTACTGATGGTCAAATCAAGCAAACATGGAAGCGCTCCACATAAAACCTTTCTGGGACAATATAAAGGCAGCTATTGAAGACATTATGGGATGTGGCATTCTGAACAATGCTGCTGTTAACTGCTTATAAATAAAACCTGGCTGTGCAGGAAAGAGACAGAAACCTGACAAGACTCTTCATCATCGCCAGCAAAAGAGAAATTAGCCTGAAGCTTATCTCAGGAAATGTATTTGATGGAAAAGTTGACTCAACTTATGAGAATTAAAGGAACTATTTTTGATAGAAAACAAAATATATAACTATTCATGGAATATTGAGAACATGTATATAAGGTTGAATAGTCCACAACCACTTGTTTCTAGATTTTGTCCTGATCCGCCCCGTAGAGAAATTTTACTGGATACGTGAAAACTTTGACCCACTGAAGGAAAAGTAAAGGAATCAGAAAAGTCAGGAGGTTTCATTCTCCTTGAGCGGCTTCACAAAACGTCGTGGCAATCAATCCAGTAGCTGTTCAGACATTACTATTACTACATTATTATTATTATGAAGTTAATGAGCAGAAACCCCAACTTCATCTGCAGACTCAGGTCTCCATCTACACGATTCATCACATATCTGCTGCTTTCACAGTTCCAACTCTTGGTCCAGTCCTACAGAGCACGATGTGCAGGAGGAAAACAAGGTGGTCTGGAATCTGTTTCATTGATTAAGCATAAAAATGCTCCGGCTGCAAAACAGGCGGCACTGAGGTCTTGATAGTGGAAGATGATGGACTTGGAGCATTAAACTGTAAGAGCTAATGATTTCCTGCTGTCTGATCTAAATGAACCAACAGTGCCGATGTGAGTAAATATGTCCGGCTTAATTCGTGTACAGCAGCTGTTTGGTGCAGCCTGTCGGCGCTGTTGTAGTTGCCTCTTTGCCAAACCATTAATACGTTTGTTACTGGTATTTCCCACCCAATTACAGAGAAAACCCTGATTGAATCTAAATCAATTCCTTGTCTAATACCAATAACAATTAAACTGAAAAAATTCAGGCACTTGCACTTCTGCCTGCAGCATCATGAGTGCAGGGCATGTTTGCCCCCGGTGTGACTGATCCACATATTATAATCAATGAAATCATTACCACATATTTGTGCTTCCCAGAGGATGAATCCCCTTGATTTTGGTAATTCCCTGACTTTTCCTCTTGTGGTACCATGTTGTTGACATTTTCAGCTCTTAGTGAAATATCTTGTCAGCTACAGGACAGATTGGCATGAAATTTGGTGCAGACATTTGTGGTCCCCAGAGGAACGACGTGTTGCAAATGTTAGCATACTAACACAATGATGAACATGTTGTCGCCATTGTGAGAATATTAGCTTGCTACAGTTAGCATTTAGCTCCAGGCACTGTGCACAGAGATGTCAGCATGGCTGTGAGCTCTTAATCTCGGTGTGGGATGGCACCATCAATGATGTAGTGAGATTACTTTTTGCAAACTTTTCCCAGCTTTGAAATGATCAGACATAATCAAGTTTAGCTCTGTGAGCAAAGCAGCTGAGGCCATGTACCAAAAAATAAAATAGGTCAATTCATTTTGATATTACTATGAATATTAAAGGCGCTGTGATTAATATTGATATCAAACATTGTCAGTGTTCTCTTTTAAGGAAACTAAAGAGAGGATTTCAGTGTTTGCTTCTCTGGAAAAAGAAGTAGTGAATCTTTTATGGCCTGAAGCATCTCTCCCTCCACTGTTCCAGTCACGTTCGGGCCCCGCTTAACATGGAAAACAGGTAGCGGAGCTGTAAACACGACAGCTGAAGGTTCATTACAAAACTAGAGAGGAGTCTCACACTTAATAACAACTCCCAGGGTGTGAGAAAAGAAGAGGAGGGGGGGGGCAACTGTGACATGGAGTCCAAAATAACAGCTTGTTTCAAGTACCACAAAGGTCAAGTCAAATTAACTTTCCCTCTTCCTGCGTCCATGAATCTTCAGAGCAGACGCAGCTCATCTGTGGAGGCAAGTGGCTGTCAAGGTGCTGCAGCCAGCAGAGGTTTATTGGATTAATGGTGTCGGCAGGTTCCCCTGGGGTGTAGGAGGGAGAACCAGTTGCCAAAACACTTTTTCCATTTTAGTTACATCATAGAGCTACATGGTGGCTCACACTTGTATTGATCTTTCATTTCACTGAGCGAAACCTCACGCTTCAAAGTGCTGCGTCATTTCTACTGTAGACTGGTGTGTTTTCAAGAGAAATTTCACCTTAAATACACTCAGCAAAATGAATCTTTTGCTAAATCAACCCCATGTTGTCTGGGCGGTGAATTAGTCCCTCTGTGTATAATTGTAATATATTTAGAGCAGCATGAAGTTGTGATGATACTGACACTAACTGTGCGCCCCATGGGACTTGCTAGAGTTTCTGGTGATGTTGGTATCTGCAATGGTTGGCAGTTACCAACACCAACACAGCAGTAGAGACACAGAGAATTTGTTCACTCTCACTCAGGCTTTGTGTCTTTGTTTTACAGTCTAAAAATATGCTAAATACAAGATTACCCCCCCCCAGTAATTAGGCTAAAATGGTGGATGTTTAATGAGGGATCAGGCAGCTCCAGCAAGTTCTATGGATGGTCTCCAGTATACATTCATATTGCTGGAGGAGAAAAAAAATCACAAACATTCAATTAAAAAATGAAACTTGAGTTTGTTGTTCTCTGGTTAATTAGTTAATATTGCACCATTCGCCAATAATTAACGGCCCTGACCATCAGTGCACACACAGAATGCGTTAGGGCTCTAACGAACAGTGTTTAATCTGCAGATGACTTTCTCAATTAACAGAGAACTCATGTGGTCCATAAAATGCCAGAAAAACCCTCAAGTTGATGAATTCAAACAACAAGATAAGTTAACTGTCACAAACAACTAAAAAAATGACTCGTACCAGTAAAACTTTTGATAGTTTTGCTAATGAAAATGACTCGAAACTGTTCAGGAGGAAGACAGACAGAGCTGAAGTAGCTGCCAGTAAAGAATAATAAACAGTAATGTGGGTCTTCTTAATTACAACCACAGTTAATAAAGTCCAGCAGCATCTATTAAAACGCTGTCAAGCTGTAACACCTAGTGATAGCACTTATAATCACATTCTACCCTGGTGGGCCGTGCTTAATCACTAAGAGTGAGTCTCCCATTAAATTTACATCCCACTGGAGGAATCAGCCCCCGACAGCACATTTCTCCTTTCCAATTAAGGTAGTTTCAGAGCTACAACGTGTAAAAGTTGTTAGTTGGTGTCCTAACACACCGTGTGAGCAGAGACACGGATGCTGATTGGTTCCTGACACTATGATGCCAAACAAGAGGGGTATAAAACTGGACTTGTCACCTTGGCAGGCAAACTGGAGACAGCAGATGAACCTTATCTGTAGGAAGCCCATCTTAAAGGAGACAGACAACCTCACTCCTGTGTTGTTTGCATATAGATCACAATGTTTTCTACCTGTGTAATAGTTCTAATAAAGTATAATAGCAATAACAGATTAAGAAAAGGCTGGAAGAGACACAGCACATTTTAACTGAATGCCAGCTACTGTTTCAGGTGAAGTGGTCTCAACATAATGACCATGTGTCTTTCATGAGCACTTACATTTCCTCTTTTATTTGTTAAGGGGAGTTTTAATCTCTTCTGCAGACACACCTTCATCACTCACACTCTTACTAATGTAATGGTCGTAGCCGTCGTGTCAAATGATCAAATTATCATTAAAATTATCATGTAACTCCAAATCACTCCAGAAACACAGAAACGGACACTTGCAACCCTGCTGCTGCTTAAATTAGAGATAATCTGTGCCTGAAGATATTTTCTCTCCAATAAATGACGCTGGCTCCCTCTGTTGTCAAACTACAGTATGACTATCTCATCTTTTTTTTTTTTTACTGGGCAGACAAATAGTCTGAATAACTTCAAGTTTAGGATATATATAAGATACAGCTTGGTAAATTTGACTTTCACTGTGCACCTGTCCAGTGTTTAACTCACATTCACAGCTGTCCGTGGATCTGAAACTGAAAAAGCTTCCCAACTGTTGCTGCTTCAGAGCCGCCTCTTTAAACTGCACTCATCTCAAAGAGCTCAACATTAGTCAAATTGTTCCAAATTGCTGTAATTACGGGGGCAGCATTTCCAAAAGCTTTTCTCCACAGGTTGCATCTACACCAGGCCAAGTGTGGGCACGTAGTTATAATGTTATGTAATTGTTTTCCTTTTAACTATAAAACAGGTTTCATGAAAATAAAACCGGTCTGGGGTGGTGCATTTTGACAGCAGAGTATAATCCAGAAGAAAATGTGAATATAAAGATGTACATTACATGAAGGGACAGTGTCCCCACACTGCAGAGCCTCCGGTGGGCCTGCAGGGGGCACTGTGACCACATGTACTCCTTCTCTTACAGACACCTGCTCAGGGTGTGGATGAGAAATGACCAAGAAAACCAAACTGCAGCTCACCAGTGGTGCAGAAAGTGGGACAGCAGTAATGAAAGGTGATGATGTGACCCACATACACTCCGGTTACACTCATTTAGAGGCACACAACCACAATGAGAGAGTTTAGATGATCACGCTCACACACAGGTGAAAAATAGAAACAAATAGCATAGCGGCTCTATGATCACTCCTCTTTCTCCTGTCCTGTCCTTTCTGGAGATATTGTTAGAGCTCTGGCTCACTCCCATTTTGATCTGAGATTTTTTTTTTTTTTTCAAGGTACATCCTTCAAAATCAGGTGACAAAAGTCTACAGTGAGTCCAGAGTGACCTGAAAAAGCACTGACAGCTCCATCAGAGTGGATATTGGGTTTCTAAAAGTGGAAACATAACACGGAAAATGATTTCACTTTAAATAACATTAATTAAAAACTCCAAAGACACCAAATACTGTGTGTGCTGGACTGTTAGAAACAAAGATTAGGTTTTTCTTGTCTTGTTTATCAATCAGTTGCATAAAAAGACAGAAACCAACAATGTGTTGGTTCAAACGTGTATTTTCATTTTTCAGAAATATCCTGAAACAGCTGTAGTTTTCTCTTTCTTTAGTCAGATGCTACACAAACAGTAAATAGTGCATTTTTGGGGACTATTTTAAGCAACAGTTTATTGCAAATGTGGTTCTCTGGTGAGTATATATACTCAAAATAACGTAAAAGTTTTTAATCTTTTTAATCTGTGGACCTCTATGGCACAGAGAAATAAGCTCCATCAGGCTTTGGCCACAAAAACAATTAATTCATAGCTGGTTTTGGTCTTTTCATGGATTAAGATGTTAAAAACTATACTTATCCTTATATGAATAATCTCAAAAATAATGATGTCACATCCCAAACACAGACAATAATTCAAACAAAACAACAAAGACATAATGTGTAAGTAGTCTATAATGTATAAGACTCTCTGTGTGCCTGAGGCTGACACACAGTTATGTCTGAATATACCACAGAATAGGACAGCTTTCATCTACTGGTGCACTGCAGGTTATTTTACATCCAGACAGTTAACAGAAGCTAATTAAAAGGCAAACGGCAAACTGAATTTCAACGAGGCTACACAGAGTTTCCTTTCTTCCCTGAATTTCTGATATATTTTCATTGAACCCTCGAGTGGGAAAACGTTTTTCCCTCCTTTCTAGTTAAGATGCGCCACTGAAAAGCCACTGGGTCAATGCTGATGGAGTTATTCATGCTGCTGAAGGATGCTTCAACATGTCTGGCCGCACGGGGGATCAGACCTCTGACGTTAGGCCGATCGTGCAGCTCTTCATTAAATCTCCCAAACGAAAAAAGCCCAGGATCCTGCTGTGGATGCTGGAAATAAAGGACCTGTTCCGCTCACCTCCTCCTGCAGAAGCAGCCTAACTGTCTGCCTGCCAGTGACATGGGACCTCGACTGAGGGATTCAACTAATCTCTATCTTTGTTACGGACGGTGCCGTGGAGACTGCTGACAGAACTGTGCCCAAATGAGAGCAGTGACTAACAGTTAAATAATACACCTGAGACGCTCCACTTCAGTCACCCAGATTGTTGATGTGAATTAGATTTGTTGGTATGAACTTAATTGAGACTGGCAGACAAAAAAATCGGGCACTGGACTTTGCCTTTTGTGATAAATAATTCAAAGCCAGGGAATAAGTTCAAACACCAGGAAATGCTGCAGCAGTGACAGTATGATTTTTCTTTTCTCACGAGGGAGGAATTGTATTTATTGATTGCCAAATGGGAAGAAGAAGTGAATTCTGAAGCCACGTTATCATTAGGCTTCAGATCTGAAGTCTTTGAAGTGTTTAGATTGCCGTGTTCAGCCAGGTCGCTTTCAACACTGATCAAACTGTTTTCTGATCACTTGCGGGCTCTTTCCATCCACTACAGCAGCAGGTGTTTGGAGGCCCTTCAAAAGGCCAGGAGCAGGTGTGTGTGCCGTCAGAAGTGTAAAATTCACACTCTTCCTCTCCGCCTCCTCTCAAACCTCAAACGGGAAGCACCCAGGCAAACACCGACCAGTCGCTGCTGGGCAAAAAGTAGAGCTAGAAATTGGTGCTTAAATGCACAGCTTTGTGCACTTGTTATGGGGTTTATGGAAGAGCTGCTTTCTTAATCAGCTGAGGCGATGAGCTAATGTGTCATACCGATGAGACTGGTTCTCATTACAGGGAAGTCTCCTCATTATAAGGGGGTTGTAAGCAACACGGGTGACAAATGTCTCCTGAAATCATGTTCCATTCTGCATGGTAATTACCCCGACTTCACACCGAGGAAAAGGAGGGAGGTGCTCGACATCTGACGCTTGCATTGTCTGTTTCAGACAATTTGCACCATTTGGATATAAAATTGGCCTTTAAAAGTTGTGTGCATGACACCTAAAACTGTAATTTCCAGTATACTGAACTCAAAGACCTGTTTCAAACGCTGCTCTCTTCCCTAATTAATTCTGCTTATATTTAACGTAATATATTCTCATTGTGACCATGTTTTTTATTTTGCTCAAAAGACTGAGAAAGCACTTTCAAAACAGCATAATTTTGGCAGCAACTGGAGATAGAGCACAGTAATCAAGGCTTGATTTTAATGCTTGATATAATTTTCAGTTGTAAACAGTCCTGTCGGAGTGCTGTTCTCCAAGCGTGGAGTGATTGTGCATAGTAAGTGCTTGGCCAAATGGAGGCCAGTGCATTGGCTTGATTTGAATAAGCGTTGTGATTAAGTGGTTGCTCTGTGCTTGTAGTGGGCTGAGGGATGTGGACCAGTCAGCTCCCTGAGGGGGAGAGGAGGGAGGTTCAAGCCTTCCTGGCTCCTTCTGCACTCCCCCATTGGCTGTCGGCTCTCATCCATGTCCACAGCTCCCTTAATTGCCTGATTTCCTGACGCCACGGTGAATACTTTGTACACTGGGGGCTGGGGGGTTATAATAATGACTTATAGTGACATGCATGGGGAAGACTCGCTCCCTTGGCTATCATAGCCCTCACCGACCGACTGTAGCCCCGTCACAAACCTCCTGATTAAACATTTAAATTAAATCCTCATATGAGGCCTTACAAGAGTGTTTCTCCCTGTTTGGGTCTGTTCTGTGTTATGGACTACGTGACACCAAAACTTCCAGATGAAAATGAAAAGGGACTTTGCTGCTCCTCCTCCTCTATCTACATGTATGTAAGAAACACAGCTGGAAAACAAAACTTCACATAACACCAAACCCTAAGAGACTTCTATACATGATTAACAGAAAATTAATCATACTGTAAATCATTTGGTTGTTACTGTTACATGGATTGCAATGAAGCTTTGTACAGACATTCACGGTCCCCAGAGGATGAATCCCAATGACTCTGGTGATCCTCCGACTTTTCCTCTAGTTCTTTACAGAAATATCTCAACAACTATTCAAATGTTTGCTGTGGAAATGTGGCACACCCAAAAAAAAACCTAGATCTCCTGAATTTTCCTGTGGCGTCAAACTTCCTTTTTAAAGATGTTATGACTATTGCTACTACTGCAGATTAACTGATAATGAAAGTAATTAAAATGCAATTATTTGCTTGTTCTAGCTTCTGAACTGGCTTTTCTTTATTCTTTAGTCTTGTATTTTGGACTGACTGGGCTCAATCAATGGGCAGCCCACTCTGCCCTGCACTCAAACTAATCTGAGGAGATCACCTTGATCTCTGTGAAAATGTGATTTCCACTCTAACTGTACATGTTAAACACTTGGTAAAAGTTTTGACAACAGAAATATTAGATTACTGTCCGGTTCTACATAAAAACCAACAATGCACTCGCTCAGAAATATATAAAACACATCGCTGAGTGTTGCTGAGCTTTGAAAGAGTGCATGAGAGGGGGAACATGAAATATCTTTTAAGTCAAGTCTCGCTCGTCATGTTGAACTGTTTGTAAAATACTGCATTGAGACTTTAAAGCACTTTAGATCAACGACGGTCATCACACATGAAGACTCGTCATCTGGGGAGTTCTCTGTGCTTACACTGTGCTATTGTTCACTATTTATGAAGCTCTCCGAGCAGCGAGGAACCACAGAGATGGTCGGATGCGCTCGCTCGTGGCTTTTGGATTCTAAAAGGAAATCAAACGCTTACACTCCCGGTCATTAGTGATACTCCTGCGAGCACACTAATAAACTATGAGATGGAAGGCTCGGCTAGAGAACAGCGTGCTACAACAAACGTGATTCTGATGTGAAATTACATGTGTATTGGATTTCACTTCACCACCTCTGGCTTTATAATCTGAGGTAGTGACGCCCATCAGCTGGTTGTGGTGTAAATTTCTATCTACATTAATTATATATGAGTTTAACCAGCCCAGAGGAACACAAGCTGATTTTCCAAAACAGATAAAGGTTGCAGTGTGTGCAGTCCTCAGTGAGGACTATTCCCCCTGAACAATTTCACACAAAAGAGATCAGCTGTCAAACAGTGATGATTTCTCTCATGCAGACACTCCAATTAGCCGTCCTATCACGGCCTGCACACACCACAGGGGCAGCATGGGGGTCTCTATAGTCCAGAAATACAGAAATACATCCATCCAGTCTGTGATCTTTCTCCTGAGCCGCACACTCTTTCTCCGATAGATCTGTTTGTGACTTTGAGAGGCTTTTATAAGCAACTTGCTCCCAGACATTTACTGTAGTTTGTGTGTGAACCATCAGCAAATATCACATAGTTAGTCAGTTAACACATCACCCACTCAAAGGAAAAGTTTTGGCAAATATGCTTGCAGAGAGTTAGATGGTAACATCAATACCGCTCTCATGTCTGTGTTTTAAATAAGACGCTAAAAGTAAGAAAATCCCCCTCCAGCACCTCTTAAGCTCCTCAATTAAAATATTATATGTTGTCTGTTTAATTTGCACGAAAAAAAAAAAAGTGGGAGTTATGTGCTGGACTATTTCTTGGTCTCAGAGTCTCAACTCATTTCCCTTCAACTAGTTATAGAATTTTCTTACATATCAGCCCAGTAAAATCAAGCTTGTGCTTTTGACACTTTGGTTTTTATAGTAAACTAACGAGATGTTTAATAGCAGTTTTCCTTGTCTCAAGTATTCATGCTAAGCTAATATGCTGCTGGTTGTAGCTTCATATTTACCGACATGCAAGTTTTATTGATCCTTGGCAAAAAACGCATATTTTTTGCAGCTTTGGGTAAGCAGCATCCTGTTTTCACCAGGCCGGAGGAAAAATCCCAACAAGCAGCCGAAGTCTTGTTTAGAGCTCCACATTTTCAAACAGATACCAGATGTTGTCAGGGGCAACATGGTGGTGTCATGGCAACGTTAAATAAAAATATTGATTTTTAATTGTGTTCAATTCAAAAGTGTGTTCATGAAATGTAAACAGACATCATTTTGTTAAAAATGCCGCAGATTTGTTCATAAGTTTAAAATGTGGTAAGATTTATTTAAGCTTATGAAAGTTGATTTTTCTTAAACATTACTTAATTGATAACTTTTACAAACATAGTTGATGATGTGTTTAAAGGCTCTTTGTCAGTGGGCAGTGAAAATGGAACATTTGTTCTATGAAATGTTGTAGAAGTGATCATCTGAAAATGTAAACAATTGCTGAGATTAATAGAAATTAAATGTGTAATATTGATTTTATCTGTTTCCCACCTTGTTAAGTCATTGTTGATAATTATTGTGAGAAATCACTAACGTGATCAGTGTCTTCACATAGATGAGTATCATTAATCAATGATAATAATATATATCTAAAGGCAAACTGAGCTCATTTGTTATTTCAGAGGAGTGTGACAAACTGGTAGCCCTTCGTCTGACTCAGTACCATGAAGTAGCTCTCAGTTTCTAAAAGGTTGGTGACCCCTGATTTATATAGATTTGAAAATAACAATATCTTAAAAATAAAAGAATTAGTTTAGATCAGGGGTCACCAACACGGTGCCCGCGGGCACCAGGTCCCCCCCAAGGACCACATGAGTCGCCCCCCTCAGGCCTGTTCTAAAAATAGCACAACTCACCAGTGAGCTGCATCTAAAATTAAAAAATTTTCTGTTGCTATTCTTTTTTTAATCACACTTGCATTTATATAGATTTGAAAATGACAATATCTTAAAAATAAAAGAATTAGTTTGTTTTAGGTGAACTCTGACCTCTTCGAGTTCAAAGGTCAGTGTTGTGTGTCACTTACTCGTGCAGAGTAAGCTAGCAGGCGCCGCGGAGATGGAGAGCTGAATGCGGTTTCTAACCCAAAACACATGGCAGAAAAAAGAAAGAAAGCTCATCATTTTCACAGTGAATGGGAGGAAGAGTTCTTTGTTACTACTGTGAAAGAAAACTGCGTGTGTCTCATTTGCGGGGCGACGACAAAGCGGCACAATGTGGAGAGACACTTCACTATGGGTCACAGAGCTAGCATGCTAACTGCCATGCTAACTAGCATGCTAACTGCCATGCTAACTAGCATGCTAACTGCCCACCGGGAAGCTACGGGCAGAAACAGCCCGTGAGCTGAAGGCAGCTTTGGGTAAGCAGCAGTCTGTTTTCACCAGGCCGGAGGAAAAATCCCAACAAGCAGCCGAAGCCTCGTTTAGAGCTCCACATTTTCAAACAGATACCAGATGTTGTCAGGGGCAACATGGCGGTGTCATGGCAACGTTAAATAAAAATATTGATTTTTAATTGTGTTCAATTCAAAAGTGTCTTCATGAAATGTAACCAGATATCATTTTGTTAAAAATGCCGCAGATTTGTTCATTAATTTAAAATGTGGTAAGATTTATTTAAAAATATGAAAGTTGATTTTTCTTAAACATTACTTAATTGATAACTTTTACAAACATGCTGCAGCATAGTTGATGATGTGTTTAGATCAGGGGTCACCAACCTTTTAGAAACTGAGAGCTACTTCATGGTACTGAGTCATACGAAGGGCTACCAGTTTGTCACACTCCTCTGAAATAACAAATGAGCTCAGTTTGCCTTTAGTTATATATTATTATTAATGATTAATGATACTCATCTATGTGAAGACACTGATCACGTTAGTGATTTCTCACAATAATTATCAACAATGACTTAAGGTGGGAAACAGATAAAATCAATATTACACATTTGATTTCTATTAATCTCAGCAATTGTTTACATTTTCAGATGATCACTTCTACAACATTTCATAGAACAAATGTTCCATTTTCACTGCCCACTGACAAAGAGCCTTTAGATCAGGGGTCACCAACACGGTGCCCGTGGGCACCAGGTCGCCCCCAAGGACCACATGAGTCGCCCCCTGCAGGCCTGTTCTAAAAATAGCACAACTCACCAGTGAGCTGCGTCTAAAATTTAATTTTTTTCTGTTGCTATTCTTTTTTTAATCACACTTGCATTCATATAGTTTTGAAAATGACAATATCTTAAAAATGAAAGAATTACTTTGTTTTAGGTGAACTCTGACCTCTTCGTAGGTCAGAGGTCAGTGTTGTGCGTCACTTACTCGTGCTCATGCTAACTCATGCTAACTAGCATGCTAACTGCCCACCGGGAAGCTACGGGCAGAAACAGCCCGTGAGCTGAAGGCAGCTTTGGGTAAGCAGCAGTCTGTTTTCACCAGGCCGGAGGAAAAATCCCCAAAAGCAGCCGAAGCCTCGTTTAGAGCTCCACATTTTCAAACAGATACCAGATGTTGTCAGGGGCAACATGGCGGTGTCATGGCAACGTTAAATAAAAATATTGATTTTTAATTGTGTTCAATTCAAAAGTGTCTTCATGAAATGTAAACAGATATCATTTTGTTAAAAATGCCGCAGATTTGTTCATTAGTTTAAAATGTGGTAAGATTTATTTAAAAATATGAAAGTTGATTTTTCTTAAACATTAAATAATTGATAACTTTTACAAACATAGTGGATGATGTGTTTAAAGGCTCTTTGTCAGTGGGCAGTGAAAATGGAACATTTGTTCTATGAAATGTTGTAGAAGTGATCATCTGAAAATTTAAACAATTGCTGAGATTAATAGAAATTAAATGTGTAATATTGATTTTATCTGTTTCCCACCTTGTTAAGTCATTGTTGATAATTATTGTGAGAAATCACTAACGTGATCAGTGTCTTCACATAGATGAGTATCATTAATAATAATATATAACTAAAGGCAAACTGAGCTCATTTGTTATTTCAGAGCAGTGTGACAAACTGGTAGCCCTTCGTCTGACTCAGTACCATGAAGTAGCTCTCAGTTTCTAAAAGGTTGGTGACCCCTGATTTATATAGATTTGAAAATGACAATATCTTAAAAATAAAAGAATTAGTTTAGATCAGGGGTCACCAACACGGTGCCCGCGCGCACCAGGTCGCCCCCAAGGACCACATGAGTCGCCCCCGCAGGCCTGTTCTAAAAATAGCACAACTCACCAGTGAGCAGCATCTAAAATTTTATGTTTTTCTGTTGCTATTCATTTTTTAATCACACTTGCATTTATATAGATTTGAAAATGACAATATCTTAAAAATAAAAGAATTAGTTTAGATAGTTTTAAGTGAACTCTGACCTCTTCGAAGGTCAAAGGTCAGTATTGTGCGTCACTTACTCGTGCAGAGTAAGCTAGCGGGAGCAGCGGAGATGGGGAGCTGAATGCGGTTTCTAACCCAAAAAACATGGCAGAAAAAAGAAAGAAAGCTCATCATTTTCACAGTGAATTGGAGGAAGAGTTCTTTGTTACTACTGTGAAAGAAAACTGCGTGTGTCTCATTTGCGGGGCGACGACAAAGCAGCACAATGTGGAGAGACACTTCACTACGGATCACAGAGCTAGCATGCTAACTGCCATGCTAACTAGCATGCTAACTAGCATGCTAACTGCCCACCGGGAAGCTACGGGCAGAAACAGCCCGTGAGCTGAAGGCAGCTTTGGGTAAGCAGCAGTCTGTTTTCACCAGGCCGGAGGAAAAATCCCAACAAGCAGCCGAAGCCTCGTTTAGAGCTCCACATTTTCAAACAGATACCGGATGTTGTCAGGGGCAACATGGCGGTGTCATGGCAACGTTAAATAAAAATATTGATTTTTAGTTGTGTCCAATTCAAAAGTGTCTTCATGAAATGTAAACAGATATAATTTTGTTAAAAATGCAGCAGATTTGTTCATTAGTTTAAAATGTGATGAGATTTATTTAAAATGATCAAAGTTGATTTTTCGTAAACATTACTTAATTGCTAACTTTTACAAACATAGTTGATGATGTGTTTAAAGGCTCTTTGTCAGTGGGCAGTGAAAATGGAACATTTGTTCTATGAAATGTTGTAGAAGTGATCATCTGAAAATGTAAACAATTGCTGAGATTAATAGAAATTAAATGTGTAATATTGATTTTATCTGTTTCACACCTTAAGTCATTGTTGATAATTATTGTGAGAAATCACTAACGTGATCAGTGTCTTCACATAGATGAGTATCATTAATCATTAATAATAATATATAACTAAAGGCAAACTGAACTCATTTGTTATTTCAGAGTGTGTGACAAACTGGTAGCCCTTCGTATGACTCAGTACCATGAAGTAGCTCTCAGTTTCAAAAAGGTTGGTGACCCCTGTTCTATATGAATACCATTCTTTAAAAAATACTGTCAATGAGGGTTGTTACTGACTTTAGTGAGCAAACACTGTACTAAATGAGTCTGTTTACCAGAGCTATTCCTCACACGCCATGCATGGCTGCTCCTGTTTGTTTCTCCCTCGCCTTAGACAACACAAACCTTTTCCAAATTAATCTCAAGCCTCACATGCTGAGCTCACTTGATTTTTTGCTGCAGCGGTGGCAGAAAATAACCACACGTTCCTCTCCTCTAAGTCCCTACCTGCTTTTACTTTGAAAAGAGAAATGACTAAGACAACCAGCAGGAATAAACAAGGACACAGAGGAGGAGGAGGAGACTGGAAGAGATGTAGGTTCATTGAAGGGAATGCAGCTCTAACTCTGTTGCAAACATTCAGTCACAGTCGCCTTATAAAGGAAATTCAGACAAATGACAGACAAACAGAGCAGATGTTGCATGACTGTGCAGGCTTGAAAAAAGGATAATATCAAAAAGAATGCTGGGAGGGAATCAAACATACAGAGTGGATATGTAGGCAGTCATGCACGTTGGACACCTGAAAATAGGAAACATCTGGAGACCAAGGAGAGCTGCTGAAGGATAAAACATGCGTGACTGTTGCTTTGTTTATCTTTGCTACCAGCAAAGTCTTGTATCAGGACCGTATGTAATCCTGCCATGTAATGCCTGCTGGTACAGTAAAGTGATGCCATGTGGTGAAACGCAGCAGTCAGTGTCAGTGTGTCAGTGGCTGCACTGTTTGTTAGTTTCAGGTACTTTGTATTTCACAGTTACAGCATAAAACCACATTGTAATATTTGTACGAGAGCCAAACATGTTGCAGTTTGATGCCACTAAGGTCGATAAATGCTCAGCTGATAGCTATAATAAATCATGCTTTATTATAGAAGCTTACTTTTGACACACAGAACTGCTTTTGAATAAATATTTGCCTTTTTCCCACTGGCCCTGGTACAGATCCTAATCACAGACGAAGGTCTAACTAATAACATCAATATAACCTGAACATGATCAGCTGCGACTTCTAGGAGATGTGCACTTCATGCCACCAAAACATTTTGTGAATTTGTTGCTCAATATAATATAATCCAGCCTTGGGGACAGAGTATCAGGTTTAAAACAAGCACGGATTCACACTTGAAGAATTAGTCATCTCTTTTCTGTCAGCCTGTGGACAACATGAGTCACTAATGCTGATGAGTTGAGTGTCGACCCTGGAGAAACAATATATTTTCCTCACAGCTTACAACATGTTTACTGCCCTGCGTTCTGGTGTGTTAGTGGAAATGTCACTCTCTGGTGAGCAGTGCTTTGATGTTTCTGTTTTTTTCTGGTTATCTGAAGGACAGAGTGATGATTAATGGATTGTACAATGAATGTCATGACAGTCAAATACATACCCCAACATGGTTGTTGTTCTGTTCAAAGAGTGTGAATCAGACTGATGCCATCTTCCTGTTAACTAATGAGCAGCTGCAGCATGACCCATTTTGGAATATTATTTCAGTTTCCCATTAAAAAAAAAAAAAAAAAGTGTGACAGAATATTTTCACAAACGATGCAGTGCAGTGTAAAACAATATATCTACAACGTTGTGATCCCCTTCTAACAATCAAAGCAGCATTTGTAACTTCAGTGAATATTTGTAACACATCGCTGTTTGCAGTCACTCAATTAGAGACTGAGATTGACGGTAAAAGTGGAAAATGTGATCAGTTCTGTCCAATTAGACCTTAGCGCAGCACTAAATGACTGTTTTAGGCCAATTGGGAGCAGAAGAACAAGTTAACAGAACACTTTCTAAAGTTTTTAGGATGAACGTGTTCACAAACATTTTCCTATTTGCAGATCTGACACTGACAGAAGTGTCTCTGTTCTCCTGATGAGTTCAAGCCTCTCCTCTTAGCTCTGCTTTGGTCTCCACCGACTCCTGAGTGAAATACCGAGCTCTTTAGCAGCATTACGTTCACCAACTAGTTGCTAGCTTTGCCTTTCTGCCGCTTGATGCTGGGCAGGTTGTGTCCAGTGAGTATATAAGGATTTTTAACTGAAAATGAGGTTGATAAGAGCAGTTAAAACAAAACATTAAATCTGAGGGCTGTAAAACCAAAATAAGGAGCTGAAAGATGCCAAAACGATTTGCAAACCTAATAAATATGTGGGTTTGACACACAAGTAGTCATGTGATTCATTTTCAATACAAAACGACTGATTGGCTCAGCTTTAACAAGTCTCTAAACAGGTGATGAAGTAGTCACAGCTGCACATCAGACAGTTGAAACAACATCTCGTGTTTTCCTGCTGCTGCTATACATCTTTAATTGGAAGGAGGCCTGTTAATCAGCTGACAAGGAAGCAGTGTGGCTAACGCCTCTGGGTTAGTGCTGTGCTTCTGTAGCATCTCAGCTCTCTGAGAAAGTCAGCTGACGGTCATGCACCACGGCTGACACCAACTATGAATATGAAAGGCAGTATTAATACGGAAGCTTAATGTGGTGGTGAATGGATAATGCAAAAACCAGCGGGGTAAAGGAAGCTTATATTTTCTGAAAGAAAATTGAATTGGAGAGGAGCAAATAGGAGAAATGGAACATTTCCGAACTATTTTATAACTAGGCCGGTTGATTCAACACTTTTCTTACTTTTCTTTTAAAACTACAGGACAGAGATATTCTGCAGGTACAGCTGACATACGTCTCTTTTTTTACTCTTCCATTATTCACTCTTGACACTTGGCATAGATTCAAGTGTCAAGAATGTGATCTTGTCTCATTTTTGGACAATTTTCTTCTATTATATTGATGATGTCTGCACTCACCGTTCTAACTGCCATAAGCAGAAAAGTTTAAAGTCAAACACAAGATGTCACACAAGAAGTTAACAGCAGTTGTTGAAAGCTTGTGTTTGTTTCTACCACTGCAACAAGCTGCCACCGCTGCTCATCCTCTTCATCAACATGCCCAAATAAGCAGTCTAATTACTTGCATAACCCCATTCACACTTTGCTCTCTCTGTTTCTGAGCACGGCTCCTCTGTGGCCAACAAAGACAATGATATGCTGGGTATGGCCACAGCAGGCCCTGGATTAATTACGCAGAGGTAGGAGTCATCACTTCACAACTTCTAATTAATAGTAGATAAAAGGAGTGCGGAGGAGAAAGGGGAGGAGGACGGCAGGACAGGATTTGGCATTAAACTGGCAGGATTTCCATTACAAGGAAGAGTGAGCAAGAAGAATGGAGCGCCACAGCTCTAATTTAGTTAGTGCTATTGTTTTGAGGATTCATTCTGAGAAACACAAGAACTAAGAATACCAAGCTGAGGTAACAAGTTGTCACATGTATTAAATAATGTATGGTTTCCATCAAGCATCCCTGTACAAGAAACACTCTGGGGAGTTTGTAAGAAATATCCAGCTCTGAACTAAGAGTGAATCTTTACCACAATACTGGTTCAATTGGAAGAACTGGAAGAGGTCTGATTCGCTTTTCTGCAGTCGCCCCTCTATCCTTGGTAATCTCCACCACTTTGGATGACAGGGAGAGCAGAGACGAGCAGCTGACAGAGACGAGACTGGAGGTTTTTCTTCTTCAAAGTGCTCCGGCTGATTTGCAGCTCCCCCAGTCCACTGGGCACTAGCGGGACTTCAGGAGCAGGTGTGTGATGATCTATGCATCCTCCTCAATTATAAATGAAACGTTATGCAACAGAAGCTGCTCCTACTGTACGGGTGATGGTACAAAAAAAGCTTAAAATACATTTGTTCAGAGAAGCCTTGCTTGCACAAATTGGACAGAAGATGAAACTAGAAATGTTCAGCTTAGTGTTTTTAACACAGTTTCTGGTTAAGGACTGCAGAATTTCCTACGATTTGGGTGCCGATACACTGGAAACCTTTCTGACATGGCAACAGTCCAACCTTACGCAGCTGTAACAACTCTCTCCAAAAAAAAAATAAAGGGGTCTAATTAATCATTAAGCATGTTGAAACAAATTAAACATGCTCTCCTGTTAAATCCCTTCTATGCAAACATGCGTAGTCCTTCACTGAACGGGTGAGTGGTGGGTAACACTCCACAGTTACTGACAACAAATAGCCACAAGTGGAAAAGGACTGTGAACAATCCCACTCAGATAACATGTCAAATGTTTGCATGAGCACTATGTGGATTTTGTACGTACCCAAAACTCATAAATATATGTCCCTCTGTCATATAAGCCATCTACATAAAATATTAAATATATCATGATGATCAAGTCCTCTGGGTGTATGTTTTTTTTTAGCATCCTCTATGTTATGCATCTCACTAAAACATTTTAAAAATGTATGCACAAGGAAAGAAGAGCACTGTAGAGATGAAGCTCCGCATGGTAATGAATTGTTTACCTAAATATTGGTCAACACTAGTCTTCGTTTCTTTTATCTCTTTCTGCTCCGACTCTCTGTGGCTGACAGAGTGTGAGTAGTAGAGATTTTGTGATTGCTCTGTGTGAGCAGCCGTTTTTGGCTTGAATAAGGGCTGCAGATGTGGAGGAAAGTTGATCGTGTCTGCAGGGGGTTTTGCTTCCACTGTGTTCCACATCACACAGAACAAAACAGTTTTTCTACCCATTGAGTGAATTTAAAAATAATGGTAAGGCTGCTCCCCAGTCTGGGACTTTCAGTCGGCTTTTTTGTGGATACTCATCATTTCCCAGAGAGTCTTTCCCATCATGCTCAAGCTGGTCACTGTTGTCGCTGTTGATTAAACCTAAAATTGGCTGAACAGTAGCTCTTCTATGCTGGAAAAAGTGGGAGCTGAACCCTTTGCTTTGGATCCAACATCAAAAAGTGATGCTTCACTGATTAATAGTTGAACTCTATAAGCAAGCTGGATTCATCCGTGAGGAGCTGAACAAGCGAGGAGGTGTAACTACATAACTACCCCCGTCTTCCGTCCTTCTGGTCGTCAGTCACAGTCGGTCCATACCTTGCCCATCCCTTCCAGCTGTCCCGTTACTGCCAGTGGTGAATGTGCACATGGGTACATGGGCTCTTTCCAACCTGCTCCACTGTTGCGTCTCACCAAGCCCAAACCCTGAGCTCAAAATAGAATCAAACCTCATTTCATGCATCATAAAGGTCCAAATTTGCACCAGAGGGGACATTACATTTGTGATAGATAGTGCGAGTAAATTAGGAAAAGAACAAAGTCTGTTTGTCTGACAAATGCTTCACTTCTCAGAGGAACTCAACAAACCCAAAGGGACAATTTCACAGGAGAGACTTTGAGAAAACCATTTCTTTCTACGAGGCTCTGAGGCAAAACAACCTTTTCAGGCTGAACTTATTCATGGATTTAACTCTGGACGTGCACGGAAAACCTACCAAAGCAAATTAACCTTCTCCAACTTCCAGAAATATATTCTTTAACCAGCTTATACCTTATAAACTTCTACCTCATTTTTGGATACAAGGATCAAAACATGTGCCTGTCAAAGACAAATGGAAAGAAATGAAACAATCAAAAGAAAGAAAGAAAGAAAGAAAAGCAGTTTCAGGTTGTTCCTTATATCCAATGGCCACCTTCCTTTTCATATCACTGCTGCATGTCTGTGACAAACACCTACACGAGTCTTTAAAACGTTCATGATATACATACAGCACATTCTATTTAATGAACGCTAAAGACCAAGCGATCAAAAAACATTAACCAGTAAAATAAGTGAAGGGAAAATAAAGTAAATGCCCTAAAACATTTAATCCAAGATGATTTTCGGTGGTATCTCTTTAGTTTTGGTCTCTGTAGGCGAGGGGGAAAGTGATGACAGTCTCCATTTGATAAGAGGGTTTTTCATTTCAATTTCTTCCATATGTGGGAAAAAAAAAAAGTTCCCTTTAACCTCCAGCAGTGATATCAAGTTTAATTTCTGTTTCTGGCAAAATTCTAATCAGTCTGCGAAGAGGACATTCAGCGATGTTTTATTAATCACGACTTGGGTTGGTTTTATAAGATGGTATTTTGTTCGAATTCAGCAGAAGACAGAGCCCATGGTGGACGATAGCACCACTGCTCTGCTGGCTTTTATGTCAAAGCTGATGTGTGAATGTCTCAGGCTCTACGTTTTTAAATCAGCTACGTCTTTGATTGAACCACTATAGAAATGTTTCATCCACAGAGAGAAAACAATGGATGGAGGCTAAATCTTAAAGACAAAAAGAGCAAAAAGAGTTTTTATGATGTTGGAGCTAAATATACTCTCAGCAGTAACCTTCTCCAGTGACCACTGACCTTTTCTTTGATTCAAACATCAATCTCTCCATCTACGCCCATTATCAGAGTAGAACGAGTGTGTTTCTCTCTCAGGTAGGGTAGAGGTGTGCCGATTTGGTGATCTTGACTGAGAAGAGCATTGATTACTGGCGTTGCAGCCGCATTTATCACTCAGTGGATAGACAGAGAGGGGATAAACGCAATCAGAATCAAACCACAGGACCTCTCTCTCCCTTCTTGGACTGGTAACGTTAATGTGAACGGGGCTTTGGACAGTGCAGCAGTGTGCTTTTGCTTATGTGCATGATGACACCTCCACTTTTCATAGTTAGACTATTGGGTGAAAAGCTGATGTTAGCTATACTTCATAAACACACTAACTACTATATCTTGCATGCAAACTAACTATCCTCTTTTCTAACCTGATCACACACACATATACACGCTGTAAATATGGCCACACTCACACACAGAGAGGAAATTCAAAGCTCACACACTCTTGTTTCTGACCTGAAGCTCGTGCAGGCAGAACATCTGCACACACACTCTCACTATAGTTCTTTAGTTAAGTTGTTCTTTTCCATAAATGCTTTTTAATATGCATGTTGGTCTTTTTGTCGCCTAAGAGCGAAGGCTGCCGGAGCCCTTCAACCTTTCAAAGGTGGCCCCCCGGAGTTAAATTCTGCTATTCATTGTAAAAACTCACTCTTAATGAGTTTGCTGCAATATTTCAATGTCATTCACTTGTATCTGACACATTAAAAGCAAAAGGTTTTGCTTATTCTGCGTTGGGTCGACGAACATCACTCAAGTGATGCTTCTCACAGGCAGGTTTACGTTCTGTTACACACGGTCAGAGGGCTGTTGCAGCATCCTGCATGTTTGTGAGGCCCTTCAATCTGATATTATACAGATGATTGATTAAGTCAAACAGAAAACCAGAAACACACAGTCACCTTTCATCCTCGGCTTGAATCACGCCTTACTAGCAGCTCCACTCCCCCTCTCGCTCTGCTTACTCCCGTGTGAAAGAGCATATGTGCCAGTTTGCAGTCTATTGAAAGATACTCAGCCTCCCACCTCAGTGGGATCAGCAGCATCCAGCATCAGCCCACCACTCTTCAGCCATTAGCCAAAGCTTTCTCCTGCAGTCACCAGTGGGTCCAGAGTAGTAAGGTCATGTGTGCTACAGCTGAATCCACCAAGGTGCTGCAGGAGGGACTGTGTGGACTTAAACATGGCATATTTAAATTTTACTTCAGGTTTGTTGGAAACAAAGGCAAGCTGAACAAACCCAACATTTCCCGAAAGGCAAACTGCGACATCGGTTATTTGACAGGTGGCATTTCCTCTGATGGCCGTGAAAAAAAAAAAGTGATGAAACAATGCAACTCATCATGAAATATTTTGATCCCAATGTGACAGCCAGAAAATACTATTTTAGGGGACAGGCGGCACCATGTAACTACTCTTCAGGTGAGCTATCTTTTCACAAAATGAACATCGTGCTTTGAAATTAAACCCACCGTCCATCTCATTTAACATGAGGCGCCTGTGTGCTTTTGGGAAAATGGACACTTGTGCCATTACTCTCATTTAGTTTAACCGCTCTAACAAGCAATACGTGACATTATGACTGTTCCACGGCAGCTATTATAGTCAAGGCAATTACATGGAAATTAACTGTTACATAGAAGATAATGGGTTGAATCAGTTTAAACAGAATTCCTAGGAAAGTGTGTAAATGATTTCAGTCTGGGGTTTCAGCAAATTAAACAGTATTATTGTTAATACATCAACAAATATCAGCAATATTTGTTATTTCTCCAACTAACCGAATGCTTGAAGTGAAAAGCTTTTCAACATACAGCTCTTTTATTAACACTTCAGTGTATAATAAAAGACTTATGCCTATCAAGGGGCATGCAATAGTGTATTTAACTACATCGGCCCTAGCGGCCAGAGAGATGTATATTTAATCAAGTTTAAATAAATATGCGTCTCTGCTCTTGTACATATTTCACCACATCCCTCCGATCCACACAGGCTTTGGTGGAACATTCACTACCCCTTCTCTTGTCACAGCACCAGTGCTTAAAGAGGAAATTAAGACAAATTCAGGTCTGAGCAGCATCTGTTCTGTGAATCTGCAGTGTCCACATGTCAGGTATAGGCCTATGAATGTTGAAGCAGCCTTGCAGCTGTTTAATATTGCAGTTTCTCATATGAAATTTACAAACTTTGCCACCAGCTAAAGGCCATCAGCCAGCAAAGTCCTACTAAATGTGCTCACATCAGAGCAGCAATAACAAACCAATGAACAGAAGACTGACAGTTGTTAAGACTGTGGTTTGTCCCGACACCACCAGAGCAGCTAGTGGAGCTCCGAGATGAAACCGCAGACCAAGTGAAGCAAGACTGTAGTCCATCATCCAGCCGTTAGACTGCACTAATCAGAGTCACTAATCAAAACCAGTGTTACAAAACATAAGAGCCTTAAACCTGCATCCTCTCTAATGTCCAGCAGGGACGACTCCACTGGCTCCAAGCAGAATGAGCCGACTTCTCTCCTGATTTATCAGCTCAGTGAACATTTTCCTGATGAGTTTAACACAGCAGGATGTTCATTTAGTAAATTATGGTCCCATTTAGAGGGAAATAGACCAGGAAGAAGTGCATGTTTTCAGACTACCTTTATGACTAACCAATCAGAGGCTTGGAAGAAACATTCACGTGTCATTTCTGGCTCCAAAATCAAGATGCCAACAGTCGTTAAACTAAGATGGTGGTTTTGAAAATGCTGAACTCCAGGCTTCAAAATTGCTTTTTACAGTCTTTGATCAAAAATCACCTCTTCTGAACTGATTGTGATCAATATTGTCTGTTCTATGTATTATTCTTATTGTTGCTGCTGTTAGCTCGATCGCAGGCTTTTAATACTGTGCACACAAAAAAAACTGGAGCCCAAAGTTCTGCAGCGATGGAGAAAAAAGGAAATGAGAAAAATAAAAGCTGCGTTGACAACTTTATACTTCAAAGAATCAACTGCTCTGAGCAACGTTCCCAACGTCTGACTCCGAGCTCATTGAGCTCCAGTGAAGCAAACATTTACTGTCTGCTGCAACCAACAGCAACACTGATGCTTTAAGCAACTGATTTCCAGAGCGAGGGATGCTGCAGATCTCACAGTGAAGATAATGACTGACACTACACTGCTGTTTTCTTGCTGTTCTTGTGCAACAAACACACGTCATGGACCACAAACCATTTTGCTTCAACCACAAATTCAGTTTAAGGATGAAAGGATGAGAGGATGGATGGAAAGACATCGTGTACCAGGAGTGAGGAGGGACAAATCTGATGAACAGATGAATAGACATCATACATGCAGTCAGTGAACCTGTCAAACCATGGCAGCTACAGCACCTCCAAAACCTGAAAAGCAGGGTGTTGTGTGGTGACATGGACTAAGAGAGTGTGAGGGCCAACAGACCTCTGCTACAGGCCCCTCTATGTATGGCTGCATGTTGTACACAAGTTAAAAGCTCCATTTACGCAGACTCACTAGTGTAGCTGGCACTCCAGGGCTGATATCCATAATAGCCGGTGATCCGCAGTATTCGCTCCTCTATGGACGCGCTGTTGATGTCCTCCACTGAGCGGGAAGACTTGAGGTCCTCCTTGATGGCTTCGTCCACCACCAGGTACTTGAGCTGTCTGAGCTGAGGGCTGATGTCCGAAAGCCGTCTGGGGCTCACGTCGGGCGACTTGCGCATCCCGCTGGGAAGAGAGGACAAGGGGTGGCGGCGTTACAAGACAAAGTGAGACCGGTTTGCAGAAGAGGAAAGAAGCCTGGACACCGTGTGTGTGTGTGTGTGTGTGTGTGTGTATGTGTGTGTGTGTGTGACTTGTGAGTTCTCCTTGGCGAGACCAGCAGCAGTGTGTGCGCTCCACAGTGATGTTAAGGGCCCCTGCAGCGCGTCTCTGGCACAGTGCAGGAATCCTCATCCTCCACTGGCCCCTGCGTCAACAACAGCACTGTGACACTGAGTGAAAGTGACTGGTCCTGCAACTGTTGTATACTACGCTCTGTGCAGCTCCTACTATAGGCTTATAGGAATAAGTAATGAATCGATCGTGAGTGATTTGTTGAGACGGAGAAGGAGCTCTTGTGACAGCTCCGGGCTTCAAAGGCACTGAGGCACAAAACACTGCGCGCAGCCTAATAGACGGTAACCTATCAAACATCATTTTATCATGCAGGGGAGATAAAGAGTTTGTGTCCAGTAGGTGAGTGAAAACAGAAAAAGAACCCCTGAATATTGCACCAATAAAGCTCTGCAGCTGCAGACCAATGGAGCCCAACTGTGACCTGACAGCCCCTAAAATAATCCTGGTCTGGTTGGCTGATCCGTGTTTATAGGATCAATATCTGACTCCAAACTAGGCCCCGACAGCCCTCTGTCAAACCTAAAGAACCCAGATGCACAGAGAATAAAAGCTTTACTACATTTTTTACAACTCCAGCTCAACAAAGTCAGTTTATTTTACCAATGCACCTGTGAAATCAAGCGCGCAACAGGTGCCCCCCCCCCTCCTCAGTCCTTCGGCTGCAACGCATCTGTAAAAGTTCAAATATCTTACATTGGCATCAGAGTGGTAGGAGGTCCAAGGTAGCACATGCAGTCCCGGTGGGGCCGTGCGACCCGGTCCCACACCGTGCCCTCTCCATCACCGTACATCCTCAAGGCCACACAGCAGGGCGCACACTGGGGAGGCTAAATCCTCATCCAAGCCGACGAGGAGAAAAGCACCGCCGCCCTGCTCCTTCTCACCCCCTCACAAACATATTCCTGACCACCACAGCTCGCTCTGTTCCAACATTAAAAAAAAAAGGATGCGCTCGGCTGTGGATGCTGCTGGGTGCTGGAGGCACTGCAACAGCGCCACCTACCGGATCCACTGCAATCATCTGGAAATGTAAAACACGGAGGATGAAGAGGACCAGCTGTAGTTCTCTGAGCCTGATGTATCTGAGCCATCACTGCACCAGAGGACCTTATCCATTATGTAATGACGTACAAATGTCAGACTTCAGATATAATATTGATGTATATTAATACTGCTGCCGTTCTTTGGGCCCTCGAGGACTGAGCACACCTCCACCTCTACTGACTCAGCTCTCTCCTTCACATCTGAGCTCAAGTGTTTGACAGTGTGTTGACCCGTGGCTTGAGAGGCCACAGTGAAGCACACGGCGATCGGCTGCAGCCGTACTTTGCAAATAAGCTTTCTTTCTAATCCTTCTCCCTCAGACTCAGTCACGTTCTGACAGGCAGCAAGATGGAAAAAAAAAAAACACATCATTTTACTTTGAAGCTTGACGGAGGTGTTTCATTTTAAATCTGATTGTGCCAAATTATGGCTCGGAGCAGAGTATAAAACAAAAACAAAAAGCAAAGCGGATGGGATTGGGAGGCAGAGGCACAGAGGCTGTCCTGATAGCATTAGCATCTGTCAAACAATGAACCCTCTGCTTAGGTCTCATGACAGGCGGATGTGTTGTTGTTGTTGTGCTGTATGGATGCGAGGGAATACATTTCCCTCCTAACTGCACCAGTCCAGGCTGTTTAAGTTGTTTTTCAGCGCAGGTGTGAAACACAGCGGCTCTTATTAGCAGACAACTTCACTATAGATTTTTCAACCATTCACAGGCCCCCGGGGGCCACTTTGGTCTATTATTCATAGGCTAGTTTTCCTGAGGAGTCTGATGATGGCGAGGCCTGCATTTCAAATGTCTGGGTGAACAGAAGTAGGAATGAAACAGTAGAAATGTTGCCTCTGTTCAATACACAGAATCAATTACTGGGATTTGATTGCATCCAGTCGGAGACTATTCTCTGCTAATGGAGCAATTATCTTCACTGGTGGTGCCTACATCTACTTGGAAATTAAAATCAAGTCTTGTCTTGTCTTCAGAGGTGTTAAATGTGCAACAACAACAACAACAAGTACAATTTGTGGGTTCGTTAAGTATTTTTAAAAAAAAAGTGAACCCTGACTGTCAACAAGGCTTTCAGATGAAGCTTGAGACCGATTTCATGCTCTTTTATTTTTAGTTTGGCAAAGTTTAGATTAGATGTTGTCTTAAGTCCCTACATAAACCTAAGCAGTATATGCAGTTCCAACAATGAGGAGAAGTGGAGCTCTACCTTGTATGAGTGGCGGAGAGTCGGCCATAGGTCTCAGGTCTGTGGTCCACCCGCTGCATCGCGCCTGCATCCTGTGAGCTCCTGACTGCAGCGAGAAGCACAAGGATCCTGCTGGTTGTTTGAAGACAAGGTTCTGCATAGATCAATGGCCACACCGGCACAGTTTGAGAGGGGGGGGTGGGACCTGTGCTTACTCTAGCAAAAAAAGTGGGGTCTAGTCATCAATAAGAGGGTCAACACCTCCATCGACTGTCTCAGGCAGGAGAGGATCGAGTTCATCTTGCATAATGCACCTCTCAACTTCACGGCTCAGCCAAAGCCAAATCAATTCATCAATTCTCACTGGGCGACCTTCTGCTTTCCCAAAACTAAATAAAGTGGACAGCTTTCCTGTGAGGCGCAGCCCATAAATATCAAAACAGTTGATATAAAAGGAGTGCTGACATATGCAAGTCATTCACTGCCATCCAGTACATCATCTTCCACTCCAGCACTCCTCTAATAGCGATTTAATTGGTGCCCCAATCTACAGGGCACTGCGCTCCTTTCTAAAAATGGATCAGAGATGAAACGGGAGCCAAAGCTCAAGGCCAAGACTCGGATGAACACAAGTGAGAAGGAGCCGCGGTTTGCGTCACACACACACACACGAGACGCAAGAATCTGACGAAAATAATAATAAAGTCAGTTAATTATTGATGCTATCTGATTATCAGCTCCTTCTTTCCACACAGCACAGCACAGGCTTAAGCACAGGCGTCACAGGCTGGTATGGTCAACAATGACTCAGCACCACTGTGTGTCCTCATCACTGACTCACCTAAACAGAACGAGGCCGTAATTAATGTTATTATTATCATTATTAAACCTCTGCTTGTGCGGCCAGAGCTGCTGGTGTGAGAAAGCTCTGCAGACTTCTGTCACAACAGATACAGTCACCTGTCAAGCGCAGGTGTAGCTAACAACAGTAACATGTCAAGACTGTGGTGTCGTGCATGCTGACTCACGGGCAAAGTTAACTGGGACACTTAAATTGTACGGAGCCATCGTTAGTTATTGTGCTTTCCCTGTCAGGACAAGGTTAAAAGGTTCAAATGTCGACATGATATTCAAAGCTCATTAAAAAGCTCATTATTCTATCCCATCAGTTTTAGGATCCAGCAGATAAAATACAATATTTGTTCTATTATTTGGAGGTGTGACTCCTCACCACTTGTCCCTGGACATGTTCATGGTACATTCTACTTTCTGTTTCCCCCGTGTGTGTTTTTCTTTAATCTAACCAGGCCAGTGTAGCATTAAGGTTCATACCATCCCAGGTTTGTCTGTGTTGTTAGGTTACAGTTGAGATCTAGTGCATGAAGGGTTAAAGTAAAACACAGTGTCATTAATTAGTTCAGTGGTTCTTTATTAAGTTGCAGGTAAAATGTGGTTCAATTGTTTGTTCCTTTGTTTAAACTCACCTTTCTTTGTTTGCTCTGGCTCACCATGCTGGAGGAGTGTTTGGAGAGGAGGCCGGCCCAGCACTTCCCCAATTTATGGTGTTGGTGATGTCAGAGTGACATCATCGGGTCGGACCAAGTGGAGGGTTTCTTTTTCCTTTTGACAAATGTTTGTTGGTATTAAAATGCATAAATTGTTGTTTTCGCTTGTTTAGCTTGTGGGGAGATGGTTGAGAAATGTCTAGAGGTTTGTAGTGTGTGTGCTGTGATTTTATTTGTAGATTTGTTTACATTCACAGTACAGACTACGTCCCCATGTTACCGAATGGTAGAGCTGAAGTGAGCAAAGGTGGGAATTGAATGCCCTATATAAGGTGCTGCCACAGTAGAACAGTTCTTTTTTTTTTTGAGTAGCTGCAGTTTAGTTTTGAAATGATGTTTCTTTGTAAATAATTTTTATAGTGTTTTGTAATTTAAATTTAACTTCACGGAGCACTGTGAAATAAAATCACCTCTTTTGCACTGAAGACGTCTGCTGAGTCTGCCTGCTACCTTCCTTCACCTTTTGTGGCCGGACTACTCTACAGGAGGAATTAAATATTTTTTATAACAGGTCATGACTTGTCAAACCAGGAAGACAACAGGTGTTATTGATAATATTGACAAAGGCTCCGTCCTATTCACGTGTCAGACAGGATGAACAACACCAGCAGCTATGTGGAATTCAGCCACTATTAAGTCTAATTTTAACTTCTGTGATTTTCCTACTGACATTAAAAATGTCTTAACTTTTAATTCTGTAAACCAAAATCTCTACAGTTCTCCTCTGAACATATAATGACCCATATATATATTTTCTTTTTTTTTATTGGGGATGCAAAAATACGTGCAGTATCTCCCATGTTTCTTATGACAGGTGCTCCATATATCTCTAAAACAAGGGCTCCAGGTTACTGGTGAAAGACCAGGATCAGGATTTCACCATCCCTCATCATAACCTCCCCTGTAGCCACTTTTACACCTCAGTGCTCAGTCAGAAACAAAAGCCAGCATGTTATAAACCTAAAAACTTTCTCTGTATTTTTTCTCTCATCCTCTCGTGTTCGGTTTCATACAATTCAAACAAGTATGATGTAAATCCTCTCTCTTCTCATCATCAATATTTAATGGCGCGCTGAGCCTGGAAACAGTGTGACAGACCACTGCTGATTGGCCAGAGGAAGAACAGAAGTGAAACTCCGAGCCAGTAAAAAAAGGGTCGCATTCATCGCTGTACTTAACTATTTAGAGGTTTGGTAAACATTTTATTACCTCATTACTCAGCAGTTGATTACTGAGTCTAGTCATTTGCATTTGCCAACATGTGGAGCAATTTCTTGTTATATTCCAGAGAGATAGATCTGCTCCTGGTGTTATCTGAGGAATGATTAGTTCAGCCAGAAGGAAACATAACCTTTATGGAATCGGCACCCTGTAGTCCCAGGGGCCTCTGCGATTGCTTTAGGGTATATTTGTTATTCAGCTGCCATTATTGGTAAGGTTGACACACAGCTGGAGAGTAGCCAGATTCTCTGTGGACGAGGGGACCTGCTGATGCTATTATGTGTCAACATCGTGAGCCAGTTAGCTGCCGAGGCGAACAGCGCCAGTGGGGGAAAAAAAATATTGGCATCTTCAGTCTTGTTTCCGGGCCAGCCTCAGCTGCTCTGATTTCCACTCTTAGATAATTCCCTTTTTTTAGATTCGCTGACAAATGAAAAGGAGACAAAAATGGATTCATTTAAGTTCTGTAAGTATCTAAGCATCGTCTCCTCTCTGTTGTGCTGCTATTAATATTAAAAACACCTCCTGAAACACCAGAATGACACTGATCTGTTATTATTATTATAAATTTAACATGTTTTTAAGCTTTGAACAAAGGCACTGGATGTCATTAAATGGATCATACACTTCTTTATTCCTTTCCCATGTATATATTTACATTCCACATTAAAACATTATCCGTTCACATATAAATGCTCCCATTTTTTGGGTCTTAAACAAGCAGCACCTCTCCTGTCGTAAGCGTCTGCTTTGCATTTTTGTTGCCCAATTTGCCAAAAGGGATTTGGAGTAATTGGTCACCGTGTGTTGGCGAGACAAAACTGAGCCTCGTGCTCCTCCAGGTCCAGGTTGTCTGACATTCACCACCTGAAACAAGGGGCTGCTTCTTTTGAATATTTATAAGAAGTTGTGGGGAGAGAAGTCTCTGTGAGGATGACGTCTCGCCATTCTGAAGTTATTCTGCAGGCACTCTGATAGCATTAGATAACGGAGATGGCAATTAAATTTGTCAGTCTTGTTCATTCATGTGCTTGTGAACTGGTCTGAGGCACATAGTTGTTTTCCTTTTGTCATCCAGTTTGTGGCAATATTTCCCCATGTTTGCTCAGCTAGACATCAGATCTGATGGTCTGATGTCAGCTTTAGTAGGATGACAAAGTGGAAGAAACAGAAAAACGTGCACCATGCTGTTTCCTTGCCAAGAGTTGCTTTGTGCATTTCAGCATTACTGATGATGTACAACCTGTCAGGGCTTTCCTCAGAAGTCTGAACTCTCAGGAAAACAACAGCAGAATTGTTTTTTTCGCTGTTTCTCTTTTCGTGTATTCACGTTTGTGTCATCCAGCGCCTGATAAATGTGCATGTGCCGTTGTTGTATGACAGATGAGGGGAGCTAACTGTGAATCCTGATGCTCTCAAAGCCTCACACC
Organism: Pempheris klunzingeri; assembly: GCF_042242105.1. Classification (NCBI taxonomy): domain Eukaryota; kingdom Metazoa; phylum Chordata; class Actinopteri; order Acropomatiformes; family Pempheridae; genus Pempheris; species Pempheris klunzingeri. Next base: position 2,535,660 of record NC_092023.1, on the reverse strand, counting down.
CCACAGCGATGGAGGTTTGACTGCACAATGGTTGTAAGGGAGAGAATGGTCCCTGCTGCAGCATCCTTTCTCCCCTCCTTCTCTTCTCTCCTCCTCTTGTCCTGTCAGTTTGTCTCACCTCTTATGCATTCAACACAAAGTTAACTGGGGCAGTGTGTATGTACTTCCAAGTGTTTGCTGTGTGCCTACATGCACATATACTGTGTATTTTATGAGGTTTATGCCAAGAAAATAGGACTGTCATGCATTCGCCCAATCCCATGTCACATTTTAGTTATTTCTCAGGTGCATTAATAAAAGTAAATCCACATTATCACTCAGAAAACATAATCAATACTCCCTTTATTCCTGCAAAATGAAAGCATTGTGTGTGCAGTAGCAAATGGGAGCAGTTGGCAGTGGGGAATGTTTGTGCTTGAGGCCTCCTGCATTCCCATAGTCCCAGTGTGTGTGTCGGGATATAAATAGATCTGTTCCACCACCAGAAAGCGGTGCTATAGGGTAGGTGCCAGTTGTCGCCTCAGTTCAGCCCGGCCCACCGCCTGTCCTGGATGACCTCCGAGGCCCTGGACCATTCATGTTTATTGAGAGCCAAAGTTGCAGCAATGGACTTTTTGTAAAACCTGACGGATTAAATGCCAAGTGTTACACAACATACTCCTGGGCGATCCTGCAGCGTGTGTTAGTCTTGGGCTGTACAATAAGCAGTCTTGCATCAAAGCCACATCCTTAAAGAATGGCTTTGGGTTTTTCTTTTAGCTAGTAATGATGCATTTCTCACTTTGAACATAGAGATAAAAATCATGCCTGTTGCAGATTTTTTTTATCCTCACAGCTCAGGCTCAGGTAGTTTCCTGTATGCATACAAATGAAGCAAAAAGATCAAATAGCAATATTAATAACAAGAAGCAGTGAGCACATTTCAGTCCGCTGAGTGGGGATGGGCCTTCAGGGATAGTCCAGTTCCACCCTGATACACTCCTGACTGACAGCCTGGCTGCTTCTGATGACAATTGCACAGTAGTGTGTGTACCGTTTGTGTGTGGGTACAAACTTGAAGTAGAGAAAGGAGAGAAAGGGTGGAGCGCTACAAGACACGATGTCCTAAAGTGTAGGTGCGCATTAGCTGGCTATGTGCCAAACTCGGAAGGTAATTTGTTGGTGTCCCTGAAGTCGGTGAATCCAATATCATTTTACTGTAAGCACACCAAGCGGAAGATCTCCTCTCCACCCACAAACTCACTGTTACGCTTTACAGGGTGCAGATCCTCTACACGGGGGCACTGTTTGGTCATTGTCAGAGCAGCTTTACACCCACTGTAAAGGAAAGTTAGACATTCAAATGTAGAAATGTGAGTGTACAAGGAAGTCACGTCACTACTGTAACTATTTAAAAGTGCATTTATATGTTTTATATTTCTTTGGTTATGTTCAATCTTATATTTTAAACCTGCACGATGTCCATTTTAAAGAAGTAGCAGAATTGCCACAGAAGCAGGGAACAACTGCTATGAATGAATCATAAGAGTGTGAATGTGTGATAAGTGTGTCTAAATGTGTGAATTAGCCTCTTTAATACAGTGAATGTGCTGTTATTTTGCTGTTACATCACCTTTTTGGTTATTTTCCTCAGAATTTCTTTAGTCTTTCCAGATAAATAATGTTTTATTTTGATGCATCACATGTATTCTGATTTAAATGAGAAGGTATCTGCTGTGTTTTGATGCATTAACTGTAAATGTGATGGTTGTTAATGATTCCAGGGAGTTAAATGTGAATATTTTGACTTTTTATACATAAAGATGCAGCTTTATGTTACAGCTTAAATGCACTTTAAGCACGGCTCATCTGTTATATATGGACAAATTGAATGAGGGCAGGTTGTCAGTTCTTTGGCTTTCACTTCTGTGGATGTGTTTTGAGCCTTTTCCTAATTCAACTCCCAGAAATGCAAAGTACATTATATAAATTCAAGCCAATTACATATTTCTAATGTGGATTCACATTATGTAAATGAACAAACACAATTGTTATTCAGTGCTGAGTCTACATATCAAGCTGGCTGACATCCTCAGTTATTACTGTGCACCCACAGGTAATAGTGTTCTCACAACGTGCACCCAATAAATACTTCGCCAGGAGCTGCTTCCCGCTTAATCGTTATTCAGGTAGACCTGATAACATGGATGGCAGCTCAGTGGCTCTGCAGTGAGTCAGAGGAAACTAAAATACAGCTGCTGATGACATAAACATTCCCAATTAAATTCTCTCTTGTTGTCCTTGGGACCCTGTTCTGTGGTAGAGGGAAGAACACTGATAATCACAGACAGAAGTCTGAATATACCTAAATGTTTCTTTGTACAATATATTGTACAGTATTACCAAAGCTAGCATTATATACTGTAGATTTTAGAGCTTTGCTGGTCTATCTTTCATGGAGTGCCACATATAATGAATCTGATGTGCAAATCATTGCCTCTTATGCTCAAGAGACAGAATTTCCTGTCAATCACTGGCTGGGATGTCTGTGAGGATCTCTTATGTTCAAGTGCAACAATTTAAGTCTAAAAAATGCTCCAATTCACTCAACTGGCAATCGTCCACAACTCTCATCTTTACATGCATCCATTTGAATTACACTTTTAATGTAAATGCATGTTATATAATCATGTGTTCCTGCGGGGATTCACCTGACAGACATTTACAGTAAATGACAAAGGAGTCAGATTAAGTAATAATGAACCAACACTTTATTTAAGACACACTGATATCTTACAGTTCATGGATTCACTTCTTATGCTGAAATAGTTTCACATAAAACCTCGGTGCTCCGCGGCACCCTAACACTAAAATAGTCAACGGTGCAGATAAATCTACAGTATGCGCCACAACAGCTGTAGAAGTATGTACAGAAACCCATGAATCCAAATGTGTTGCCGTCGTCAGCATGAATAAATAATGTCAGTGTGCTTCCATTTGTAATCCTTGACATAAATTTAACTCCCTGAACAGAACTAGAACTACTTTACCTGACAGCTCTCACCTTCACGACAGGCTGTCTGTGCATGACGAACACTGCTGAAAACAGTAACGCTGAGGGGCCGAAGCCTCGACATCAACATATGTAACGAATGTGAAACACCTCACAGTAAAGGAGAAACCGCAATGTGGCAAAAATTCAAGTTTCCTTTTTTTTCAGCAGACACTATGAACAGTTTCGATGCTTAACAGTTTACATGAAGGCCTAGACTGGTGAAAAAAAAAAGAACTACAATCCCACTGATCTATAAAATACATTAAAGATCAGCGAGTAACTCACATGGTGACACAGTCAAAGCTCACCTTACGCAGCGTCTCAATGAACTTTAGTCACGACTAAACTAACGGAGCCAGCAGAGCAGCAAGAAGCAAAGACGCGCTGTGGTCAGGCCTTAAATCTCAAGGTAGCAAAGAGCATAAGAAACATACATACGTCCAAGACAATTCATAAAAGGCTGCGACTGCGTCTGGATGTGGCGAAGTAGCAGAGAAAAATGAGGTCAGAACTTCAGCTCCTCACAGAGACTGAGACATACTTTGAATTCACAACATATGCAAAAGGTGTACATGACCAATAAGTCTGCATGACAGCAGTGTGCTGCGCTGCCAAACACTAGAGGACGGAGAATGGCATGAAATCACATCAAAACTATTTCCCTCCAGATACAAATATTTAAAAACATTACACAATATCTCTGTCATAAAAACATCCACTGGTTTAAATTCCAATAAAGTTATGTTATAAAGTCATCCTTGGTTGATGGACGGATTAAAAACTGTGGTGGATAATCACAGCTGGGCTGTTTTAGCTTCACTCCTGCTGCTTGAATTTATAGACCCCCAGTATCCCCAGAGTACCGTTTGTGGTACAGAATTAATTTGATTAATTACTGACAAAATTTTGTAAACCTTCCTCATGTCATATTCAAAAATATACATTTCTACATTCAAATTATGGAAATGCAGCAAGTAGTTTCTGTTCAATGTGCGCTTTGTGTTGCTCAGAGCACCTGTCAAGCCCTCATGAATCCTCTACAATAAAACAATCACCGACAATGAAATATTACTTTTCTATTAAAAATAGCTCCTGTTTCTACAGAGGAAATCTTTGGAGCCATGTCCCTTTCCTTTCAGAGAGAGCCCACGCAGACTACTGGCTCTGGTACATGTGCAAACTGAGCTCTCTTTGTCGACGGTAAAAATGCATCGGGCCAGCCGGCCTTCTGTGGTTCCCTTTTCAAACTGGGCTACTTCGCTTCCCTTTCACACATTAAGCCATTCAGACAAATCAATAAGTTATAGTGCTTATCATCACGCATGGACAGCTTTGAAACAGCACTGCAACATGTAGAGAAAACACACAGCTGCAGACAAATATGTTCCCTCACGATGAAATGTGACAATGTGGAGTGCAACCAGAACAGTTAACACATCTGTAGAGATTATATCTAGAGGAAACTGTTCACAGTCACACTTTCAGCGTCTTGTACTAATCTCAACCCGCTTATTGTTCATATAAAAATCAGTGGAGTTGTGTTTATGTTTCTGCTACACTTTGACTCATCTTTAAGAGCTTTAACGGCACAACACTGTACATCTTAAAACATTTACCTGATTATGTACATTCCACAAACCTGTCAAGCATCTCCGTTTGGAAGATACATACATATTTATGTTCTATTTCGTGACAGACTACAGAGAATTCTCCTATATTTCAGCTAGATTTAAGAGACCAATTACTATTTTCCTAAATATGCAATAAATAACACAGCTCATAAAGAGGCAGAGCTCCTTAGAGGAATAAATACAGCAGAAGGCTTTTCTTTTATCGCTGCCTTTGTCTTTATAGTCACTGTTAAAACGCTAATTTTCTCCCTCTAATCTTTGCTGCATAGCACTATATTGTCAGTAATGTGGTTTGGTAAAGGAGATTGTTTGCTTGTTGCTTGATCTGAATAGTCTCAACTAGTTTTACTACAAGGATTTGCAGACGGCTTATGATCTACTTATAGTCTTACGTGCATAACCTCCTACTTCCACATATTCAGCCTTCATCAGATGTTTGCTCTGTCGGGATCAGATGTTTACTGGATCATGGGGTCGTCAACCGGAGACACCAGAGTGGGGACGCTCACAAACGACTGGGTCTTGTCCTCGCTCTGGGCTCTTTTGGACACCGTAGTGAAGGACAGGTGGTCGTGCTCCAAGATGGCGAGGCGGTCCTGAGGCTTCTCCTTCTTCAGGTAGAACATCTTCCTCAGCTGCTTCAGTTGCTGCAGCTCGCAGAAGGTCTCCAGCACCACCAGCATGACGATCAGACCCAGGATTAGGTAGACTGGCCAGACAGACACATGAGATTAGAGATTAGGTATTATCATTTTCTATAACCCTCACAAGAAACCTCTTTAACATTCCTTTAGATTGATGAAATGTTGCTGTTGTATTCATACCATAAGGCTCTATACATATATATTCTAATAATAAATAATTAATATTCAAATGATTTCTATGAGTCACTGTTGGAAAAACACAAGTGGTGCACTGCTTCACTGTTCCCACAACCTGTTGTTGATGTGCACGGACACAAGAGGGCAGTGGATAGCTAAGAACAGAGAGCGATGACATGGGAGGAGAAACCCAGAGAACCTGTTTCAGACAACGCTGGAAATCCCCCGTTTACATGTTAAAGTTGATCAGAGCCAGAAGTAAGTAAGTCAGTCTTTGGTAGCATCTAGTGTGAAAAATCCCCCTGAAACCCCCTAAAAACCAGGCATGTGTCTGGAGCAGTGTTTGAGAGCTACATGAACCAGTTAACACCATGAACATGCACAAACATAGTAATATAGAGAGCTGCAGCACTGTCAGGGGCATCTGTTGAATCTGTTGTGTCTGAATTAGAAACTGTTTAAGATGCATCTGAAATCCATTCTCTGTTTTTCACGTTTGGAGCAACAGTCTTCTGTTTGGACTCAGTTAATAACTTCTCGTACACAGAATGATGCTACATGAAAACGGCAAAAGCAGTGACCGCTTCTCGCCAAACGCTTTCGGCAGGTGACACAAATTGCTCATGTTTTGTGGCAGGTTGTGTTCAGCTTTTGTTTCAAAGCACCAAATGCTGTCGCAGATATGTGGAGATGTCACTTCCGACGCAGACGAGTAATTCTTCACAGAGGAAGCTGTACAAATGTGCCCGGTGTTACTCATGCAGACAAACCGAAACAAACCGGCTGTGCCACGGCCTACTCTCCTCCCTCAGACTGACACATCGGGCCCACTGAATGACGTCTCTCTGACTGTACGCACACACACACACACACACACACACACACACACACGTCGTTAGCACATGGTCCACCTTACTCTATAATTCCTGTCACTATTAGCTGTGACTGTGCTGCCGACAGCGAGCTGCACAATCACCCAGAAAATACGGTCAATGCCTCGCTGCTCTCCGGGGTTCCAGTTATAGTCTGAGCTTTGAAATAAATAACGTTCAGGGTGAGTTTTCCATGAGAGAGGAGGAGAGAGGGGGCGGGACCTCACTGCTCATTAAGTGGTCCAACACTTTCACTCACACACACACACACACACACACACACACACACTACTTGTAATAATTGTAGGCTGTCAGAATATGGTGTTAATAAAGTTCTTTTTAAAGCAGGTTTCCTCCTGCTTGTTTATGTTGTTAACGTAAATAATGTCACACTGAAAAAATAAAGGTTACTGGTATTATATTATATATAGATGACATGTTAACGCCTCCCACAGATTCATCATGTTACTGCGTTCACGGTGGCTCATTTCTTCTCCTGCACTGCAGAACGATGGCTCTTTAAAATGTACTAATACAACTGTGCTAATGCAAAGAAAGCTGAGGTACAGTCACTACGACTACATATCTAGACTGTTGCCCATAAAGTTGGACTAAAATGTTTTTGATTGTGACAATGTGATTTATTCTTGATAAACAAAGTGTTTATCTTCTCAACTTTATTGATCAAACTCTTCCAAACACATCACAGTGAAACTTAAACCACAATGAACCTTTGCAGACTGTGTATTCAGGCTTTAACAACATTGGGACAATTATTCCAACTTTATGGGCAACAGTGTAGATTACAAGCTAAATGTGAAAACATGAAATTGTTCTTTGGAGGAATAAAGTATATCTGGATTCTACTTGTGTGTTTGTAATGTGTGTGTCATGCTGCATGAAGAATAATCCATATTTTGGATGCATTCAAAAAAGGTCAAAGGTCAAAGTTCACCATCATGAAACCTGCTTTATGTGATATTCTCACAGCAGGAAATTATCGCATTAAAATGATCAGTTATTAAAATGATGACATGAGTTCTGAGACATTGGGACTGTTTGACTTGAACAAACTGATGCCTGCATTGCTTTATAGCTCCAATAAAGAGATTGTTGTTCTTGCAGTGCAAACACAGAAAAGAAGGAACATCCTCTTTGCAACAGGAAGCATTAGAGTTTATGAGAAATGTGGTCCGAACACTGTGCCAGTTGTCCAAACATCTTTTGGCTACTGTAATATGATCATGTGAGAGATGCTGTTACTGTTATAACCACAACTCTAAAATGGACAGAACTCATTTAAGACTTTACAGCTGCTCTGAATATGAAGAATCACCAGCACTCACCTGTGATGCCCACTTTGTAGAGCTCCCTGAACTTCTGATTAACAGCCTCTCCGGGCACATAGTCTCCCAACCCGATGGTGCTGAGGGAAATGAAGCAGAAGTAGAAGGACTCCAGGAAGTTCCAGTTGTCCTCCAGCGACGAGAAGATGGCGGCGGGGATGAGGAAGAAGCAAGAGACGGCCAACATGGCGAGCAGAGTGGCGTGAACGATGGCCACCAGCGGCTTGGAGAAGCCCCAGTGCATGTGGATGTACATGATCGGCCTGCGTGTGCTGAACACCATGATCCTCTGCACCACGGCGGTGAGGAAGAGGAGGGTGAAGGGGATGCCGATCACTGAGTAGATGATGCAGAAGGCCTTCCCGCCATCGGACAGCGGTGCCGTGTGACCATAACCTGACGGAAAGGAAACGGGACAGAGAAGTGAAATTAAGAAAACTGCTGCTGGGAGAGGTTCCTATTAAAGTTTTCAACCATCGCACATATAGTCGAACGGCATTCTGGGAAATATATAACTACACATGTGTATTTAGTGTCTGTTTGCTGGCAGATGTTGTAATTTTCATTTCTACTTTGTTACATTGCGTTCATGTATTTACATCACTGTGCTCTGTTTTAATTAAATGTAGTTACATTTTTTTAATTAAGTACATTTTCAAGATGGCAAACTTCAGTTCACATATCAGGATGCGGTGAACACTTGATTATTCTAAAGCAAAACACCCTGAAAACAAAGCAAAAACCTAAAAACAAGCTCTTCCTTCAAACGTGGATATAAAACACTGATCCATCCTCACATTTCTGAATATGTGTACACACAAGCGCTCCATGTCCTCCAAATACAACCTGTTTCTGGTTTATTTAAGTCTGATATAAACATGAGACGCCGGCTGAGCGTGCATGTTCTTTTAGAGCGATGTCCTGTTACAGTTTCACTGACACACAAGGTAACTTAAAGGACGGTCAGAGTCAGGTCGATGCCAGAGGAAGAATCTAACACGTCCCTGTGAAGTGGGCCTGACGAGAGCGTCAAACAGAGCTCACTATCAGGAGGTTTCAGGTCGTAGCTGCTGAACAACAATCGACTCAATCAACTTCTAAAAGTGAAACTGTGATGCATAAAAGCAAAAAGTTTGAGACTAAAACAAAAAAAGCAGAAGCTGTCACATCAAGAGTCTGAGCTCTATCTGATCCAGACGCCCGGCGTGTCTCTGTTTAGCCATCAGAAGAACTTTGTTGGGACTTAAAACAGGAGGAGCTTTATGCAGCCGGACAGCCGGACAGCCACAGCTTCCACATGGACGCCGCTGCCATGTGGTGAGACTAAAGTTCTCCTGATATCCTGACTGACAAGCATCTGCAAGCAGTGCTGTTTTTTCCCCACAGTGTTAGATAACCAGAGAGTGGCTCTCTGCTCAAAACGCCTTCAGACTAAACACACAAAACATTTTGTTTAAAGGGTTTGGAGAAATTAGAATACACGGTGGCTCGAGGGAGGATGACGATATTGACACAGACACTGTTTTAAGTCTGTTTTTCTGTGTCTGACACTGGCTGCAGGCCTGTTCCTCCCTGAAACACAGAAATACTATTTGCAGAAGGGCTGCTCCTTTGCAGTAATGTTATATATATCGGAGGCTGCCATAGCTGTGAGGAAGTCTTGGCTGTTTCAACAGAAATAACAGACAGACCCTCATGGATGCATGAAGCTCCTGAAGTCTTGGGATAAGCAGAACTGTGATGTGATTCAAAGGAAGGGAAACTATCTCACACTGCATGACACATTTAAAGTTTGCAGCCCCTGCCTGCTTAGCTTTAGTAGGCCGTAGGTTTGGGTGGCCTTGCAGTGGCTCAGGTGCCCTGCAGGTGAGATAAAATGAAGGAAGGAGGGTTTTGCAGCTGATTTAAAGTGTTTCCTATGTGATGTTGGGTCTGCTGCAGCCCCAGCTCCTACCTGTGGTGGACAGCACGGTGCTGGCAAAGAACAGCGCAGAGGTGAAGTCCCAGTTCCAGTTGGCGGAGGCGTTATTTAGGATGGACACCCCATAGTTGCTGGCCTCCAGGGCTTTCTTCAGGAACCGCTCCAGACGCTCCTCGGACAGACACTCGTTCTCCTGGAGGAACTGCTTCTTGATGGCCCTCAGCTCCTGGCGCAGGAGGTCCTCATAAGGCAGCTCCACCGAGGAAAACACCACAGCGCCGAAGATGAGATAAAGCAGATACCCCAAGACCAGGGATGCGAAATACCACGTCGATTTGTGACTCTGTATCAAGCGCACACACGAATTACTGGCTAGAGACTGAAGCATTTTAGGAGATAGATGTATAAATAGCCTCGTTACGGGTTTATATGAACACAATAATAAACCAACGCTGTTGTTTTAGCCGCCTGGGCTGTTATATTACGGAAATATATCCAACACAGAGGGATGTTGGTGAAGACAAAGCTCCTCTTCCCCTCCGCGAAACCTGCTCTGGCAGTGAGGCGTTCAGGTGCACTCGGAAATGGTAGTATTATGCTCTTAGAGGACTAGTATTTTGACAGGAAGCTGATTATCAATGTCATGGGATAGGTGATTGGTTTTAAGGGCGTCGTGAGCAGAAAATTGTTGATCTTGGTCGACTTTTGCACATAAAAGCCCATTAAATTTATAGAAACTTAAAGACGTAAAAGTAATGTATGCTTAAAAAGCACAATGGGGCCTGATTTCTGAAAAAACAAATACCTTAAGTCCACTTTTCCTTATTTGCCATATCCTTTTTCACATTACCACAGAGAAAGCGCGAACCTAAAGGCCCCTGACTCTTAGTTTTTGAGTCTAGTTTTCATATTTCCGAGCTTCAGATGACACGTGAAGGCAGCGGGTGATGTGGCGGCGACAAAGGCCCTGTGACGTCAGAAGGTCCCCTCCTCTCTTTCCAGGTAAAACCGGTCCCATGAAAACAGGTAGGTCAGTCCCAGGTGGGTTCACACGTCTTTTAAAACCCACCGAGAGCCACGAGGACCCTGACTCCTCTTTATTTATTTATTTTTTCTGTTATTTACCCATGAAGGTGATGAAGAGGCAGATTTACTCCAAGGAGTCAATAAGTGGCTCCTGGAAAGATGCTCTAATATAAGATAATGTGAAATAATCAATACATTACAGTCTTACATGTAGTCTGTGTGGAAGTTTGAGTGGCTTTACTGTTTCCTCCATGAAGAATTGATCCACAAGGCTGCTGGATTGAATAAAACCTAAATGTGTCGATACATACCAGCGATAATTGATTATATATTATTATATTACTCCTATAAATCAATTTCAACTTATGTTAAACTCTGGTTGTTATTTCTGTTATTCGTGCGTCATTTAACTGCTGCATCAAAACAAATCCAGTTTCATCAGAAGGCTATAAAAAGAAAAAAATATCTGACTAGTAAATCAAACTGACTTCCTTTAGTCCTTCCTTCCTTCCAACGGTGATAGAAACTGCCATTTGTCTAAGAAGAATAGGAACCATAAAGTAGCTAGTAGAGGTATAAAGTATATATAAAGTACTACATATATACTTTATACTACTAGATATATATATATATATATATAGGATTGGATTATTAATAAGAAACGTTGAGTCACAATGTGTTTGGACGCATTTTGGGGTCAATACAACACAACTCTGTTTAATTAATCTCATATTATTATGAGTTCAGTGAGGGTTCCTTTATAACTCAGGAACATTTGTTCTATTCACTCTTTTAGGAACAGTAAACACATTTTATTGCATTTATGCCAGAAAGTTTTGCAACATAAACAAGTGGACAACTGTGTCAAGACCCAAGACCACTAGGGGCCCCCAGAACCCCACCATGCATATTCCCACCTCCATGTTGGGGGGGTTCATTTGGGGGCCCTGCAGCTCATTTTATTGCCCCCAGAGACCTTCTAGCAGGTTAATCTGACAAAGAGCTGCTGGTTGCATCCACTCTCCTCATCCATCAAACCTCAGACGGCTGCAGCTGGACCTCACTGGGGCCCCTGATGCCACATTGGACTGTATTTTCAGAAGGTGGGGGACCATCTGAAGTTACCCCCCCCCCCTGTTCTGCTCCCTCTGAGAACCACAAACTAGGCCGTCATGACTAATTTACTGAAACTACCCCCGAGCTGTCATGTGCAGCAGGTTGGATTCTTCCTCTGCAATCTGTGATTTAAAGTAAGACATCATCTCGTGTGATAAATAGTTCACTGTGACGGTGCAGGGAGGACGGAAGCACGCGCTGACAGGGGTCCCTGCACGCCTATGACCGCAGATGACCTATCCGGGTTGCCGTAGTAATGCAAGACTGTGGCACTCCTCCTCAATGAACGTTGGAAAGATGGCGACGGCATACGCACAAGCGAGAGTCAACTGTGCCGGCGGATAGAAAGTGCTCCAAAGAGACGCACATCCGCCGCTGTTGCAAAGATTTGACGGTGCAAAGTCTGTCTGAGCGCGCGCAGACATGGTTTAGCCCATGCACGGCTAGGAACGAGGAGCCGCTGCTTTGCCATGGAGCCCCCGGATCGGAACAAGCCCAGCAGGTATGCGAATTTGTTGAGCAGACAACTACACCATCAGGACCCCGCACTTGCCAAATAGGGAGCTGAACGTGACACTGCAGGCGGCTCTATGGGAGCGCTTGCGCATCCCTCAGAAATCCACTTCCTGTCAAATAGTGGCACGCGTGCATTTGCAACAGTGGAGTTGCAAACTTTTTGGAGCAGCGTTTTCCAGGCGCGCTTTGCTGCAGATATTTGCCCCCCCTCGTCCTGGTTCCTCTTCTGCTGCTGCTAGAGAGAAAGAGGGCGAAATGCTCTCCAAATGAAAAGGTAACATCCCGCTGAAGCCGCTGAAGCCGTGCAACATGTCAGGGAGCTAGCTAGCTAGCTAGGTAGCTAGCAGCCGCTGTTAGCCGCCGCTTGTCACTTTATTGTTCAGCCGCAAGTTCAGCTCCAGACGCCGGAGAGCCGAGGCCGGGTCGGTGCGTCAGTGTGGGCTCTCACGGGGCACTTGGAGGTGTGTTGTGGCTGAACCACGGTGCAGTTCATCCTCACACCGAGGCTCAAACTTCGCTGCTCCTCTCGCTAGCATGTTGCTGCTCTGTTATTGTTAATCCTCCTGCCGGACCTGGCGCTCATGCTGCTGCTGAATCACGACCCGGTGAACAGATCAGCACTCTTTTTTATCTGTATTTAATGCATTTATTGTTATTTTAGACGTCTGTCGCTCAGTTGCTGCACATCTGTGTGCAGCTGCAAATGCTTCATGTTGCATTTGTGCAGTCTGGCAGTGGGGGGGATGCACCACGCACACCGACACTCATGAGATGTTTTTGTCACATGTGCGCATCTCCTAATCGAAATTCCGCAGTGTTTTGTGCAGTGTTTGCCCCTGAGCACTGGCGACAGACACATAGGAATCTGCTGTTGTGTCTTCCCCTCCCCTCCCTTCTGCTCACATGCAGCTATGTGTCTGCACACACTGACTTTGAGGACATTTATCACGTCGGATCAGCTCTGCCTTCTGCCATAATCCTGGTTCTGAGGGGGAAAAGCTTGTTTTTGTGTGTGTGTCAGTTCCCTGAAGTGGACACACAAACAGCTCCTTGGATTGTGCAACACCTGCCCTGTTACTGTAATTGCTGTCTGGTATTGTTGCATGAAGGAAAAGAATAGGGAGCCATTAAGCGTTTCCTCTGTTTCTGGGTGTACATCAGCGCCGCAAGTTGACATTTTCATATTTTTCCCCCCACTTTCATACCCATGTTCAGTGTGCAGGGTTTCTGAAAGGTAAAGCAAGGTCTGGGCAGCTCAAATATTTGCCTTGGCAGTGTTTTACTAATTAGCAAACACTTGCAGTAAGTCTAAATTTGGCTCTGCAGGAGAATTGGTCAGTTACCATTCCCATAGTAATGGGATTAGAGACAGATTGAAAAAAAAGGATTGTAAACAAGGTTAAAGCTGCATAGTGTGCAGGAACACATTAGTTGACCTGTGTCAACCTGCGTTGACTTCAGACTGCGTCGCTCTGTAATTAAATTCAAACTTTGGACTGAAATGACATGCAAAGATTAGTTGTGTTTGAGTCTTTGCAGCAGGCGGATCCTGCTATCCACCCTCAGTGATTTTAGATACTAGAACAGGTTCTGAGGTTAGTTCAAAGTGGCAGCTATTGAGGGAAAGATGAGTTATGTGCTATCTTGGTAAGTGAGGGCTGTCATCCATCGTTACAGCTACAGAGGTCCTTTGTCAATAATGTCCCATTCTGTGAAGACACAGTGGCTCACAAGCATTCCAGAGATTTCAGGATGTGGTGTACTGTGCGCAGTGGATGGCTGCCTGCAGCCCCGGAGACGCTCATGGGTAGAGCTCATTAATGCCTGCGTTTGCCAGGAGCACAGGCTGCAGCATACAGATGGACCATCCTGTAGCATTTCCTATCTGCATCCTGTCTATGCCCACACCTGCTCTGGAGAAATGTGTGCTGCTCTCACATTCTGTCACTATCATCTGTCATTTCCTTTCAAACAATGGGATCTTTTATAACTTCTAAATCTTCGGCACTACGTGTAACTAATGCACTGCAGATCATGTAAGATGAATTATTGAGCTGGAGAGGTAAGATGGTTACGTTCTTATGTTGTCATAGCTGCAAATGCAGGTTGAAACTGACAAAAGGTGCCGCTGCTAATAACTCTACAGCTTCAGATGCAATTTCTAAGGTGGAGCTGCCTGCTGCCTGCTCTGCATTTACCATGAAAGTAGCATAAGTTGAAAAACATGTCATTACACCATTTACCTCATACTGCAGCCCACAGCCTGCAAGCAGTGTCTACATTTAGATACAGTTAGATCATGTGACTTGCTGTGCTTAATGGCTCGTGCTTCCACTGGTACAGTAAAGTCTGTGTCTTTTCTTAGCATGAGGACGTTTTACCGATTGCCCGGTAATTTATAAGGCCAGATAGGAGGCACAGCAGTGTGTGTTTTTTTTTTTTTTTTTTTTTTAGACATGCACAAAGTGGCTGCTTGGATGTAGAAACATGTAGAAGAGCAAACTCCCCTCTGTATGCTCTGCACAGTTGCGTGTCGGAAAGGCTGGGAGGTCCACTCCTGGCAGTGTCGCACTGTTCCAGATAAGGGTGGGGTCAAGTACGTTGTGTTCATTGTTTCTGAATCCTGTCAGGCTATGGCACAATTTCTGATCGCTGCATCAGCTCTGCCTGTTTATCAGTGTCTGACAGCAGGTCACAGATGCTTACTGTTGTGTGCATGAGCTACACTTCCAGGGAGATTTAGGTACATGTGTACACATACAGTTGGCTTTATATTCTCATTGCCACACCAATTAACCCTGGGCTGAAATTAGTAGCCGGGACACACATCCTTCTTACAGTGGGGGGTGATCAAAATCTGGATTTAGCCCACCGAGCATTAGTTATGCCAGCATGACCTAATTGGTGGAGAGTGTGCTCTTACAAAACTCCAGCCACTCTCTCCTCCTTTTCCTATCTCTGAAAAATCCCCTTTAGTTTGGGCATTGTGAGCAAGTGTGCTCACTAACCAGCTGTGTGCTATTCAGCCGTGGGCCTCACGGGCCACGTGTCACAGCTATACAATAGAGTGCCCCTTCCTGGTACAATAGTATAAATGGTTGGTGTCAAAGGTCAGGCCCCCCTGACTCTGGCAGCCCTTGGTATCGCTGCTTCAGTCGCTCTACAGAAAAGACTCTCGATTTTGTGCTGTTTATTATGCTCTCTGTGTTTCTGCCTAGGGGCTCTAGCATTCCACTGGCCTTTATTGGAGCCCCAATGAGCCATCAGATGAGCCATTGAGACCGGCCAGACACCATCTGCAGTGATAATTCACCAGTGGCAGCCAGGCAGGGACAGCTTGAAGGACCATAGTGTGGCTACGGCTAACTGCAGAGCAGGCCGGCCAGTAACTTTCTCTGTGCGTGTAGGTTTTTGAAAAAAGCAAAGAATTCAGAGGAGGAATTTGCGTAGTCTTTGCTGCAGCACCACAATCTGTGCCTGAAGTGTCTCATGGCAACCAACCAAACAAACAAGGGGCAGTGATGGCGTCATTGGTTCCGCTGTCATTCCTGAGTGATTTAGTCATGCTGCCCTGCGTAGAGAAGTGTCTTTTTAAAACTTGGTCTCGTTCCCCCTCGCATGCGTGTACTATTTCTGTCCTCAGACGCCGCACGCTCTGGAATGTTTACAAATGTGCGCACTATCTGATCTTACTTGTGATGGATGCAGTGGGCGGTTAACGGCGTTCACTCTGCTTTCTTTCTGCAGCTTTCTCATACCTGTCTCAGTTTTTTTTTGCACTGCAAAAGCACAGAAATGTGTGTGTGTGTGTCGTCGCTGTGCTAAATGTCTTATTGTAACACACAAGATTGTCTACTGTGCCTTCTTGTGCCTGCATACTGAATAGATCACGGCCGCGTCCCGCTTCTGCAGAACAAGCCCCTTCACAATCTCCCATACAATACACTCATAAAGGCACCAGTGTTCTTCCATGGAAGAGTTATTCTGTACTTTCAAGACTGGCGTTGGGAAGATGCTTGTGCTGGTGAGGTTGTTCCTGCAGTATGTTTTGCTCATGTAGTCTTGATGGCATCTGGAATCTTGTTGCATGTTAAGTTGCAGGATTTGCAGCAGGTGTCTGTCTGCCTTGCATGTACTACTTCCACAGCTGCCCCCAAGGGACTCTGTATGTGTGTGTGTGTGTGTGGAGGCAGATTCTGCAGTGGGGCAGATGGGCAATAGAAGTCTGGACTCTCTCTCTACTTGAAAAGCTTAAGCAAGTGATTTCCTGATTAACCCCCTCCCTTAACACACACACACACTCCCCCAGTGAGTGTCTGCCCCTTTCAACTCCGTCTACACACACACACACACTTACAGGCGCGTGTTGGGGAATGCCTTTCAGTCAGATGATCGATGGAGGGACACATGGTGACCAGCATATAGAACGCCCATTTCATGCCCCTCCTCTTCTTTCCCTCTTTGTTTTTGTTGGTGGGGTCAGACCTTCCAACCTTTCGCTCTAATCCTATTAAAAAAACCCTCAGAAAGGCATTAGAGAATAACCCTCTGACATTGTAATCTGGAAAGGCGTGCTGCTTGCACTTTCTGTTTTCTTTTTTTCCCCCGAGGGAAGTGTTTCAAGTGATCGTGCTGATTCTTTGCTGCAGAAGTAGATGCAACATCTGTCATCATCTTTTATGATCGGAAATTCGCAGTCAGAATGTTGTTACGCAACCATGATGTTCACATCTTAATTGTTGCTCAAGGTTTACTATAATCACATGATGGAGACGTTCTGTTTTGCATTAGCGCCGTGTTTGCATACAGTCTAACAATTTCCACACAGTTAGGGCGAGCGAGTCTCAGTGCTTCATGAAATCCTCACTTTTGCTGTATGGTTGATGACTTAGCAGACAGACTTAATGAGGGTTACTATTTCTCCCTCTTTGGTTGAGCCATTATGTTTACCTAGACCAAGAGCGGGTGCCAGAAGAGAACCCACAGCTTATTATCCTGGGTCTGGAGGGCTGTGGTCACGCACAGAGCATTGCTGCTTTACGTTTGGGAGGCAGCCAGTCAGGCTCCAAAGGACAGACAACTCATCAGTCTGCTGTAGGTAGCAGCAGACATTCAGTCTAGTTGCAGTTTAGCAACCCGTTTGCTGTGGCATTAGAGGAGATTTACTGCACGCTCTGTTATGGGTACAAACAACCCAGCACTGTTTGACCTTGTGCACACATTTCTTTCGTGTCCTTGTGATATGACTGTAATAGTTTCATAGCTTCGGCGTGCTGTTAACATCACCTCCAGGGAACGATGCTTCTTGTAGACGTGGGCATATCTGGCTCATGTCAATAGTTTGTCCTGTCTGTTTTTACCACATCTTCCTTAAATGTTGACAGGCAGACCAAGCCAGCGAAAGATGCATCCCAACAGAACTCTGAGGTGGGTGAATCCTGGGACTCTCCCAGTGAGGAAGAGGAAGTTCCGTATAGCGCCTCACCTCCGTATACCCCCCGTCAGATGAAACGCATGTCCGGCAAACATCAAAGGAACAGCCAGACGAGGAGCACTGGCCGTTCTCCCAACAAGGGTCAGTGAATACATCTATTCAATTCAAAGTGTGGGTGGAAATCTATATTTTCTTTTTACATGCATTTCACTAACTTTGGGTGTGTACTTTCTGTGTTTATTCCAGTGGACCCCAGCCCATCTGTCCTGAGAGAGAGTCCCAGGCCAGTGGAGACCCCCGAGGAGCACAACTACAAGCAGGGCAAGAAGCAGAGGGCTGCACAGCGCTCCACGGAGAGAGACCACAAGAAGACCTTTGAGGACTCCTACATGCTGGACCCACTCTCAAAGTCCAGCCCTTTTGGTGCCCTCAGCATGGATCCCAGGAAGCATTACTTGAGTTTGGGCTGCAGCAGCTGCAAACTTCCTGTGTCTATGCCCCATATTGCCCGGACCCATCGTCAGACCTCCAGGACGGACTGTCCCGCCGACCGCCTCAAATTCTTTGAAACTCTGCGGCTGCTGCTCAAACTCACATCTATGTCCTCCAAGAGGAAGGAGAAGGAGCAGAGGGGCCTGGAGAACATGGCCTTCATGGGTCACAATAACGAGGTCATCTGGTTGGAGCTGCAGGCTTGGCACGCACGGCGCTCAACCGGCGACCAAGACCTTTTTCTTTTCACTGCCCGCCAGGCCATCCCTGACATCATCAATGAGGTGCTGCACTTTAAGGTCAACTATGCCGGCCTGAGAGGGGCCCAGTGTTTAGGGTCTCAAACAATCGAGGGGGACTATCAGAGCGTCCCAGATCTAGTCTGTGGAGAGGAGAGGGAGCCTGCTGTAGCAGAGACCAACCACTGTGGAGTCGATCCCTGGGGCTTTAGCGCCTTCCCCTCATCAGAGATGAATGCAGCAGAGCCTCTGGGCTCTGGCGCTGATTGCAGGGACCACCTTCAGCGTCAGCGGCTGGCATTTGAGCAGGTCAAGCGTGTTATGGAGTTGCTGGAGTCTGTGGAAGCTTTGTACCCCTCTTTGCAGGCCCTGCAGAAGGACTATGACAAGTATGCAGCACGAGATTTCCAGGGCAGGGTGCAGGCGCTCTGTCTGTGGCTCAATATCACCCAAGACCTCAACCAGAAGCTGCGTGTTATGGCCACTGTGCTGGGCCTCCATGATCTATCCCGTATCGGGTGGCCTGTCTTCGAGATCCCCTCACCACGTTGCTCCCGTGGCAACGAAGAAGAGGATAATGAGGAAGATGAGGAGAATGACTCAACAGCCACTTTTACAGCTGAAAGCGACGGAGAGGACAGGGATGCTGAGGAGGAGGAGGAGGACGAGGAGGGGGGATTTGGACATGTAGCAAAGGGAGAGTTGTCTCCCTCCCTGACTCCTAAATTTGCCCGGTTGCTGTCAGAAGACGAGTTTCTCCCAACTGCTACTGCAGGAAGTGCAGAAGTGATTGCGGGAGGGGGAGTGTTCTGCCCCACGGCCATCTACAGGCCGTTTGTGGATAAAGCTCTGAAACAGATGGGACTGCGTAAACTGATCCTCAGACTGCACAAGCTGATGGACCGCTCTCTTCAGAGGTCCAGAGCGGCGCTGCTCCGCCACACTCCTGCACTGGAGGTAAGGACGTCACTTCTTTAATTGCACGGTTAATTATTCTGCACTAATCCATCCACATTGAGCCAATCTCAGCTGACATGGGGCGAGAGGGGGGATTTTTGCATTAGACAGAACTTGATATAAACTTAATAGGCAGAAAAATGTTCATATATATATAAAATGTATAATAATAGTGCCCTGGTGTCTTTTGGAGTTAAAACCATGTAATAGTACATAAGGAGACTTCTTTTCAGAAACATTCTGTTGACACACACGATATATTTTCACATTTCCTCCCTCTAAATGATGTGCCAGTGTTACTATATAACATATTAGCTTGATGGCAGTAACAGTAATACAAGGTAGCAATAGACATTTCTGCAGATGAACTTTTGAATATAAATAAATGAAGGTACAAAACAAGGATCACAGCAAAATTCACCGTATTGAATTTTGCTGAAATAATTGAACTGATTCATTCAGCCAGTTCACTGATTGAAAAGAAAGTAATTGACCAGTTTGGGTAAACAAGGATTTATTTGGACCTGCGACATTGTGACGGTGCTTTTTCAAAATTGTATTGACTAAATGATTAAAACATATTCAACAGATTAATAAACAGTAAAAATACTTGAAGCCCAACACCAAAACAATGCTTTTACATTTTCTGATATGTTATTGATGACTTCAACTGGGTTTTGTACAATAATAACATGCGTCTGTTGAATCGTTCACGATTATTAAAGCACTGATTCAGTCTAAAGCCCTCTGCGGTGCTTCACAGTCAAATTAGATGCAGTAGCCTTCACTCAATTTACATGATAAATGTAGGTTCATACAGTAAGTATTCACTGAATTCAACCATTCAGAGGTTTGTTATCGCACACAGTAGTAATCGTGCTTTAGTCCAATCATAATGGTTGTGTGTTAAAGCACTTGTGCAGCAGTCGTGTCTGCAGTTGAGGTTTGATGAAAAGTGGAGAGCAAAATCAGTCAGACAGCTCATTCCGATGTTTGCAGTGCAAGTGTTTGGAATTTAATGAGGCGCTTGAGGAAACAGCATTTGGAACTTACAAGAAGTCTGAGCCCGGGCTGTAAACAACAGAGCG
The DNA here is from genome assembly GCF_042242105.1 of Pempheris klunzingeri. Classification (NCBI taxonomy): domain Eukaryota; kingdom Metazoa; phylum Chordata; class Actinopteri; order Acropomatiformes; family Pempheridae; genus Pempheris; species Pempheris klunzingeri. The sequence goes on along the minus strand of NC_092023.1, from coordinate 2,515,167 downwards.
TGTGTTGAAACACCGAGAACGCTAGTAAAAGACTGAAAACACAGCAGTAAAGAGAAGAGGATAGTTACTGAGTTTATTGCAATGAATAATCGGCTCGTCTTGGTGGAAACTGTGAGTTTTGACTCATTTAGGGAGGTTAAAGGCACTTCCCTCCTCCTGTAGATGTACAATAAGGAATGTGATTATGCTGAGAGGCTGGGCCATAAAGAATGTGTCTGTTCAATACTAGAGCTGGTTAAAGTTCTTTCATAGTGTTTACTGTGCCATGCAATCAAAATGCTTGTTTGTCATTTATTAAAAAGCATAGCAGCTTGTGTTAACTCTGCACTGCTGGTTAGCCACGCTGAATTACCTTTCACCTGTCTTTCACCTGCAGTTTGCAGACTTCCCAGACCCCATGCTGTACAGTGATTACCTGCCAGAGCTGTCACGCCATGTTTCCTGCAGTGGCTCTGCTCACCCAGAGCTCGGGGCAGACCAGGTTTCCTGGGAGGATTTGCTGGACATGGACCTCCCATCGTTCCGGCCAGCGTTCCTCGTGCTCTGCAGAGTCCTTCTGAACGTCATTCACGAATGCCTTAAACTGCGACTGGAACAGAGACCTGCTGGAGAGCCTTCGCTGCTCAGTATCAAACAGGCAAGCAGCTGTTGAAACACCGTCTGTAGTATTAGAATTACTAGTTTTAAGACTCATTTACTGTGTAATTCCTCTGTATAGATCAAATAAATGAGTAAGCTAAGCTAAAAATATTGAGATAACTATTGTTACCGTTTTAGTGGCCAGCACCATCCTTTAAGAGACAGTACTACATGCATGTCACACAAGTGCTAATCTCTGTGTCTTCCCATGGTGCTTTGCAGTTGGTGCGTGAGTGTAAGGAGGTTCTTAAAGGTGGCCTCTTGATGAAGCAGTATTATCAGTTCATGCTGCGTGGCGTGGTGACTGACGCTCAGGGCTTGCAGACAAATGCCAATATCGATGAGTTTGAAGAGGATCTTCACAAGATGCTGGTGGTGAGTTGAGTTTGAACAGCTTGAGTATAATCCCTGTAGGCAGAGGCTTGTGACTGTATTCTGTTATCTGCTTTGGTAGGTCTACTTTGACTACATGCACAGTTGGATTCAGATGTTGCAGCAGCTGCCTCAGGCCTCTCACAGCTTAAAGAACCTGTTAGAGGAGGAGTGGCACTTCACCAAGGTCATCACTCCTTACATCCGTGGGGGGGAGGCCCAGTCTGGGAAGCTTTTCTGGTCAGTTACATGCCTTTTCATAATCCTTTAGTGTCTACATGGGAACCTGACTGTTGTTTTAAGACGTACCTCTGTTGTCTCTGCAGTGATATTGCTGGGATGCTGCTTAAATCCACTGGAGAGTTCCTTGACGCCGGCCTGCAAAAGAGTGGTAATGAATTCTGGGAAAGTGCAGATGACAGCACTGCCTCCGATGAGATCAGGTAAGGGGGGGGATAACGTGGTCGTTACATTTCTCTTTCAGTCGCTGTTCATGATTTTTGTCCCAGTGATGGTTTTTTGAACTTTGAACCTCTTGGTTCCTGCAAGGCGGTCGGTGATCGAGACGAGTCGGTCCCTCAAAGAGTTGTTCCACGAGGCGAGGGAGCGAGCGTCCAAAGCTCTGGGCTTTGCCAAAATGCTCCGCAAGGTGAGAGGCGGCAGTGAGGAATTTTCTTGTCTTCTCAAAACAGAAAGCCACAACAGCAGTGACTTGGCAGTTTATCCGCGACCCTGTTTTCTCTGCTCACCAAAGAACTGGGACTGTTTGTTCTGACACACTTTGTTTGCTTCCCTCTCTGCAGGACTTGGAAGTCGCTGCAGATTTTAGTATCACTAACGGGGTGACTTGTCTCCTGGAGGCACTGAAGAAGAGAAACCATGTCAAGGTGTGCTTTTAATTTTGCACATTTCTGATCTTTCTTCTCTGTCCTCCTTTATGTGCCCATTTAACCACCTCCTATTATACTCAGGTCCAGATTCCAGGCTTGGAGGAGCTGCAGGTTTTTGTCCCCTGTGGCTTGATGGATCAGCGGCCGCTCATCCTGCAGCTTCTGAATGCTGCTGCAGGCAAAGACTGCTCCAAAGAGCCCGATGAAATTGCAGAGGACGAGGCCTACCTGCTCATGAGTAAACACGGCGCTGGGGACTCCTCTACCGATTCTGACTGGGCTCAGTGGGACGGGGAGCTGCTCAAGCTGGTCCCCCAGATGGAGACCGTCGACACTTTAAGAGCCATGAAGGTATGTGACATTTTATACCTCAATCTGTGTGTGTGTGTTTGTGCGTGTATGATGTTGACAAGCCTCCGATTGGTCCGCTGTGTTTGCAGGTGGAAAACGTGCTCTTGATCGTGATGCAGTCGGCTCACCTGGTCGCCCAGCGCAAAGCCTTTCAGCAGTCCATGGAGGATGTGCTCACTCTTAGCCGGGAGCAAACATCTAGTCAGCCTCTCATTGCGAGTGCTCTGGAGGAGCTCAAGGTACTTACATAACCACCTGCTATGATTTCTAGCATTTGTTTAGTTTGTGTTGCTGTAAAGATCGGTGCATTATTAACAGTAACTGAAAAAAGACACTGGACCACCATCAGGTACACTGCAGATGTAACTGGCTTTCGGTTTTCTCTTTTGAATGCCTTCACTGATCACTTTGAGTTTGAGGTTTCCTACTGAAGCTTTTTTTTAAATTAGAAACTAAATAAAACACAATAAAACCCCTTTTTTCTTTCTTCTTCCCGTCTTTTTCTCTCCTCCCACAGAATGAGGCACTACAGCTATGCATTAAGATCAGCACTGCCATTGACCGAGTGGAGTACATGTTCACCACGGAGTTTGAAGCAGAGGTGGAGGAGTCCGAGTCGGCCACCCTGCATCAGTACTACAGGGAGGCAATGATACAGGGCTACAACTTCGCCTTTGAGGTGACTAGAACAGTGTGTTACATGCTACACATCTACTCTTATCTTGTCTTCGTGGTCAAAGCTTGTGTAATAACAGACACTTGCCAATTTCTCTAACATTCAGACTTATGGTGACTTTGTTTTACTGGTGCAGTCATGGGTTATAGTTGAGGCAGTAATCCTAAATATTCTCCTGTTTGCTGATCTACAGTACCATAAGGAGGTGGTGCGTCTGATGTCTGGGGAGTTCAGGCAGAGGATTGGGGAACGCTACATCGCTTTTGCCCGCAAATGGATGACCTATGTCCTGACCAAATGTGAGAGTGGCAGGGGCACGAAGCCCAGGTAAGGCCTTACCTTCTGTAAATCAAGCACGCATGTACATTTTTATGTAATCCACTTATTATATTACCAATGTTGCCCTCTGGTTGGATGCAGGTCTGCTAGCTAGAGGAGGAGCATTTAGGAGTTTAAGGGTTATGATGCTCAGGGAGGCTTTTTGTTGTGTTGCTGCAAAGAGAGTGAAAGTCAGGCGTTAATCCCACTAACCAATAAAATAAATAAATCCTACTGGTGCAGTTAATCTTAGCTGTAAATATTATAAAACAATGTTCCCATCGGCTTAAATAAACTGTAGACTAAGACAGATTTGTTTCTAAAGTACAAATCCATAGACGTTAAGTGGCATAAGTTCCTAAATTGTCCTGTTTTCTATTTTTAGAACCACTATTATCTGTAAAATCAGACATACTGTATTTATCCCCTCTGTAAGAACCATCCTCTTGAAATACATTTATTTCAGCCCTCGTTGTCAAGAGCCTCTGCTTTGAGCCATAACAAGCTTCCATGGCAACGTTGTACTCTGATAACAGAGAGAAGCCTTTAGGTTATTTCATGGGACACGACTGCAGCAGCAGTGTCTCAGTTTGGAGACAGAATAGAGACCTTTTTTGAATATTATGACAAACATGCAAACACAAATAGACCCACCTGACAGGGAGCATGAGTCAGTTGTCTTATTTGCATTATTGAACACTGTGCTGATCCTGCAGAGGAGCTTGTCCTTAAGGATGAAAATACTGAAGTTTGAGTCCCTAATGTTGTTTAAAAACCTTTGCTGACTCACCTGGAGATAACTGAATGCCTTTAAACCTTAAATTGTGATGCTGAGTGGGCCCAGATGTCCCCTCCAAGCCTGCCCACCTATGTTAAATATCATCATTAAACCTGCACACGTTATTCTGACTGACTGCCATGTTTCCCCCACAGGTGGGCAACTCAGGGTTTTGATTTTCTTCAGGCCATCGAACCTGCCTTTATATCAGCATTGCCAGAGGATGACTTCCTGGTAAAACGGCCTGTTTTCTTCTCTTTTTACAAAATTGCACAACAAGCATACTTGCAATATAATAATGTCTTTATTATCTGCTGACTCTGAATTTGCATGTGTTTCTGCAGAATTTACAAGCTCTGATGAATGAATGTATTGGACATGTGATTGGAAAACCTCACAGCCCGGTCACCGGCCTGTACATCGGTAAGAACTGTTGGAGACTTCCGTATCTGGAGTTCAGGATTTATTTCAGCGTTTACGTTCAGTTCCACCTTCTAACCTTCGTGTCATGGGGACGGGCTGTTACACAGACAAGGCATAAGCATATATATATATGACCTGAAGTCCTTGCGCTGGATGAATGTGGTTGTAAAAACTGTTTTCAATGTTATTTCTGTGATGTCGGTTCATTGTAGATTGTAGAAAAGGTTTGCTTTTGACTTGGCTGAATCAAGGTTTGGGTCTTTTTAGGTCCCAGGAATAGTCCTCGTCCTGTAAAGGTCCCTCGCTGCCATAGCGACCCACCGAACCCCAATCTGTTCATCCCTAACGCTGAAGGTTTCAGGTAGGAAATATTTCAGTAAAAAAAAAACCATCTGATGTATTTTTACAGTAACTTGTTTGCCTTTTGTGTTTTAATGTAAATAATCTCTCCTGCATGGCTCATCGTGCCTCATTATCTTTGCTTTCTATGCCTCCTGATGTTTTTACGCTGTAGTTGTGTGTGTGTGTGAGCTTCGGTGTGTGTGCTGTGAGTATGTCAGTGGTCATTTCATTTATTTTTCTTTCATTTGTATCGTGTCTGTCTGACTGACTGACTGAGTGTGCAAGTCTGTCCCTCAACCAGCCACCCAGTCACACCCTTCAACATCTATTCACATCCCGCACAAGCCACCGCGCCTCCCCAAGGCAAAGCTCCTCAGTTTGTTTTTTCACCACACAGCTCTCGAAGTCTCCCCTGCGACCTTCGGAACCAGCTGTTCCCCAACGGCCCTCGGCCCGTCCCTCAGGGCCCGGGGGAGCACAGCCACACCAAAGCACCCAGCAGCAGCCCCAATGATGTCAGGTAGCCTTGCCCCCCCAAGTCACTTGGTAGAAACCGCTGTCAAAACACGAAGACAGAAGCCGACAACATATGACAGCAAGGATTTATTTTAAAGTCTCCTTTTCCTTCCATTATTTACAAGATCAGATTTCCTGTTTTATAAACGTCCAGGCTCTACATTGGTATATCATAAATATAAATATAACATCAATCATCATAGGTTTAGAGAAGAAACTACTTTATTCAGTTAAATAATTTAAATAATTTCTTCATATTCTATCTGAGATGGAAATGGAAAATGGCATCGACGCTGCATTTACAGCATGGCTGTTCAGATATGCTCATTTTAATCAAGCTAGATTTGCTACAGCTTAAATGGAAAAAAAATCACAATATGCATGGCATTGATGTGCGCTACAGATCATTTCTGGGAGTACATTTTGATGAAAAACCTCAATAAGCATCATTTATTTTCAGCCCTAAAAGTGTTTTAAAAGCCCCACGAAATGTCTCCAAATCAGGAAAATGGCCTTAGACAGATTTCACTACTGGTCAAGGGAAGAGACTGTGACTGTTGTGCATGGTGTGAAAATGGAAAAAAAAACATACTCTACCTCATTGAGAGAGTGGGCTATGATATTACGCTTTTTAGAGCTATTAACAATCAGTCTTGCTTTGATGCTGGTGATTCAGTGCCATTTGATTTTTGGCTTATTTGTGTGTGCTTTTGAAATCAGAATGTGCACCCAAGAGATCTAACCTTCAAGTGTTGGAGCTGTGTAATGACTCTGATGCATGCTGAACCATTAATGGGTTTCAAAAGGCAGACTGGATCTGTTTCTCTTGAAAGCTCAGATGGTTTAGACAGTTTTTTATATGATCTTTGACTCTGAATAATGGCTCACCATCACAGAATTGTATTGGTTATTTCTATAATTTACAGTATTTTTGATGTTTTCATTTTAAGCATCAGTCTATTCCCATCCAAGTGAATGGACCTCTTCTCCTTAAGATGCAGAGCTCTGCGCTTTAATGACAAGAACTGCTAATTACATTAAATTGGAATACATCCTCAGTGTGGCCATTAACAGAGAACCCCCCCTGACTGGAACATACCTTCTGTGATTGAACCACAGTGTTGCATCAGTTTATTCTGTGCCCTTGCAGAGGATCCAGTTTCCACGAGAACGACCGTCTGTCATCAGTTGCAGCAGAACTGCATTTCAAGTCTCTGAGCCGTCACTCCAGCCCCACAGAGGACAAAGAAGGTGGGGCGCATTCACCGACCTGCATGGTCTGATCCACATTGTGCATATTGGTTTTCTAAATGGCAGAATTTTTCTCTTATGATGTCCTCCTCCAGAGCCCTCCTATCCTAAGGGAGACCCTAACAGCACGACACGGCGAAGCTGGGAGCTCCGCACCTTTATCAGCAAGGGTGAGATTGTTGAGTGACGAGGGCATGTTGGATTGACTGAAACACACAATAAAGGAACGTTTTCCAACTTTAATATGATAAATCTGTCGCCCACCTCAGACACAGCAGCACGGCAGAGTCCCATGGAGGCTGTCCGACGCTCCATCCGCAAGTTCGAGGACAAACGCTACGCTGTGATGAAGCAGCGTAACATAATCGGCCAAGTGTGTCACACACCCAAGTCCTATGACAATGTCATGCACGTTGGGCTGAGGAAGGTGACCTTCAAGTGGCAGAGGGGCAACAAGATAGGTACGGCCACCTGGTGACTGCTTTTGTTATGACGTGGATCATTTACACACACACAGTCAGTGATGTCAGGTTTGTGTGTTTGGTAACAGGTGAGGGCCAGTATGGGAAGGTGTACACCTGCATCAATGTAGACACTGGAGAACTAATGGCCATGAAGGAGGTACGTGCTCCAGCAAGATCAGTTCAGTTTAAAAAATAATCTGCAAGTAGCTGTAACAAGTGTTTTTTTTCTCCCCAACCAGATCCGATTCCAGCCGAATGATCATAAAACAATCAAGGAGACTGCAGACGAGCTGAAAATATTTGAAGGCATTAAACACCCAAACCTGGTGCGATACTTTGGAGTCGAGCTCCATCGGGTAAGAAGCATGCGTTTATGTCAGTTTAGGCGTCATGTGGTGGTGCTGAAACACTTTGGGGTAAATTTTCACGCGGTCGCCTGCAGGAGGAGATGTACATCTTCATGGAGTACTGTGATGAGGGGACTCTGGAGGAGGTGTCCAGACTGGGGCTGCAGGAACACGTCATCAGGCTCTACAGTAAACAGATCACTACCGCCATCAATGTCCTCCACGAACACGGCATAGTCCACCGTGATATCAAGGGTCAGTGTCACAAGCTTGTTCTCAGATTTTGTCTCTAATTTGTGCAGAAAAATTGAGGATGAACCCAGCGTCCACTCACCCACTGTTGTTGTTTTTGTTTTTCCACATCAGGAGCCAACATCTTCTTGACATCGTCAGGCCTGATTAAGCTGGGAGACTTTGGCTGTTCAGTCAAGCTGAGGAACAACACTCACACCATGCCAGGGGAGGTGAACAGCACCCTGGGAACAGCAGGTAAGAGGTGACATCATGTGTTTGTGTTGCACGCCACCACCAGGGGGCACTGTTACCTGATGTGATTGGGGTTTTTTTTCCTTTTCACCCACATGCTGTGGTTTATTGGTGTTCTTGTGTTAGTTGCGCTGATATTCTATGTACGTACCTAATAATAATCTTCATGTTGCATACAGCAGTCTTCATTTTTATGTATTTGATTTATATGTCTATCAAACATGTTTCCCTGTTGGCCACAGGGGATAACACACCAACACGTTTCTCATACACGCTGCATTATATCATAGTTTGAATGCTGTAACTGTTATTCTCTGTTTTAATCAGCATACATGGCACCTGAAGTCATCACCAGAGCAAAGGGTGAAGGTCACGGACGAGCGGCGGACATCTGGAGTCTGGGCTGCGTCCTCATTGAGATGGTGACTGGAAAGGTAACGAGTGACTCACAGAGGAGAGACCGTGTGAGATGTTGCCGCTCTGCTAGAACTGTTTTCACTGTAAATAAGAGGTGCTTTGGATCAGCTGTGGCTTCCACCTGCAGCGCTTATGTTTCAGTCCTTTCATGTAACATTCACGTCACTGTTCATTTGGACGTTTGTGTTACAACAAGCAGGTTTTAAACAGAAGCTGTGAGACAAATTGCTCTTTCAACCTGAGAAAATCTGTGAAGCTGACGGCCTTTTAGCAAAACAGCTACATCCACAGTATTCAAATGGTTATTTGAGTTATTTAAAATTGCGGTCTGAAAGTTACAAAGCTAGTCAAGCTTGTCAAATGCAAATTTCCGCCTGCACGCTCATGGTGTTAAATTGTATCTTCACCACTTCAGAGAACTCACTACACCAAAAACAGAAGTACAAACCACCAGGAAATTATATTGTGTTCTTACTTTTACCTCAACCTGCAGAGGCCCTGGCACGAGTATGAGCACAACTTCCAGATCATGTACAAAGTGGGCATGGGCCACAAGCCCCCCATCCCGGAGAAGCTGAGCACAGAGGGGAAGGACTTCCTCTGTCACTGTCTGGAGAGCGAACCCAAGCGCAGATGGACAGCTAGCATGCTGCTAGACCACCCGTTTGTCAAGGTGAGCCATGGTTAATTATTTATTATGACGTTAATCACCAGACTGAAACCTCGTCGACTCACAAAACATCTCACAAGTGAACTGTCGCAGCTGAACGGATTTCTATCTGGTCTGTTTCAGGTTTGTACGGATGAAGAGTGAGTGGAACCTCCTCTGTGGCTTTTGAGTTTACAAATTAAAGCACTACTGTACATGCTGTTGGCGAAAGAAAAAAGAACTGTGGACGCGGAGAAGAGGAAGTTACAGCTGAAGGCACATGGAGTAAAACTGAGGAACTAATACAGTATCATTTCAGAGGACAACTGGACCTAAGGAGTGTAGGGTTTTTGTGTCTTTATGTACCCATGGACTGGGGGGGCGGAGGGGCGGGGGGGGACTGTACATACTGTAAGAATAGGATTGGCTTTAATTCTTGTATAAACAATATTGTAAAGTTAAAGTAACTATTGCCACATTTGTTGTTCTCACTGGTGAAGAGACCTCTGAAAAGGCATTGAGGAATACTTTTTTTTTTTTTTTTTAAACAAATGGGAGGGGGTGGGTGGGAGGGGGCAAAATCTATGGCACTTTTTAAACTGTTTACCCGCGGGGCAGTTGAGTAGAGGAGGGATGAATCTTACTTCAGTGGTCCTCTGAGGCTGGAAACGGTGTGGTAAGACGCTGGTTTACCTTTTATGAAATGAACACCATCCAAATATTCAAATTAATTTATCTCTTGTCATCGGACAAGCGTGGGCACTAGGAAGGATTTTTTTTAATGTATTATTCTTTGCCTTTGCTGAGGAGTAAATGTCAAGTCGGAGCAATGTTCAAGTCTACTGGTCGCCGGTGAAGAGCCGTTCGTGTGACTGGAGCGTAGCCAACGAAGAGGAGAAACGGGGCCTGCTCTCCCTCCCTGCTGCTGAACACAGAACACCCACACAACCAAACACACACACACACACACACACACACACTGACACACACCACAACTTCTGGTCCTCTGCTGCTCTTACAGTGTTTGCTATGTACAAACAATATTAATAAACCAATCGTTTTTTTAATGAAATGTGTTGGGTTTTTTTTTTTCGTTATTAGTAATACATCATTATCAAAGAGCTAATTAGTTTAGTTTAACTGAAATAAGTCCGTCTCTATGCTAGATGCTTACTGACCGGGACCGCAGCAGATGTTCAGGTGACACCAGAAGCAGGAGTTGAGCAGCTGCAGGAGGCCCACTGTTCTGTAAAAGCATTAAACCACAGCCACCTTCTCGTTTCACAAACCTCAAATGTCACTCAGCTCTGTGAAACCCTGTCGGCTTCACCTCGTGTTGGAAGAGGGTGTGACACTCTGACATAAAGATAAACTTGGAGGAGGTCAAACTCCAGCAACACTGGTAGTATAAAGAACTTTATCATCCGTTTTTAAGAAACCTGCAATGTGTGTGTCTACACTGTGGGTGTGTGTGTTTTAAAGTCGTCCACATTAGAGGTGAATTATGGGTAAATACTTCTATGCAAGCTTGAGAATGAAATGCTTATGGTGCCACCCAAGTTCTGTGATATATATATATATATATATATCCCCGTCACGTACAGGTGGGTCCCTGGACAGGTTCGCCTTACGTGCACAGGACAAGAAAAAGTTAATGGCCACTTTTTAAGTTCGTCCAAAGGCTTCAGCAGTTTGAGTTAACACCTCACTTTGCACCTTCTCGAGCTACGATGAGGCCTGTTCTGTAATTTGGGTGATTTATAATGTTAAAATAAGACGAATGAAGTTAAGTACAATACAATACACATTGTTGTATGTGCTTCCTTGTAATATGTGTATTTACTGCGTCACTGTTAAATGACTTCTGGTAAAAAGGACATTTATTTAGCTTTTTATCTTAATGCCTTAAGGCTGCCACACCAGAATCAAATCAGCCCTGACTCAGGATCATCAAGTCATCACGGCCACAAATGTCCTCCATGAACAACATCCAGTATGTACAACAAGGGTCAGTGTCAGTCCTCCTCTTAACTCTGTGATTTACTCATCTCTCGTATATAATTCTGAATAATCTCTTCTTTCCACATCAGGAACCAACATCTTTTAGACATCGCCAGGCCGGATCAGCTGGTGACAAAAACAAACGCACCTTGCCAGAGAAGGTGAACTGCACACGGAGGTAAGACATTCTATCTTGTGTCTGTGTTGCTCGACACCACCAGGGGTCACTACGCCTCGATGTTTCACCCTCCTTCAGGCCAACTTAGTCATAGTCTGTTTCCACTGAACTGTGCTGCGAGGATATGATAGACAGCTTTTTTTTTTTCCTTTTTTGAAGCTGCAAGTATGATACGAGTCTCCAGAGACAGACAGACAGATAGACAGACAGTCTATTATAATGTAAAAACAGAGAAACAATAACTTGACTAAGCATTTCAGTTTGTCGGCCCTCATTTTTACAAGTACAATCATGTGGAAATCAAGGCGAGTCATCTTTTTTAAAGCATTCCTGCTCTCCAAATATTCTAACACTGACAGTCCGTCGTTTATCGCTAGTCAGCTGCTGAGTGCAGACACGGGGAAGGACTGTATTACGGATCTTTCTTTGCCTTTGCTGAAGCCTTCCGGGAGTTTTGGAGCAAATGAAGCTGCAGGGGAAGATGTGTTTACTGGTAACTGTTCTTCCTCCCTGCTGCTCAACACACACACACACACACACACGCCACAACTGCTGGTCCTCTGTTTGCTATGTAAGAATAACATTAATAAACCAATATGTATTTTTTAAAAACGTCAAATGTTTATTTTCCTCCATCATGAAAATGTCATCTCACAATCAAAGAGGTAGTGCATTTTTCACTTGGTTGAGTTTAAAAGTTTTGTTACCAGACAAAATGTTTGTCTTGACTATTCAAATATTTACACTCTGATCTGAAGAGAATGTAGTCGTGTTATATTTCATCCTGTCTGACATTCCTCTCATTAGTTTTTCAAACCAAGCCGTTCAATAGTAGATTTTCATGATCTTACGTCTCAGGTTTTTTGCAGCGTTAGTTTTGTGCTTTGGAGCAAGTTTGGACGTGTTGGATCCTCTCACACTGGTGTTTGTGCCCCCGGCTGCCAGCAGTGTGCAGATTAGTACCTGTGCAAAGAAGCAGTTCTGAGTAGGTCAGGAGTCTTTAGTTGTTGTTTAAGGGGGCCTCCTTATTCCCATAGCTCGAGCCTCTGTCAATCTCAGTCTGACCGATCATCCAGCGAACTCCCAGTGAAGCTGTGAAGGAAAGATTCAGATTTGGTACATTCAGAATATAATTTGAGCAAGTTACACAGAAGTAGCGACAAGTTTCCTGTGCAGGACATGAGTATTTCCACAGTAAAGTCCCTTTAGTCAATGGCTTAGTTTTCCCCTCAAAGACTTTTAAGGATCAGAATTTTGTCATTTGGGTGAATTTGTCAACAATTTAGCAGTAAAATGTAGTTCTAATCTAACAAACCCTTTTTAATACATGCTTAAGATCAGACATGGGCACTTATTTAGTGTGGAAACTGTAGCATGCTGTCAGAGAAATCATTTCTCCATTTAACATTTGAATCAAACTTTTCAGATAACGAACTTTGCTGAGTAAACACACGCCTGAGCGCTGGCAGGAACATGCTGATAAGATGAATCACATTTTCCAAACAATAAAAAGGGGGACTTACATTTGAGATGTCAAATCTGCTGCTTTGTGAAATGTTTGGGCAAAAAGGAACTGGTTAAACTGAGGGAAGGGCCGTTCTACTCATTTCAGGGCGACTTGGGCGTGAATGCATGAAACTAACCTGCAGAGCAGAGAGCTACAGAAGCCAGGATGGTGAGCATCGACCCAGAGCTGATCAGCTGAGATAGCAGCAGGCCGAGTGGGTAGAGCAGCAAGCAAGACCAGAACAGCCAGTTGATCAAGACCCGGAGGCGGCGTGGAGGACTCACTATGGGGCCGGGGAAACGCCCTGTCTGTGCGTAGTGCTCCTGGAAGCCGTCCTGTGGAGACACAAGTGAAAGCTCACAGAAGAACATGCTGGGATGTTTAACAGCAGCCACTTCAGATTCATGTGTTACTTTTAGTCTCTTACAGCTTAAAAAGTACCAAGAGTACCGAGCTACAGACTTCAGACAACATTACAGCCCAGAGACTTCCACGGTGTTTTTAAAGGCCACCTCGCTAACTTTGCACTTCCAACCTCATGAAATAAAACAACAATATAAAAAGAGCAGAGGCACTACTACACTGCTACACTCTTTAAGGGTTTGGCTAGTCTTTAGTTCAGGGAGGAAGGAAACCCTGGATCCACCTTCACCACCTTTACCCCCCTCGTACCTTCTCCTGGTAGAGTTTGTGGAGCCAGGCAGCACACTCTGCTTCGTCCTCTGGGATCGACTCTAGAGGGATTCTCCTGCAGGCAGGAGAGGGAGGCAGATCTCTCAGAGCTGAAGTAATTACACCAGTAAACAGGAAAAGTTTCAATCCTGCAACTGCAGAACTTTTGTTTGTACCTCACGTATAAATCTGCGTGATATTTCCTCCCGTTGAGGACTCCAAGCAGAGTCGGCGTCTCGTTGTTTCTGAAGTTCAGTGTTGAATCATAAACGGCTGCAGCTGCACAAAACAAGACACATGACGACTCTCCAGCTTTTCCAGCTCATCTACTGGTGGCCATGTTTAAATACTTCATGAAATACTCACCAGTCCCTCTGAGGTTTTGGACAGTTACCCAGAATCCTTTGGTCCTCGGCAGAAGATGATACTTCAGTTTGGGTAAACCTTTGCTCTCAGCCACCTCCATGCTGATCTGGTGCTTCTTCGGTGTGAAGCGTGTCCCCTCACAGAAAAGCAAGAACTAACCCCCACACAGGATTATTCAGAATATCTCTACACATCACTCTCAGTCATGATTTTACAATAATCTCCACTGATTGAAATTTACCCAGTAGTTTTCTGGGTAATCCCGCAGGTTCTGCAGACTCTGAGCAACCGTCCTCCGGTCCTCCTCCCATTTCCTCTTGCAGAAAACTATCTCCAGGAAGTACCACATCCAGCCGATAACAGGTACATAACTCAACTCTTTCTTGGCTAACACTTTTGAGCTCTGGAACAAAAAACAAACAAAAAAAAGCCTTTTAAAAAAACCGAAGGATGCAACACCCCTCGAAGTCAAAAAAGCAGAATAGTGGAGCTTTCTGGGACACTTTGTCTTACCCCAAGAACTCCAAATCTCTCACAGAAGGTCCAGCCACACAGGAAGTCTATCTCAAAAGCGTGATTGAGAACCACAATTGCGTTTTCTTTTCCATACAGCGGATAACTCTCTGGGTCTGTGTAGAGCGAGCACTCTGTCCCAGACCACCACTCCAGGGCAGCGACCATCTCTGAGGATCATTAGGACAGAAACATCCAGGGTAAGCGGTCTGAAGTGTCATGCAGGATGATTTAGTGATCTAAAACTTGTTCGTTGCACCAAAGTCACCACTGAAACGACTCATTTCGTCCCTGCAGCAGCAAAACGAACACAGATCCAGCGAGGACGGTACTTACGGCTGCTGATGCAGTAGCCCAGTCTGATGTTGATCCGACGCGCCAGCTGCTTGCTGACCAGCCACAGAGGTAAAGTACAGAACTGCAGCAGGTTGATGAGGAGGCCGCTGACCAGGAACACATAGCAGATGATCAGGTGACTCAGGAAGTGGGACTTCAGCAGCTGTAGGAGGCTCATTGTTCTGTAAAAGAACGCAACACACATTAGCACACAACCAGTGCTGCCCTGCCCTGTGTCACAGCTCGGACATAAAGGTTTCTTTGACTGGATGTTTCATTAGCTGAATGGAGCCTTTGGGCCGTGCTGTGCACATGACCTTCTCCGGATCATCAATTACTCACAATCCAACCCATAACTGTCCTACACTGTCAGTTCGTTTCCCCTAAATGTCAAGGTGAAGTCAGTGGAAATGCTAAAAAGGTCAGGACAGTCGTACTGTAATTTAGCAGCTCATGAGAAGTTATGTTGCCCACAGCACCAAGCTGAGTGTTCACCTTCAGCCTGTCTACTGGAGCAGCACAGAGCATTGACATGTAGTTTAGCAGGAAATAACTGAGTAAACATGCAAACAAGCTATGGCCAAGATCATTTCAACAGGTTGTGTTTGAGAAATGTTATTACTCTCCTAAAACACCTGAAACACGTGACATTTACCTTGCTCAGACCAGCAGAACTCTCCTGCCTCCCACACCTTCACCCTGCCAAAGACAGCAAATTAAAAAATAAGAATAAAAGCTGTGTGTCCATGCGGGCTGGAGTTACTTCTCCTCTTCTTCCTCTCAGATCTGGATTAGTTCAGCATGCGTCCACCAGCCGACAGGCTGGAAACTTCCTCCCTGAAGGGGCCACACCCATCTGGGGGCCCCGCCTGGAGCAGATGATGATGATGATGGTGATGATGATGATGATGATGATGATGATGGAGACGTGTGTGCCTCCTTCTAGAAACTCTGCAGCCAGGCTCGCTGCAAAGATCGTCTATACTGAGGGAGACACGTCAAAACTCCGAGAGGAGGAAAAGGTGGTGAACATGCACGGACCTCACATTCGCCATCACTCTGTTACCATGGTGACCGGCATGGCTGCATAATCCTACATAAATAGAAAATAATAATAATCTAATCCGGCATATTTTCATTTTATTGGTGATGTGTTTTAAAACATCAACAAAAACATTAATCAGAGTGAGACCTCTGTCCGTTTCTCCTCCTCTCTGCGTGAACAGGAAGTGCCGCACATGCGCAGTGGGGTCTGATCGCCACAAACAATGTCTACAAAGTATCACGAGGACAGAACAGAAGTCGCCGTTGCCCGGGCAACAAGGTAGCATCCTTGTTTGGTTTTGCTTGGATGCGAGTAAAAGTCACCAGAGACACTCCTCGTTTAAATGCAGCTATAGTTCAGTCCGTTATGAGGCAGAAACCTGGTGCACAGCGCCACCTGCTGGCGGTGCGTCCGCTGCACAGCCAGTGACCATGTCAGCTTTAATAGGACTGTTTTTTAGTGGAAGTGAATTTGAGGCTTGATTGAAATGAGACACTGAACAAAAAACGTCATCAGAGGGTTAAAAACATCAGACGGAGCTTCTGCTCAAAAAGATGAACTTTGTTGATCCCACAGTGAGGAAAGTTCACTGTTATACATAAAGCAAACAATTAAAGAAAGAGAAATTAAATAAACACAATATAGTAATTTAGTTTTTTTAGTTTTAATGATATTTAATATTTAAATATTTAATGTGTCTTCTGCATTATTCGTTCAAGCTGTCAGTGAATTGTGAAACTTTAGTTGTTTGTAGCTGAGAAAGTTTTTAACTCCTTTCCACATAGAATGTAAAGTTTGATAAAAGTCAGATTCCTCTAAAACATAAATAACTTTAACTTTAACAATCCACTTCCCAAAAATTACAGGCATAAAAAAGAAAAGACACATTCAAGAGAGTCACATTTTCTGCTCTTTCAGAAAATAATACGATTCCTCAGCTGGAAATAAAACTTTCCTGACTGATGTTAAAGCCAAGAAGTTCCATTTTGATGGTAATTTTTCTATTTAATCAAAAAGAATCTCAGACAATGTCGTGTTTCCAACCCCAGAGGGAAGTAAAGACACGCTGAACACGAGAGAACTCCCCGAGACGAGAGAAACCTTCCCCGTTCACACCGTGAATAACAAATCTGACTTTTTAGAGTGTGTCAGCAGAAGGCATGTTATGATATGTTATCTACGTATCCTCCGTGCCAAACCAAACGCTACCTGATTATTTTTCTTTGCAGCCCAGAGGACCCTTAAAAGGAGGTCAATGGGGTCCTGTGACTGTTCCACCTCAGGAGTTATTCCAAGCTCTCGTTTTACAGGTCCCACAGAGCTCCAGCCCTCATGTCCTTTACGACCACATAACCTCAAAGGGAGGACATGCCTGTCTGAAGAGGTCCAAACATACAGTAAAGTAGCACAGGAAGCCCTTTATGTTCAAAAACCAAAGACAAAGAGCGTGAAGGGGCTCCGGGGGAATAAAGTTCAGTAGGTATAGTTTGTAGAAGTCACTTTGTGATGCGGCACGGCAGGTTTTACACCGTTAGCTGAAGTGAGGAAGAAACAGTGCAGCGTCTTTTACAAAGTAGACAAAGTCAACATTCAGCTCTCTTTCAGGTCAGATGTGCTCATTTGATCTGGTCAGGCTCAGTGCTGATCGAAGGTGGCGACAGTTTAAGCACATCACACACCAAGACTACTTTTTTCTGGTGTGTTTGTAGTTTCTGCATCAAAAATCCTGCTCGTACGAACGCTTGTTCAACTCAGATGTAAGATGAGCAAAGAGAAACTTTGTGAAAACGGCCTCTTAGTGTCAAACACCTACGTTATTCTGCTCAAACATACAAGAGAAGCACATTTATTTTAGTTGGGAGGGACTTCAAAGTGAACGCCTCAGCTTTATTGCACTATCATCAACAGTTTTGTAGCTTTGCAGCCAATAAATGCATTAAAATCAAAGTAGACTGAAATAACCACTCAATATCTATGAAGAGGGAAGCACAGGAGCTCGTTGGAGAACGTAAACCACAGTGAACAAATACGTAGTGAAAGTGGTTGTTAAGTGAAGAGGCGAACCATCAGCGTGCCTCCGTCTGTCAGGGAGGAGAGCGTCTCAGTCACATTTCTGGCTCCTTAGTGGAAAAGTGCAGTTGATACGAGGTTACTGGATTTAAAGATGTGTTGCAGGGGGGCACCTGACCACGAGAAATTACAGAGTTCCAAGAAACGTCGGCTTTCATTAAATGAGTTATGTGTAACGGTTGCAGTTGCCCTTCTTCGGTACAGCAGGCAACTGGATACCATATAAGAGCGATGTCGTGAGTTTGAGTGCAGCCCTTGACATTTGTTGCATGACATCTCCCTACTTTTATTTATTGGCCACTGTTAAATCAAGCAGGGAGGCTATAAAAATAATTTAAAAAAGCTTCCTTGCTAGATCAAACTAAACACCAGATGTAATGAAGCTGGACTACATGCTTCTTTGACATGTGGGGACGTCGGCCAACTCAGCACCAAAACATCGGCTTTACTGTTGAAGATCTCTCTGTTGTCACCCTGTTCGGAGTGCAAAACAACTTCTTAATAGCTGATGCTTGTTCCTTTATTGATATATTCATAGAAAGTTTGTCGCTCGTATAAAAATCAGTGGCTGCAGCCGACATCTCTCAGTGAAGACCGACTCGGTCGGCGCAGTGGGCCACATCTTGCAGCTCTCAGCCAGGAAGAACTTTACTTTTGGCTCGGCAACACAGGGGTGATTTGGATGAACATGCTGTATAAAGAATGCACCGAGGATTAAGTGAAATCACTGCATAAGTGTGATTTATGAGCCAGTTTGCATCAATAGACCGTGACTGGCTTTCACCCCTTTTACCAGAAACAAATTAACACTCATTCAACCCCTCTGCAGAGCTCTTTAGGTACTAAGTCAGAGGCCTTCACTCTCAGAGAGCCAATGAGCACGCTCCCCCATAACACAGTGAATTTGTTTGTTAAAGGACAATGTGAGGCTCAGCACCAGATATGCAGGAGATAATAACCATGTTAGGAACACAGAACGCAGCTGCTTAACAAGTCTGATGCAAATGATTTGACCGCACAGCACAGTGAGCCGCATCAGTCGGTATTCTGACTGCGTCTGAGCGAATGGGCTGAATAAATCAGGAAGAACTCTGAAAGCTGCATTCATTTAGGTTTTTGCGCAGACTTGAGTAAATAAGGCGCTAAATCTGATTACGTTTTGGATGACTGCATGTTGGAGCGTCTTAAAAGGAGATAACGTGCTCAGATTTTCTGAACGCATGCATTAGACGTACAGGAAAAAAGTACAAATCAGAAAAAGTGACTCTACAGCCTAAACTTTATACGACACATTGTATATGTGCACTAAGTCCTTAATAAGATCCTGATGTCTGCAGTGTCTGATTCTCCTGGTCCATCCAGCAGAGGAACCGTGGGCCCCGCCGACACATCCGACTGTCAGCGAAACGCCGGGAGGTTTTCTGGAGACACCTGCTCCGGCGCTCTCGGGGGGCCCACGCATGAGGCCTGACTCAAGTGCCAGAAAGTGCTGGCCTGAGTGAAGTTATTTGATGCCATGCCATCACCAAGGTGGAGAAGATTAAAACACTGCATGGTTACGCAATTACACGTCCTCTTTTTCAACTTTTACTCCTGCCTCCTCTGACAGATGTCAGAAGTGGGTTTTAAATGCTCGAGAATGAGAAAGTGATTCAACATGAGGTCACATGTGCAGAACTGTGGATGTTGGTCACAGCACATGTGTGAGAGGAGCAGTCTGTGAGGTGAGTCGTAGCGTATCCACGATATTTACATCATTGTCACTCAAAAGGCACAAGTGAAGCAGCAGGAGACGTTTCTCCTTGTTAAAGTGATCGATATTGTGCAAAGAGACAATATTTTATGAAAAATACACAGTGGAGCCAAGCAGGACAGAGACGGTTGTGTTGATGATAACTGAGGACATGTGATTGCTGAATGGTTTTACGGATGTTTCGGTATTTTTCCGCTCTGGAAATTCACATTGCTTCAGCACTAGTTTGCTCCAGTTACACTCAGCGGCAGGAGAGCTGTAAAAGCACACATTTTGTTTTTCCTGCCTTCACATTGTTATCATTTGTTTCTGTATTTCACAAGTTCATCCTCTCTGATTTTATCTAAATGACCAGTGATGCAAAGTAAATACTTTTACTCACATATTGCATAATTTTTTAGGGTACTTGTACTAAATCTGCTACTTTATATCCGTTCTTATATATTTCAGAGGCAAATATTGTGCTTCTCACCTTGCTGCAGTGATGTACAGGTGTACTGCAGGACCCTGTGACATCATCACACCTGTACTCACACTCAAAACAGACAGGGAGGCAGCAAAACACTGCTTTTCAGCCTGTAGTGAAGTTATTTTTAAAGGTGTTTACAGCTTGTTGAGCTGCCACCAGAGGACAAAAATCTATTCATGCACTGACATTTTGCTGACGTCCGGATTTGTTTATGTGTTTTAGTGTTGTTACTTTTACTTGAACTCACAATAATAGTTTTTTTGGCCACATCACGCACTTATCAATCAATCAATCAATCAATCAATCTTTATTTATATAGCGCCAATTCACAACAGCGTTATCTCAAGACGCTTTACATAAAGAGACCAAACTCTTTAATTAAGAGAGAGACCCAACGATTCAGGAATTCAAAACTTATGGAGCAACATTTGCATTTGTTAGCTGTTAGCTCTGGTTTTGGTCTCCACCCACTGCTGAGGGGTTTTATTGCTCTTTAGCTGCTAAATCTTCCTCTGTGTTCACCGGCTAGTTGCTAACTTTGTCTGTTCTGTAGGTTTTTAGGGTTTTTTCACTTAAAGCAGCTGCCACAATGAGCTGAAACTCAATAAAAAAAAAGATCACATTTCACAAAACTGACATAAAAAGATCCAACAAATCAAAACCTACATTAAAACCACTCTGGTCAAAAGCAGCACAATGATAACAAGTAACAGAAAATAGTATTCAAATACATTTTTAGTACTTTTGTGTTACTACCGAGCTAAATGTTCAGATCCACGTGCTGATTAGTGGATCAGCACCATCCAGCACATACAGCGTCAGGTCTGTGTGAGCACAACCCTCACATATTACTGAAGTTATCAGGTTTAGTGCTCCAAGAAGCATTAAAAGGCCATTATGCTTTTTCCAAACAGCCTGTGAAGGTGATTCCAACTGTTTGGGAGAGGGTTGATTGTCTAGAAAGATTTTCCTCACACACATTCTGACATTGCTTTGCTTTAGACACCCACAGCTGTGCTCATGAGCAGCCGACGAACCTCTCAGAGAAGTCGGAAGAGCAGTCAACATATAAAAGGTCTGACTTGACTTTACAACCGACCAGACTACATATATCCTGCTATATCATTAGCCGTGGGGGGGGGGGGCGGTGCATGCTGGCGCGGTGGCAAGTGCAGTCAAAGACTTTACCACATATTCTTTAAGATGAATTATCTGTGTTGAAAGCCGCTACAATTTCTCATTTTCTCACTTTTGAGATAAGTCAGCTTCGATCGATCAGCACGCAGCGAGCTGAAGTGTTGGCACTGAGGTGAACACATGGAAAATGTTAACGTCAGAGTTACTGCTGTCTGCGTGCTTATCACTCACACACTCACAGGGTAAGGGGGTGATTTTCCACAAGTTTTAATGCATTTCTTTCAGAGTTAAGATTAACAGTGAAATCAGGGCTCCCACACATCACTGTTGTTTTAGCAATATTGGCAGATCTCCTCAAAGATCATATGTCATAAATAGAAAGGTTTCTTTAGGAATAATATTACAAACCAGCCTTTTATAGCAAATATAAGCTTCTGCCTTTCTGTTATAAGTCAAAGTGCATCAAGATGTTTCTTGTGACACCAGTTTTAAAGCGTTGTTGTTGTTTGGAAGAAGAAGATTACGAAATGTGTAAGAACAGATTTTCATTGCATATCTTTAGATATTATTAAAATAAACTACTTTGGCAGGAAGAGTGGAAACAGATTTTCCAGCAGTTCCGTAATGGGAAAATGACAAAAAAAAAAAAATTGTAAAAAAAGGAAAGAGGGGAGTGAATGGCTGATATCTTCAAACAGCTTGCCATGTGTATTTTCATGAGTGAATGTTCCATTACAGCAGAGAGCAACATGGCTGAAAAACCCATCAGAGATGTAAAAGGATACGGTGTGATCACTTGTTTCCACTGGTGAAAAAGGGAGGGGAGCTTGTAGCATTGTAGTCCCGCTCATAAAGAGCAGAGGCGGCGCTGCGTTCGTGTCCTGTTGTGTTGATCCATCAGATGCCTCTGACACCGCGGGCATGTACGTCCACACGCTGAGTGGAACCTGTAGATGGAAGCAGATATATAAGTTACTAATATCTTTATTGAAGTGGTTCTCTGCAGCTTTTGCTGTTGCCAAAATGTTTATTTTCTGTAAATGGTCACTTTTTATTCATTAGCACTTCAGAAGACTGAGTGAAAGAAGTAAATATCTCTTTCTTTGGTGTGCACATATGCATTTGTTAAGTCATTTTTTCCTTTTAAAATGTGTACATCTGCATTAGATATGAGCCGTCGTGTTTACTGTTGGATGTTTTTGTTTGCATATGTAAAGAAAAGTAATGCTAAAGGTTTCCTGGAGTGTGAACAGAAAATAAATGATTAAACACAGTTGTAGTCACAGAAAACTTTGATTGTTATATTTTATCATAAATACTTTTGAAGTTTCATTTATAAATACCATAGCATGTTCGATGCCTTGAGATGCAGCTGAAAGGTCTGGAAAAAGTGGACGTTGAGTTAATGTTTTTTTGTTTTTGTTCGTTTTACAAGAACTCAAACTCTTCTTTTCTTTGGAGCACATTAATGAGCTTGTTAAACCCACCTGTGAATCAAGCACAAGAAACGTTTTAAATGTTGAGAAACACATTAATTGACACTGAAGTGAGTTTACAGCTTCATCATGTGTTCATTTAACATACTGTATTCATAGTATATTGAATATAAAAGCTTAATAGCTAAGAAAAGTGTCACCAGTCCTCACTGCTGTTGATTTACAGCTTCTGTCAGCACACAGGCCCGACCTCGTGACATGTCTGAAACATGCAGATTTGGCTCTGGTGTTATTTCAGGTGCAGGTGGAGTGTCTGGACTGTGTACAAGTGTTTCTGTGCTTCCTGCACAGGCCTCCTGTGGACGGCACGCAGCGCAGCACCCACCACCAGGAGGACCAGCTCTCATTCAGACGGGCTGTTTAGCTCCACATTCAGCAAACTGAGAGTCAAGTCAAATTATTTCTCATTTCAGAATTCAGGTTTTTACCTTTATGTGACCCAGACTGTGTTAGCTTACTCACCAAGCATCTGAGCATTGTAGGATACCTGGAAGTCACAAGATTAAAGCCTCTTCGGTGACACCACAATGCTGCGCCCACACAGGTTTCCACATATCAAACAATTTCATGGACAACAGCATTAAAACGACAGAGAGGTGAGTTATCTCGAAGCAAAGGGGAAGTGAGGGAGTGGATATCTGGATTGTCCCCGTTTTTCAAAAGATACGACGGCTGTTTTCGATCTGAGTTCATTCTGGTAACAAAGATAAGACTGTAGAGGAACTTCATGGCTCTGTTTTGTGCACAGTGTGCTGCCAGGCCAAGACTTCACAACCTGATTTAATGAGACCCAATGCAGCTGTTTCCAGTTTCACGCTGGTTCCATCAAGACCTAAGTGGAAACAAGCGGCACTCTGACACCCTGGATGTTTTTGAGGACCATACATGCATAGTAATGTATCTGTGAAACCTGCAGCTCCGTTCGGTTTCCCTGAATACACATCCCTAAAGATTATTGCCTTTTTCAGCTTGGATTTGAGCAAATGTCCAAACATATAATTATAGCTGCATGGGAAAACTTTCTCCTTTTCCTTCTTTTCCACTTGAATATTCCTTCTACTTCTTCTTAGTTCTTGCTTCTTGACTGTTGCACCCCTCTCTGATGTCAGTCATTTAAAGCATCTTAAGTGAAGCATCTCAAACCCATGAGTAATATCAGAGAGCTGGGTTCATGCAGACAGCTTGGAGCCCTTGTGCTGTTGGACTTCAGCTTGCAGCCCAACACGTCTGGCACCTCTGTTTTCTGGGAGCAATGAGTGTGCGCCCCTGAGGTTGGCAGAGAGACGGACTGTGGATATTTTCCCAATGACTAGAGGAACTCATGCCCTGAAATAAATGACTTACTTTATTTCAATGACAGACCCACTTCTTTCCTAGCACACTTGGCCTTGGCAGCCCCATAGTCACTTTGTTCAGCAACAACATAGGTTCACTCATTAAAGGAGCCGGTGGGACCACTAAATGCTGATTTCACTCGGATTCCGGGAAGCAGAAACAAATGCAAAACTACTATTGCACTTTGATCAAAAAAAAAGTTGATGTCAGACTGGGTGGCTGGAGTTTAAGCACAGGTCACAGCTTGATTTTCTGATATTTAACGGTTACTCTGTCACAGTGAGTATTATGGAGCCTGTTGCCTCACAGCAGGTTTCCTGTGTGCAGTTTGCATGTTCTCCCCGTGCTTTCTCCAGGTTCTGCGGCTTCCTCCCACAGTCCAAAGACATGCAGGTTAATTGGTGACTTGGTGCTGGTTCGTGGACCTTGTGTCTTTCGGACGGAACCAGGCTTGTTGTTTCCAGCAGTTTCCAGTCTTTGTGCTAAGCTAAGCTATAAGGCTGCAGGCTTCATACCAGTACAGCACCGGCAGAGGAATCACTCTTCTTCTCTAATCCTTGGTGAGAAATTTAAACTCTCCTTAAACAGACAGTATTTACTATAAACTGATGTAAGAAAATAAGGCCGATCGACCCAATGTCTTTAAAAAATACGCTGATTTCCTCTGGAAAGTGATGGTGATTATGACCATTATCTCAGCTACTGGCTGATTCTTTCATGCTTTAAGAAAAAAAAGAATTTTTCGACGAGAAAATGACCTGAAAAATATATAATAACATATTCTGTAAAATCTGTTTCAGGTTCAGATATATTTATGTGCAGGTTTCCTGAAATACCTCAAGTTCTGACTTTATCTTTTTCAGGCTCTTCTGTGTCTCCACTATATTTCCATACAGTCTCAGTATAAGATGATATGAGGAGCAGAGGACAGAGGAAGTAGAGCTCAGGGAGCAGCCCAGCTCTGGACAGGACAGGACAGGCTGGTATTTCACACCTCTGTGGCTGAAGGGGAATCTCTCTCACAGAGCAGTTCTCCTTTTAAACTTGTGTTTGAATAAGAGGGTTCCCTATCACGTCTCTCTGTGCTGTTAAATCTGACAATCTGGTGCTGAGCTCCACATCTGAACCTCCAAGATAAATACATCTCAACTATCTATCAAACTATCTGAGCTTAACTCAGCAACGATGAGCTCGTCCTCGGTGTCGGTCCACATCGCTCACCTTCTCGGCCTCACTGGTGAGGTTATTGAGGTTATTCGTCCATTTAAAATACTTGCTGGTTGCTAGATACTCGCCTCAGCAGAAAATGCTGGTTTACTGTGTCACACATTGACATCCTCCTCATCCAAAGCTGCATGAACCACCATGGAACGTGCTCTGGGCTCACAACCAGCCGCCAGTGCCAGACCCATATAGCCGGTCTTTGGTGTGTGCCACGTGGACGATTCCAAGAGCCTCAGCCCACATATCTCTGCCACAGAGCTACAAGAGCACAAGTTTTGACTTCCCCATTTTCCCTAATAGCGCATTTTTTTCCTGGCCTCTCCATCATTTGCTTAACCCTTTCACTCCCTGGTTTCCACAGTGTGAGACAGACGGTCTGGTGCAAAACCACAGACAGAACCTTTTCATCTCTCTGAACCAGAAGATTCTCCAAACTGAACTGCACATTATCACAGAGAGAACAAGCACATTTTGTAATTGTATTTTTACTATGAATGGTGTTTGTGGTACTGGTGGTGGGAGGTTGATATTTTTATATGCTGAAAAAGGAGGAAACATGCATGTTGAGATTGATTTTAGATCGGAGTCCATCCCGGACATGGAGCAGACAAACTTGAGAAACCTTTCAAAGGACAAAATGTGGGCAAATTTGAGTATATGATATGTTTGAGCACATTTCCCTCTGAACTGAAGTTACATCTCTTCACTGTGATGAACACATCTGACAATAAAGAAGCATTTTCATTACACATGGATGTTTGTCAAACTGTGCAGTGAACTAACAGCTAACAGCAGATAACCAGGATCTCTGCTCACCACTGAGGAAGTGTTGATAATAAATAAATGTCAGGTGAACAAAGATTCCTCCTGACTGCAGCGTAAATCTTTGCTCAAGGTGATGATTGTTTGGAATCAGACTTAAAGGATAAATCTGGTGATATTCTATATTTTTCTTATTGTCACCAACTTTTATGAAAAGACAACAACGATTTGATCCTATTAATGATTATTGTATGTGCATTCAAATGCTGAGAAATTCCTCTGAGCTCTATTGTTGCCTAAAAACCATTGAAACACATCAGTGAGCCACAGTTTTGCACTGGGTGACATCTTCCCTCAGCATCAGTTTATTTTGACTTCCCTCTGCTGCAGTAATTACTCACTAGCTGCTCACTACTGCTGCCCAGCTGTTCACTGAGATGATGAAGCCTTTTGTGTTACATTTTTGCAGCAGAAGATTTAAATCGTCTGCAGGAATGAATGAGTTTGGAAGGAGGAGAGTTGATCACTAGAGTCCTCCTTTGGAGTTTATTTTAGCCGGTACTGATGGTGGTTAAATGGTATTAAATGATCAGTCGTTATAATGGGATACCTGCCAATCAACAGAATGGTGTACAAGTTATTTATTTATGAAACAGAACAATCTTACACTAATATTTGTAGAAAATGTATATCTAACAACACAAGTATACAAAAACATTTACATTTTGTGCATTGCAAACTCTCAACAAAATGAACAAGATGGAAACCAAACACGACAGAACAGGAATGAACGACAACACTCACACGTCCTGGATCCACACGGCAGTCACACACTCACACGGCGTCTTCATCTGGATTCCTTTTCAACCAACACTGTGAAGTTTTACAGCATCCACACACGACACTTACATAGGACTTACATATGAATGAGAAGTAATTTGTGTTAAATGTTTTCACTGTATTTGATCTTCATGACATTCTCAGCTGGTGATGTGATGTCACTTGGTGCTTAAACTCTTTTTATTTCACTACTTTTTATTATCTTGACCTACTTTCTTTTTTTTTTTTGTAGATGTGTAACAGATTTAAAAAAAAAGGGTCAATATCATGTAAAAAGAGGCTTGTTTTAGTGCCAGTGGCCCAATTTGCAGCTGGATTTGCTGATGCAGACGTAGAGTTTGAGCACTGAAAGACGTCCCACGTGTTTATCACTGTGAGGACAAAGAGGCCCGTCTAGACAGCTCACAAAATAAACACAGTGGCTTTTCTTTTACATAAACATAATACCAGAATTAACCTTCTTATGCAGCTACTGTCACATGCATAAACACATGCTGTGTTTATATATGCGATGAATTAGAAGCAGCTGATGTATATCGTCTCGTTACAGTTTATCTGAAATAATGACAACACTAAAAAAAAAGAAAGATACTCTAATGTGTTATCTTGATGTTTGTGATATTCAATTATTACGTTTTGTCAGTGTCAACAAATAAATAATTATTTACAAACTAGCAAAATAAAAATGCAAACAAACAAAACAAGCAGAGCATAAATAATTTACAAAAGGAATTATAATACAGACTTAGTATAAACATCTTTGGCACTTGCTGACATGGCTTATTTAAATCGTTCACTCAAGTTCTCCATGAGAAAAAAGGAAACACATTCAGGGTGAAAAGAATGAGGAGAAATAGTAATGGACTAAATGATTATGCTTTGGTTACAGGTTATGCTTGTCAGACACTTTATGATCAGTTGTTCGGGAAAACAGAAGCTATGAATGAGCCTAAAGATACAGAACAACCGAGTCACTTACAAGTCGTAGGAAGTAAGAAACTGGAATAAAGTACATACATCATGTAAGTGGTTGTACAATGAATCCTTTAAAATGTAGACATAGGTACACTCGTTATAATTAGATAATCTGCTGAGGCTTTTTTTTTTTAATTCGTCCACTCTCATCTGTTTTTCTTTCCCAGATTGGGAAATGTATACAAGTCAACAGGCAAACTGAAATCGGCCACGGTTTCCTCTCCAGTGGATGGACGAAGGCAAAACATGGAAAAGTACGGAAAGTCTCATTTACGTTAAAAAGGATGTAGCGATGACGTGATGTTTACTCGAGAGACTCTTGTCTTCTGCCTCCTGCTGTTTTCCTATCACACTTGATTCAGTTATCTGTGGAAAGATTGAGAGAAAATAGCTTCCATTACCGGCACATTTACAACCAAAACTGGGACACGCGACAAGATCCAGAGTGCCAGAGTGCAGCAGCAACGACAACATGTGCATTGTGTGCGTCAAAAAGCGTGTCTTCGGTAACGTGGCTGCAATTGTGAAAAGGCTGCAGGCTCATTTTTCCACTGTGTAGCGCTCAACAGAAGATCCTTGGACTGACACACAAGGTCCTTCACAATGCGTCTGGGGCATTGTACACGGGCAAGCTGACAAGCAGAAACACAGCACGACTCTTTCTCTCGCTTCAGCCAACACACAACACATAACCGTTCTCGTCGTTACCTGGCAGACACTGTGGGCAAGTCCGGCTTATCTGAGGTTTGAGAAAGATGTGGAAGGTTTAAAGACTTTACCCACATTAATCAAACACGGAGAAGGTTTTCTAACCCGCTCGCTGGTCTTTGTGAACACGTAACGACATGTGTGCTCCACATATACCGCACAGACACACTTACATACAATATACACT
Source organism: Pempheris klunzingeri (assembly GCF_042242105.1). NCBI lineage: Eukaryota > Metazoa > Chordata > Actinopteri > Acropomatiformes > Pempheridae > Pempheris > Pempheris klunzingeri. The sequence goes on along the minus strand of NC_092023.1, from coordinate 2,486,674 downwards.
CATATACACACACTTACTGGATTAAAAACAGGATTCAGAGCTTTGGTCAGTTACAAATAATTAATCTCTGAATGTATGTGTCACTTCTGGTAGAAAGTATCCTGTAATGTATTAACACACGACACAAGAAGTTAAATGTCTTAGCTGTTGCCTGTAGTTATTTCTGAAGTTACACACACACACACACACACACGCAGGAGTCGTTACTGTGCTGAGAACACAGAGACATTTATGGTTAAAGCATTAAAGTAATCAAAGTGTTTGTACTAACCTCTGCACTCATACTTGAGGTCGGAGAAGAACACCAGCTCTTGTGAGAAGACAAACAAGCCTAACCTTCCTCCGGCAAACGTCTTGTCATAAACTGGTCCTGAGTCAGCCATGATCTGTTTACCTTCATAGACCACAACCCTGCAAAACACAAGAAGAACAGGAACTTAGTCTATTCAGTCATTATTGACATCCAGCAAATATACAATCATCATCTTTATCTACAGGAATGTGTGTCTGTGGCTAAACTTGTTTCTTGTTGTCACTTGTGATCTTCTGCGTCTCTTTATTCGGGCTATAAAACGTCTTTATATCTCGTCTGTGATAATTAGAGGGCCATGTGACTCTTTCATTTCAGTTTCACTGAGACTGAAGACGGGTTTCCTAAAGGCGAGCCGGCATTTGCAGTCAGAGCCCTTCATCTCTTTAACATCTTTTAAATCACTTCTTAAAACTCTTCATCACTGTAATTATTGTGTATTTTAACCATGTAAAGCACTTTGTTTTTTATCATTATTAACATTATTATCTTTATTTCTTACCTTATAAAACCAGTTTTGGGTCTGTGGATGAGATGCCACCTGTAAGCTGTATAATCCTTCCAGCCAATGTTTTTGGGGTCATGCCACAGAGTGCGAACCTGTGCGAAACAGTTAACAACAGTTAACGCTGCTGCAGCTTTTAAAACAGACCACATAGCACTTAGGCTGCCACCCACCTGTCCGGGAGTGTTTCCTGTGTGCCACAAAGCATTCCTGAGGTTTTCTCCGGTGCCAGTGGTCGAGTTGACCACTTTGAGTGAAACGCCAGAGATGCCAAAGGCCTTGGAGGGCTTGTCCTCCCAGTAGGTCTGTGTGATCTGCTTCCACATCACTACATAAAAGCGCCCACTTGACTGGTAGCCGAATACAAAGCCTGCATAGTCGTCGTCTCTGTCCGTGTTCACGTACATTGTTCCACTGAAGTCCACAGCGTTAAACTCATCAAAACCTGTGATGGTGTGAGAGAAGCGTGACGCTACAGCTTGAGGGGCTCTGTGCAGTCAAATTGAGCTTCAGATCTTGTAAAGAGCTGCAAATGAGCATGAAATGGTTGTTGGATAGTAAACACACGTGTGCTGCTCACCTACTGCAATACCGGGGTCAGAGTTGGCAGTCTGGACCAGCTCTTTGCCCTGGTGCCGGACCACCCAGTTAGGATCAATTTGAGTGGTTCCCTTAGGGTCCAAGTGGACCATCTGGAACTTCCTGAAGTCTGTGACGCTGATGGCGTTGTTCTCCGGACACACATCAAGAATATCTGGGATGCTATCGTTGTCAAAGTCATCCTTGCAGGCGTCCCCTCTTCCATCGCCTGTTGAGAAAAGACATGAGATGATTTAAATCAGACACGCGTGATATAAATAACAAGTTCTTCCTATTTTTCAATAACGTGGAAAAATCTCTTTGGAAGCTAATGTGAGTGTCATGACACTCCCACTGCAGAGGCTGTCAGGGATCTGCTCCAAGTCGATATAAAAAATGGGGAAAATAGCAGTTCCTCCAAGGAAACTGGCTTTATTACCTTCGCCAAGTCTACTAAGGAAAATCAGCCATCTTTTCATGCTGTGACAACTTCCACTGATACTCGTAACTATCTGAAGCCTGAAGCCTATTAGAGCCAGACTGCAGGCCAGGAGCTCGCAGTGGAAAGGACGCCAGTGGCTAATGAAGGCCACTGCATGGAAGCAGCTAGCTGCTTTCTGTCGTCATACTTGTTTTTTCACAAGGAGCTAAAACGAGTCTATCGAATAAACACAACCTGACAAACTGTGAAGAAAGTAAAAGCGTCAGTGTCCGGGGCCTTCCTCCGTCACGGCCTGTTTCCAGTTACAGACAGCTGTACAAACTCCAGGTAACCCTGCTGAAATTAGGCGCTGTGGATTAATCACGAGCCTAAAGGAAATAAAACCTTCACAGTTTGGCGTGTGCCCTCCTGGGCAGCTCACTGAAGTCATGCAGAATGACATCACCTATGCCAACCCAGTCGTTGACTTTCCACAGCCACCATATTTCACACCTGCTGCAGTGAAGCTACTTGCTAACTGTGAAAACATCTGGGAGAAGGCACGCTGGAGCCAAATAGGAACATCAGTGAGTAATGAGGACAAAGTCTGAGTGCACGGAGTCTGTAGGAGAGAAGCTATTTAAGCAAACACACAGAAAGCACTGGGCCGTTATACAAGCTATAAATCCAGCTAGAGATTAGCAGTTGTCAGACTGTACAGCTACAGTCTCAATAAGTCTCACATCTGGCCGAATCCCAATATATTTACCTTCATAAAGTGGTTGTGTGAGACTGATGGCAGTAATTAACTGATGGCAATTCAATAATGAATGCTGAGGTCATTTTGTCAACTGCTGCTTCCAAGGTCAACAATAAACTCTCATTGTCGACTTTTAAGCCAACGTGGACAAGAAGTCCTTTCATTGCTCAGAAATATTCAATTCCGTGACAACTGGACAAGTCCGTCTGCTGAGGAAGCTCAGATACACTCGAGAAAACCTCCAACAGCTACTGAGTGGACCGAGAGGAGAAGATTGTTGGTCAGCTGCTGTTTTCAGGTCAAGCTTCTAAATACTGTCATTCTATATCTTTAAAGAAGCTTTAGTTTGTTTTTACGGTCTCTTAAATGTAATTTCTTTTCACATTATCTTGTTTTCACCTTGTGTTTTTATTGTCTTTCATGTGTAATTCTAATGTTTTCCTTTTGTCTGAATGGTGTTCTATAGATAAGCTGGTCTTAGCTAGTCTTACGCTACTACTACTTTGACTTGGATGGACAGGAAAGTATCAGTCCATGTTGTGCTGATATTACTGCATTAAACAGCATTCACCCGACGCTAAAAACGTTTAAATGTTACATCCTCACCATCAGAGTCCAACTGGTCTGCGTTGGGAGTCAGTCTGCAGTTGTCCTTGTCATCGGGAACGCCATCGTCATCATCATCATAGTCGCATGCGTCTCCTTTGCCGTCCTTGTCGTGGTCGGCCTGGTTGGCGTTGGCCACGTACGGACAGTTGTCCAGGTTGTTCTGATGGCCGTCTTCATCGATGTCCTGGTTGTTGTCACACTGATCTCCAACCAGGTCGTTGTCTGCGTCAGTCTGTTGGACAGAGGCGGACAGTGTTAACGCCGGGGCTTTGCTGTGCTGCTGGAATGACTCATTATAAGTTATAAGAAGTCATTATCAGCGGTTCAGTACCTGGTCAGGGTTGTGCAGCAGTGGGCAGTTGTCACACTGGTCGCCAACTCCGTCCATGTCAGTGTCCTTCTGGTCGGTGTTGTACACATAGGGGCAGTTGTCCTGCTCATTCAGAATTTCTGAGGAAAAGTTGACAACATTTTCTTTAGAAGTTAAAGAATAAATAGAAAAACAGCTGCCCTAGATTGCCTGATCACAGTATTTTATCTGTTTAGGCTCGACCATTTTACCATCTCCATCAATGTCCACAGCGCAGGCGTCCCCTTCTCCGTTGTGGTCGGTGTCTATTTGAGCAGGGTTGTGTTCATAGGGACAGTTGTCGCAGCGGTCGCCGACTTCGTCCTTGTCGAAGTCAAACTGGCGAGGATTGTAAAGGAGGGGGCAGTTGTCCTGTGGCAGAGAGCGTACGGTTGTTAGGGAATTAGTCGAGTGCCGTGAATCTGATCGGAGAATAAAATGTGTGCGTGTGTGAAAAACTCTCCCACCCTCTCATCCAGAATCCCATCATTGTCGTCATCCTTGTCACAAGCGTCTCCTTGACCATCCTTGTCAAAGTCTTCTTGTCCAGAGTTGGGAAGGCTGGGGCAGTTATCCTGAAATTAAGTTCAGCAGTTTTACAGTTACAGTAGTTTAAAATCGACGCAGGACTCAGCCGCCACCAAATGAAGATCACTGAAATACCTTCTTGCAGTGATAAGTGGCGTTGGCGCCACACACAAGGTTCTGGTTGGGCCAGCCATCCAAGTCCGAGTCTTCTCCACAAATGAAGCCGTCTCCAGCGTAGCCGGTCCTACACTCACACTTGTACATTGGGTCACTGAAGTGGCTGATGTAGATGCATTCGGCATATTTGTGACAGTTGTGGGTCTTGTCCTTGCATGGGTTCTCTGGCTCACACACCTACAGAGAAAACACAAGGCAGGTGGAACCGTATTGTGAGATCTGCTACCGATTACTAATCAATATCAGGAGCACTGAAAGTGATCTGCCCGGAAAAGACAACAACAGATGGTCATCGTTTTTTACATGGTTTCCATTTTGTTGTCAGCTTCTGATGACATGTCCAAGTCAGTCAAATAGTTTCTTGAAGCTGAGGGCTACTCCAAATTGAAGCGAGAAAGAGATTCTGGACGAAGCCGAAGTTTGGGGCATTTCTGGGCACAGCTGATTTGATGAAATCCCACTTAATGCATCATACATCCCACTACGACCCGCTGTTGCCCCTTTATTGCAGCACAAGGTATTCACAGCTGCCACTCATTACCAGAGGATGAACATAACTTCAGTTTGGATGCCACTCCATGAGCTCATAGAGCAGAAAATGACAAGCAAGAAAAGGCCTTTGATCAAAACTGTGAAATGGAGCCCCTTAATGCCAGCAATGAGACAATTCCCTTTTTCCCAAATCAATTAGTGAAATTGGGGCATCGTATCAAAGACAAGCAGCTGCAGAGGCCACAGAGCGACAAAATGGTTCACGAGGGATGTTATGCAAGGGCCCGTCAGAGTTTTTCGATTTGCCAGAGACTCTGTGAATTCAGTGATCACCAGGGAGAAGAAAAGTGTGTTCCAATCAAGTAATTCATTTGACATATATGACATGTCGTATTACCTGTGATACGGCTAAAGTTTAGCATTCATGACGGGAGTGGAAAGTGGAAACACTGAGCTGTTTTGAAGATCTAGTGCGTACAGTCAAAGCTAAGAGATAATGTTGCTTAAATACAAGCGCTGATCCATTAAACATCTACGGTAAAAGTAGAATATAAAGAACTAACGAGGCTCTAACGAGGAACAAACCCGAGATGTGTAACACGTGTTTATTGTTAAGAGCTGCCCGACTCTCCTCCCTCTCCTTCTGCTTGCTGGTCAAGGTGAGTCAAAGTCATATACGGTGACCCCGGCCTCCCCTCCAACACTGTGTAAACCCTCACTACAAGAGCGAGGCTTATATATCACCCAAAACGCTGCTTCCATCATTCATAAATTTGGATCTGACATACAAAAATCCACAAAATTGCTTTTGAAAACCTGCCCGGAGCCAAAGGCCCACATTGTTTTCTTTCCTTTACCGCATATCGATTTTGCCTTGCCAAAAGCTACACCTGTTTGAATGGCATCCAATCACCGCGAGCAACTTCAAAGCAACCAAAGTAACTCCAGCCCACCTGTTTGTTCTTCTTGGCAGCTTCCACACCCATACCGAACGGCTGGGTGCCCTTGTAGCGCTTCGGACAGGGCAGGCAGTGGAAACCTGGATCGGTGTTGACGCAGCGCTGCGCTCCACTCACTTTGTAGCAAACATCAGAGACCATGTCACACTGGAGGGGGGGGGGGGAAGACAAGCATTAGTACAATGCAAACAAATAGTTACATGAATGAAGTCTTAAATACACGTCTGGTTTATGAACATGAGAAAAACAGGAACCTTTACCTCATTAATGTCTTCACAGTGGGTGCCATTTCCACGGAAACCAGCAGGGCATGGGCCACACTCCCAGGATCCATCTGGAGCGCTGTTGCAATCCACTCCCCCGAAGCATGGGTTAGACAGACAGCCATCTGCAAGGGATTTAGATGACAACATTGGTTAAAAACAAGGGAAATTGATTTAAACATCGCTGGATGTATCTGTGCAGTGTGTCTCCAAGTGATTCAACTTTAATTTGTTAAGGTATCTGAACTTCATGCTTCAACATTAGGACCCACCAGCTGGAGCATTTTCTGCATTTACAACATTACCTTTCATCCAGACTACATATTTTGAATAACATCTTTTTTAGCTCTATCAAGCCATGCAGAGAGTTTGGGTTCTATTTGCCAAGATTTTAGATTTTTGCCTCCACCCTGATACAATAAAAGTAAATTGTATTGGTTTCAGTTTGTGGAGCTCACAGCATTTAAATGTCCAACAATAAACCCATTTAACAACGTGTATTTATCTTTTTCTGGAAACTGTGCTCCCATTACTCACGCTTTTTGAATTCTTTCTTTTGTAAAAAATGTGTGTGAACCAACCCTTTAAAGACTGCATCCAGTCAGAAACATCTAAGAGTCTTAAATTAAAGACTTAAAGGTTTACAGCAGCAGTGCTTTGAGCTAAATGTGCTAACATGCTGGTGTCTTGCAGGTATAATGATTACCATGTTCAGCATCTTAGTTTAGTGTGTTAGCATGCTGGCATTTGCTTTTGGTTTTATTTGCAAAGGTTTTGGATTTGGGGGATTTTTTGCCTCCACTTTGATTCAATAGAGATAAATTCTATAATCACAAATGCAAATGTTAACTTTATGGTGGCACTGGAGGAGAAGTTAGTAGAGTTCACCCTCTGGGGAGCAGGAATGTCTAGAAACATAATGCAGAGCTCACCAATAGGGCAGGCTTGTTTGTTGCAGATGTCACTGTCGCTGGCCACCCCGATGCACTTGTTGCCGCCATGCTGAGGTTGAGGGCTGTTGCACTCACGCGTCCGACTTTTGATTCCACCTCCGCATGTTGCTGAACAGGTCGCCCACGGAGACCACGGACCCCAACCACCATCGACTAAAAAAGATACGGAGATAGAAGTTCAGGACTTAATCTCTGACATCAGGCATTTCATTCCACAAACATCTCAAATATCCCAACATTTTAGGTCTGAAATGTGACGAGCAGCCGGAGAGTCAGAAGCCTGCAACTTAATACCACAAGTGAAAACACACTGAGCTGATTTGAGTCAACATTTCCTGAAAGACAGACAGGAGGCCAGTCCGCAACACATGGGGAATGCTGCCTCGGGGGAGGCACGAGGAATTCTGGTCGTTCGACAGACGGCTGTAATGGAGATGCTGCTTTTAAGCGTTCCTCTCACAGACTGCTGTACTCACTGGGACACGGCTTGGCTGTGCAGCGCTGAGTCTCTCGCCCGCTCCCTTCGCAGTCTTTGCCCCCCAGCTGTGGCACGGGGGCATTGCAGTGCCGTATCCTGGTGATCTGACCTTCTCCACAGGTCACTGAGCAGGACGACCACGGCGACCACAGACTCCACCCTCCGTCCTGGCGAACTGGGTATCAAACATCAAACGTATCAGGCAGATACACATGTCATGTATTATCCTCCACATCTCCACTCAAACAGTTACAGACGTGTCTAATTTGCCAAAGTCAAAAAAAAAAAAAACGTAAAAAAGTAAACATTATGTGATGCTGAGGACGATGGCTCACTTTCAAAGAAGCTCTAAGATGCTTGCGCCAGTATTTATGTCACTGTGGGTAAACAATCCTCCAGCAGAGAGACTGATGCAGTCACTCACACAGATGCAGTGTAATGTTAGCAGCAGGCAGCAGCACATGCTAATCCCACAATTTATCAAACACATAATTCATCTGTTTCAGCATCCAGCTCCCATCTGATCTCCAGACACCCCACCTCATATATAGTGCATCTGATTCATTAATATATTATATTTCTGCATGGCAGGCGGTGGTGAGTCATTGCACTGTGGAACACCCTCTCAGCCAGTGATTTATTTGGAATTAACTTTGACTGGGCACACCCTGCAACCCAACCATGCGACCCAGCCCTTCACTGGGTCTCAGCCTCACTCACATGGATGCATTTTCAACAGATTTATGGAGGCGTGAACTCCGTCTTTTGCACTTTGGAGGTTCTCATCTTATATCTAACTCAGTGCTGTGTTTTTCCACAGTTTTTCCATCATGTGATCCCTCCCATACATCATCCTGCTGTGGCGATGGCTGACACATACTTTGATCCACATATTGCAGCACTAAGCTGGTTCCTAGTGCATTTACTATTAGAGATGAACTATTTTAAAAATATTCTCACCACGGCTGTCGCATTTTCCCAGACTACACTTGCGGGTCTGGATGGAAGGTCTGGTGCAGGGATTGCTGGTTGCATCACATGACCGTCCCCTTTGTTGAGTTCCTGTCCCGCAGGTGACTGTGCACTCCGTCCACTCTGACCAGGGGGACCAGCCATCCTCACTGTCTGAAGTTGGAGGAAGTATAACACACACTCACATAGTTACTCAAATGTTGACAGAGTAATAAAAGTACTAGCAAGAGAGTTTTAATTCTCAGGTCAGCCATGACCTCATCTGAAAAACCCACAGTAGCCACTCTGAGTGTCTTATATTCTGACCAATAAATATGTGGTTTGCTCACAAAGACCGACTGGCTGCAGAAGTCCTGCGATATTAAAATTTAATATGTGTGGAATATTGTTTTTACAGCATATTGAACCATTAATTTAAAAAAAAAAAAGCATGCATGCATAAAACTGTGTGTGTGTGTATAATTGTGTTTATATGCTGGGTGCATTGACCAATAGGAGGCTGTGAGTACTTACACATGCACACGGGGCAGCACTCCCCGTCGACAAACGAGGGGCTGGCACAGGCCACCAGGGGGCATGTGATTTGGTGACACACGATCTTAGACTCCTGCCATCAATGAATATTAGAGATGCATCATGGTCATTGACATCCACAGTAAGTTTGGACATATTTCCATAAGACTTGACACTACCTGGCAGGTACATTTAGTGCAGCTGTCTACAACCCAGTCTTCTTTATCGTCAAACAGGCGGCCATCCTGCCAGCACATGTTTTTCTCTTTAGAGTTCTTCATCCTCCCAAGGGCCTCCTTCATGACTGTGTTCTCCTCTGTCTGAACAGACAACAACAGACAGGTTTGTGGTCAGAAATTATTAGGACTCACTCGCGATAAAGGTACACGGCACTCCATTAAGTATGGAAAGGTGTACATCTGCTGATTCTTTTAAAAGAGCACATGTGGGGTTACTTTTCGCCATCACTATACATATTATAATAATTATGTATCATCCTGCCGTTCCAATAAATCCATCTTACCAACGTATATCCATCTCCAGCTCAGTGATGCATCATATCATTTTGAGACATCTTTCTATTAGAGCATCTCATGAGGGAAAACGGGCTCAGAGAAAGAAGAATGAATGATTTTTATATTCACTCAAAACAGCACCCCTGCACAACAAGGCTGCTCTACTGTATTAACGAGGACACTTGTAAAAAGCTAATTTTAAAATGTGCTTCTCATTACCGCACCTTGCAAACACTAGATTTCTTTATACCTCTATTGTTTCTAGGAAAACAGCCCGCTGAAAAGTGCTGCTTAGTTAAGCACGTTCCAACCTTCAGCCCAATTGGAGACCAAGGGATCTCTGGCTGCACTCCTGAACACTTGGGAACTGTCAGCTGATAAACTACTGCCAAACTTTGGGTGTGTGTGTGTGTGTGTTGTGTATGTATGTGTGTGTGTGCATCCTCCCGTTTGGAGAAGGGAGGCAGCAGTATGCAGCACTAGAATCTAAGACACCACTTGGTCTGGAAGAGCCTCAGGGACCCTTCTCATCCCAGCCGGTTTTTTTCCCAAGGTTCATGCCCAGACTCTCTTATTGCTGAGAGGCTCCCAGAGGAAACACATGGGCTGTTTAAACACAGCCAGACATTAGACTGGACCCCATCGCTGCCAGGGGAACACTTCCTATATCCACATGTAACATGTCATAAAATCTGTCTGACTCACGCCGCCACAGATAGCAGGAGTCAAATGGGTTCAGCCGTCACATGCGACTCTATAAACAGCCCTGCAGCTACTTACTGTTTGCTTTCAAACCCAATGTAGGTTACCTAGTAACCTAATTCAAACCTCTTGGCTGCCATGCTGAGGACTGTGTCATTTATTTTCCTAAAATGACTTTTTCACTCAAACTTTCTTCCCTCACACAGAGACAGATTTTGGCGATTTCAGATTCATCACTGAAACTGGCCTGTGAAGTTCGGCAGCGCAGGCAGCAGCTCGTCTAAAACAAACACAGGTCAGGATTATGTTGATTTACGCTATGTTACTTCTGCTACTTACCACTTTTTGCAAGCCATCAATAAGGTTACTGACAACAACACGCAGGCCTTTGAGCTCCTGGAACATGGTGCTGAGCTCCTCGCACGAGCGCTCGCACATATCGGCGCCCACGTCGTCTGTCTTCTGACCTATTATGTTTGTAGTGATGGAGGGACTCACGTCCACAATTTCTGTGCTCTCGCTCACAATATTAGCATCATCTAGAGGGGCAAAAAAAGAGACATCTGTGTGAACGAGCAAGAAAGCAAATGAATGAGCAGCACAGACTGGCGATGGAAAACATATTTGAGAGATATGACGACTGAAACACGAGGACTCTGGACTGATTTCCTGTTTTCTCTGCAGCCAAAAGATCACAACAATGCAGTGATTACAGTGTTTATTGTGTTCCCCAAAACAGATGTTCGTTCAGCGGTGTTTGATTTGAAAAATGAATCTGTTTGAAATGGTCACGGTAAATCTTTCCACCAGAGACGACAGCGGGGTCGGCTGTGGGAGGACGGGGGGGGGGGGGGGGGGACTCAAAAAGCAGAAATCTGGGTGTTCCTCACGTGATGAGAAACCAGACCGAAGTCATAAATCTCCACGACCTTTTAGATAAGTGGACACTTCCAATATGAACTTAACAGACTGGAGTGACCACACAGAAGGATTTACGGGGGGGGGGGGGCTGTAAAGCTCATGGTCTTGTCCTTACAGCTGATCAGTAGCACAGGTGTCAGAGATAACCTCGTCTAAATGTCAGCACAGAAGAAGTGCGTGAAAATCCCTTAAGGCGCAGCATTTATCATCCATTACTAACACTGAGGGGTTTATGCTAGAAACTCCTTAAGTGCACACTGTCGAAGGGATTGTTTGAAAGACGTGATGTTCAGTCTTCTTTGCACAAAACCTTTGCACGAAATCCAGAGTAACACGTCTGTGACCTTTGTGCAACACAGAGCATCTCTGTACCAAAGCACGGGAGATTTATGAGTATTTATCGTTCAAACTCCCCGATATAAATCCATTCATATCTCAAACTACTGAACTTCGGTCACATTGTGATGAACTTTATGAATGTGTGATGCTGAAAACAAACACACTGCACACATGCCAAAGCTCTGTGGAATGCCTGTCTTTCAGCCAACGCTAAACACATATCTGCAACTGCTTTGCTTCTTGCTATGCAAATTGGTGAAGATTAATGGTGGGCCGGGGACTCTAAGTCAAGACGTCGTCCAAATTGTCTAATGATATCCCACTGTAGCCAGTGCTGTGTTTTCTTTCCTTTTCAGTCTGCTGGACTCATTCAGATCTCTGGAGGGCTTCACGCTGTGTGTGCATGTGAACGCGTGCTAGCTCGTCTGTGAAAGCATTTACACATTCTTCTCTCCTGATAGACAGTCTCTATTTTCTCAGAGCAGATAGAGGAAAGACTCAAAATACAGAAAAAAAAAGCTCCGGTAGATTTAATACTGCTCATTAATGTCCAACATGACAGTTTTTATGAGCGTGGGTTGTGTGGGTTTATGAGTGACTTTTGGCATTCAGATTTCCACCAGTGCAGAGCCTCGACTGGTACCAGCCAGCAAGCAGAAAACTTCCAGGACTTGGTGACATTTGTTAAACAAATAAACTCATTCAGCTGGAATTCAGCACCGCTTGTGGCAACAGAGATGCTAAAACACACACACCACACATGGATTTGCTTTGTGACAGTGAACCAAACGCTTCAGTTTCCAGATCTGGTGACCCTGAAGTTCTGTTATAAAGGATAATTATCTTCATATTTACTAAGATATATGTGTCTTTAGTGGCAGTCGGTCTTCGTGTGAGCCCCGCTGAGGATCATGAGGTATGTTCCTCATGTGAGCAAAGCTTCAGCTGAGAAAAGCAACCCAATCAGCCAATTCATGACTTCATTATGTGTGTGTGTTTGTGTGTGCAGCTGGAAGTGGAAGCTCCTCTCCCTGCTGTATACCATTCACTTTCTCTTTTCTATTTTCTTTCCCAGGGCATTATCCCGAGTCCAGTGCCAGTGGAAATAAAAGCATCTGTATCTCCTTTTGTTCACCACGCACACCGCTGCACCTCAAGCCGCTGCATCGACACTGCTGTTTCCGTAAACATGACGTAATGGTGGGAGATCTTGCCACATATCTGCGAGCTTTTTGACCCACTTAAAAAAAACGACCAAAAGAGCTAAATTCATACAAAGGGAGTCAACCGAGAACGCTAAAGTGTTTGGCCTGGAAAGCTGCTGTGGTCGATACTTAACAAAACACAGACACCGTGCTTTGGAGGATGCACGTGAAAGAGCTTCCCAGTCCCATCTGCAGGGCTTGAATCAGTTTGCAGTTATTTTGACTCATCATTTGGCCTATGAAAATCACACAAATAGATTTGTTTTTCCCACAGATCAAGCACGGCAGGAACTTTGAGGTGGATGTTGGTTCAAACGTCTTAAAAACCCACTCTTACTCTGTTTTGTGACCTCGCAGTCTCTGCTCAGGAGGACGTCTTCCACTGACGTATCAAAGATGAAACGCACATTCTGCAGGAGGCCCTGTTTGGTGAGAAAAGACGTGTCTCAGTCACTCAGTTTACAGTCTCCATTAGATACTTTGGCACATTTACATGCATTTACTTCTTTTCAAGCATGCATTGGGAAACGGTCTAACGGAGCATGGAGGCTCACTCTTGACCTCGTCACACACATTCACGCTCATTTTTACACACAAGGGACAATTTGGAGTCTAAATTTGGAGTCTTTTCCACACAGAGAGAGACCAGGGCAACACTGGGCCACTCTGGGACACTTTGAAGAGGGACTATGTTGGTTTCTACTTCTGGAAACTGTTGTTTAAAAAGAGTTTTTATTAGAAGCTTGGTTCAGACCACATTTTTGTGTCTTGTAACTTATGAGCGGTGACTCCCAGCACAGCTAGAGCAGTCACAGAGGGACTGAGCGGAGAGGTAACTAATACTCCTGCGTGACGTCTACCTACCACAAAGCCAAAGTCTCTGCCTTACCCTGAAGTGGTTCTCCCGGATGGATCCCTTGGCGACATACATGCGGCTTCCCTCAGCCTGCAGGTGCTCGTAGAAAGGCTCATCCAGGATGAAGCTGTCTATCAGGCTGCAGCCCACAAACAGGTTTGCATTTTCCCCATGAACGTGAAATGTGATATTCTTCCACTGTGAGTCAGACAGGTCCACGTCCTCGAATGAAAAAACGTTCTGCGAGCCGTCCACCCAGTACACCAGGTCCAGACTGTTGGCCCGTCCATTGGACACAATCTCAAACTGCCGCCGGCCATCAGGGGCCTCCAGACCAATCAGGGTGCCCCGAGAGGCTCGGTCCTGGCGTATGCTGGCCACAAACACAAAGCCCTCATTGTTTTGGATCTGTCGTAGTATTTGTTTTAGTATGGGGGGGCTCACTGGGGGCAGGTGGTCGAAGCGGATGAAGCGGTAAGCGGGGGCATCTGAGTTCTGGCCCCGGAACTGTTTGGCCCCCAGAGTCTTACGAGTGATGTGGCTGATTTCAAACAAGTCAAATGACGTCTCGTCCTCCTGCTCACCATCTGCAGAGGAGACAAGAGGAAATACAAACGGAGAGTTAAGAGAAGAAGAGTTCATAGGAGCTTTTTTATTAAATGAGTTTTAATAATTTTTTAAAAGTCTATTTTTAAGATTATGGAACAAAACATGCAAACTGTTTAGATTATCTTCAGTCTCCACTTTAAAAAAAGTTAGTGAGGTTAACTTCAATAATAATAATAATAAAAAGAAGAATATTCACCATATTAATAACGATTCAAATGATCATCATTACATTGGACTCATTTGTTTCACCTACCTTGAGTTAATCCGTGGAGGAAATGAAACGATAAGAGCAGCAAGAAGAGACTTCTGAGTATCATATCTCCTTCAGAAAAAAACAGCAGAAATGCCCTTTAATTACTTTTTCAAGTACCTTTTCGACATCCTGGGTCTGTTTCAGTCATGACAAATCAAATAAACCGAGCTAATAATGCAGCAGCACTCTGAGTGGCAGCCTGTTGATTGTTAAAGATGAAATCAGCATCATGACTTTATCACTTTGTCTCAAACGATCTCTCCACACTGAAGGTTCACCGACAAATAAACTACCAGGAAACTTACCTGACTGATGGAGCTGTTATCTTTTTAAATTCAGTCAGATATCCGACAAGAAGAAAATAAAAAAAAAAAAGTGGATATAGTTAAAGTTAGAAAAGTAGCTGGTGGAGCTTTGAGCCGCGGGCTGAATGAATGAGAGAGGCGCTCTCCGGTGAAGCCCGTGCGTAAAAAGCGTAAAGTCCACTTTGGTTCACTACATCCACAGTCTGCAGGACTGGAGGCACGACTCTGACTGAGGCACCCACCTCCTCCTCTTATATAGAGGCTCGCACAGAGCCTGTCAATCACAGCTCTGTTGGTTATGAACCGTTTGTGGTCGGTTGTTAAGAGACAAGAGTTACATAATTATCTTCCGATGGCGTAATTTTCTTCTTGGTGCTCACACACACACACACAGAGGCTGGTATGGGGGGTGGGGAGGGTATGTGACCCCTCCCCTCCTCCCTGTCTCCCACCGTGATGCCCACCAACCACCCTCCCAGTCAAACCCACCTTCCCTCCGTGTCTGGAGCCGAGTCACTTTCACTGGAGACCACAGATGGAGGGAAGCGTGCTGCTTTACTCTGGAGGGGCGAAGTTAAGGTGGTAAAGACACAAACACCGTGTTCAGTGGCTGCAGTGGGGTTGGTGCTTCATAAATGTGTTGCTATGCAATTAATGACAATAATTATGATAAATTCAGACAAAGCTTTGACGCCATCTTTGCTGAATATTATAGGTTTTAAAAGAATTTTTTAAAAAATCACTCCATACAAGCATAATAGTAAAAATATGTGGATCACTGACTTTTGACAAAAGCTGTGTAACTATCAATAACTTAAAGTAAGAATCCCAGCTATGTGTGCAATGTGAGACAACATGAAAATGACCTCTAATACAAAAGATACTTCAGATGCTTCCCCTTTGCTGGCAAGCGGTGTCATGCGTCTGGAGATCATCAGGTTATTGCCAAGGCTTCCCTCTGCGGCGTCAGGGAGAGAGAAGCCGATACTGAACGTCTCAGAGCGTCTCATTCGTGGAGCCCTGTGCAGGAATCACAGGGCTGGATGTGGGTAGGCCTTTGTGTACCAATAGGATACGTCTCAGGGATGGTTTGCGTCAATTGGAAATGTGCATTCCATTTAGAGGGGAAAAAAAAGGGGGCGAAGAACAGACAGTTTCTTACCAAACGAGGCGATTTCCTTTCAACAAGGAGGATTCACTAACCTGACAGAAATTAGAAACAGTAGTGAACGGTTAGTCAGACATACAAGAATATGACGATGCTCGCTGATGATAAAAGCATTCTGCGGTGACCAGAGAACATCAGATTAAAACTGTCAGGGGTGGAAAAAGTTGAAATACTCCACAGACTTGCACTCATTACACGTGGTAGTGCAACTGTCAGTTGTAGTTTCTCAGGGAGGGTTTGAATCAGATTGAATCTGCTCCTTTTAAAGCGTTAATCATCAAACTTAAAATGTCAGTTATGGAGAAAAAAAAGTCTTCAGTGGCTGTTTTAGTGAAAAACTGAATCTGGCAGGAAGCTCAAATTATGATTTAGACTAATAAAACTACTTGTAGATTATCAATAGTAGACTTTTTTATACAGTAATCACTTTAACTTTCATCTCTAAAATCTGCATTTCCCCACAGAAGCACTGCGTAATGATGCTTCACCAGCAGAGTGGAAAATAGTTCAGACCAAAAGTCAACTTTGGCATCATCACATCACTTTTAAAGTAAATGCTGGCAACGGTAATGTAGTTACATCCCTGCAAAGTCATGTAATGTTTACAAATGAGTAGCAGCGAGTCCATCTTTGTGTCCACCAAACTGTGCCACACGGAGAGGGTGAAGAACACACGGCTCACATGTACACGGTTCAAGTTTCCATCACTTCTGAGATACTTCTGAGAACGTTCTGGATCATCTGAGCCGCACCACAATCCAGCGCAGAGATCCACACATAAACGTGAATTCCTCTATTAATGCTACAAACACCAGAGATCTGGAGGAGCCATGAAATGAAGGTGATGGATGTCAGTTAGGTTGATAAACAACTATAGTTTCCAGTTCTCTTCTCCAAGCTGTGACTTCACCGTGGAGGTTTATGTGTTTTTAACAAAAAACTGGTCAGTGTGACTCAGGAGCTCAATCCAAAAGGGAAATCTGGCACCTGAAATGTTTAAAGTACTGAGAGCTGGAGAGAGTGACACATATAACATGCAGAGCTCACATCCTCTGTAAAATACAATAGTTTTGGGAATGATGAAAATAAAGAGGGTAGGTAGAACTGGTCCTTTTTAGTCAAGATTTAGTTCAAATAGCCTCTTCAAGCTGATCATGCCAAAAGCTGAGTAATGCCAATGAAACAAATTTGGCCAGAATGGCTGGCATTGTAAAATATGCTTGCATAAACCCCCAAATGTAATGACGGCTCTGTTTGCATGACAATTATAACGTACACTATGCATTTAAATATTGGTAGAGAGCTTTCCTGGGATGTTACTGTCCTCACTGCTCAGTTACTCCTCACCTACTCCAGACCTTACTGGTGTTAGTCTGCTTGTGGTTATGACAACTGTCCTGTCAAATCAATCAAACTTTATTACTATAGCACCTTATGAGCCAGACGGGTCGTCTTTGCTCTGTGACGAGCAGCAAAACCACATTTAAATGTTTCTAAAACAAAACACAGCGTTTGTTCAGGCAGATCATTGAAGAATTGACATCAGCTGTTGGCAACGTGCGGCACAATGACTGCCTCATCCAGAGTCGTGTGGCATCTCAACACTGTCATTATGCAGCTCCGTCCACCTGGTGGCTCAAGTTGTGCTCAGTGCTAATTAGCAAATGCTAGCATTTAGCAAGAGGCTAAACTAAGGCGGTGAACACAAAACCTGTTAGCACTGAAAGTTCAGCATTAAGCTCAGCGGGCAGAGACTCATAGTCTTGTTATTACTTTAAGATTATACTTTTCATGACATATGTTCATATAACACACGTCTCAAAGCTCCGCCGTGCTGCAGCCACACAGAGCTGCTAGCGTGGCTGCAGACATCTGAGGGATGCTGCCTGGAATAGAAAGATTGGAGTTCCTTTCCTCAAGAGCTCTCACAATAGTAATTTTCTCTGTCAAAATATTATAGCCAAACACGGGTCAGCGAGATTTCACCTTCACTGATTTGTTTTTGTCTCTTGGCTCAGTTTAAACATCTGTGCGCTCTCGCTTATTTCTGTCTGCAAACTTTAGACAAAACGTGTCCTCCAACCATGCATGTTCATTTGACCTGATGACATGGTTTATTGTTTAAAGTGGATGTCTGGAGCTGCATCAGAGCAGCCACCAATCAAAGCCTCCGAGCTGCAGAAAGCTGTGGAAAACTGGGATAGTTAGTGTGCAGATAGATCTTCAGTAGCAAAATAATAATAGTTTTTAGCAAACCATTGTCAGTTTTTACACAGTTATGGAGAAAGCACCAAATATGTATATGTAGCAGCTCATATGAGGTCATTCTTGAACACTTCAGTCATAAAGTGACACCATGATTCCTGAGATATCACCAGAAAGTCCTGCGTAAAAAAAAAAAAGTAGCAGCATTTGCTCAAATATAGGACACGCAGAGCATTTGCTCCCAATAGCATGATGGATTTTTAATGGCAGTAATTTACAATAACATCTGAGTCACTCGACAGGCCTCTTGAATCTCCATGAATCGTTGTCATAGATTTTGCGAGGCAATTGAGAAGTCAACAGGGGAGCAAGAAAGCTGTGGAAAACATTCAAGCTAATCTGTACACACTATTATTCATTAAATCGCAACGGTGCAGGAGTTCTGGTTTCTAACTGTGTATTGACACACCAGCGCTGCCCACTAGTCATCCTACGCTTCCAGCAAACTGAGACTGATGCGACTGGGACTGTCATCAAGGATTCAACGGTGATCTGGAGCATCAGCAAAGTGCAAAACACATCGTAGGGATTACCTGAAGACACATAATGTCCACGGAGTTTAGTAACAACTAACAAGAAGAAGTTCAGCAAAGAGAAGTTGTTCCCAGAAGGCCACATGTTTGCTTTCAAAGCCTCTAATTCCAGTTTTCATATAAAAATGGCTCACATACTTTGGCTGAGATCAGGCATTACATCAAAGTGAGATAACCAGTGTTTGACTTGTTCTCATCTCAGAGGTTTATATGTGACCTATGTGGGTGGGATTTGTTGATACATGATTTGCAAATTCAACACAACAGAATATTTCCCTGGGTGATATTATTCTTGGGATCATAACAGCATCAGGGGAACACCTCTGTGTTATTGTCACAATGAGCACAAAATCAGACAATTCTGCTTAAAATGCAGACCTGCCAAACCTTTGTTTGTGTGCTTAGCCAATATCCTGAGCGGAAGGGTGAACAGAGGGAATCTTGTTTACTTCCTTTGTTGCCTGCAGGACTGTTGGAGGATGGCAGGCTGTGAGAAGCCCATTAATTTCCTGCTGGTCGCTCATGTTGAGCAAGGGTCAAACACTGCCAGCTTTATTCAGCGTTGCTTGTCATAGTGATGTAATCAGGCCTCAGTCAATCCAGTGCCTTAAGACTTATTCCCAGATGTGTGTTCTGAACTGCTGGACACAAGCAAAATGTCCCCAAATTGCAGTTCTGAAACACAAGTGTAAGTTTTGAACTTCAAATAAATGTGAGATAATGTGTAAAATGAAAGAAAGCAGGAGAAATAGCTGTTTCCTTATATTAACTTTGACTCCTACGCACCCACATTTAGGTTAATGGGTGGGAGATTACATAAAAACAATCACCATTTCCCTTCCACCCTCTTTTCTCACAATTACATTTACATTTCTGAGATGCAATCATTTGGTAATAACTTCCAGATTCCCCATTTTCCTCCTTGGCGTGATGAGATGTGTAGAGTTATGGCAGAGCACAGAGATATTTTGTGCTAATTTATAAGAGCTTAACAAACCGGGAGAGTTCTGGGCTCATTTTACAGAAAGACGTGAGCAAGTGTTACGGAGAAACCTAAAGGGAACAACAGCGCGGGGCGTCGGAAAAGATTGATGTGCATGGACGGAGAAAGCACCATGAACAGTGTTGTGTGAGAGAGAGAGAACAAAATGAGTGGGAGATCTCAGAGAGGAGGAGGAGGAGGAGGAGGAGGAGGAGGAGGAGGAGGAGCTCTGGCCTTGGGTCCCTGGGCACAGAAGGTGCTGCAGCATAGCTGAAGCTCCACTACCTATTCAGCCTCCTCCTGCATTGTTGTGGCTCGCAGAGGTAAACGAAACAAGTTCATGATGAATCCTAACTCAAAGTATTTCACACCTAAGGACTATTTTAAAGTACTTTACTTCCATTTTTTCCTACTTTACACTTTTCCTGTACTTCTGAGTTACATACTACACATGATGCTCATTTATTTGACAGTTACTGCAATTATGATTATAAATGCTTTTACAGTATATACTGTAAATTATACCCACGTTTAAAATCTGATGAGAATCACTGTGCCTAATAATAAACGTACATTTTGATGCTAATATTTCAGACTAAACAACATCTCTTATATGAAAAGGGAATCAAATAACTGTGTTCCAGGTTCCTTGTAATGATGAAACCACAGAGGATTATCACTCTACCCAGGTCTTACTAGTCAGTGCCACAGAGCACTTTAGCTCCTCTCAGATCATTGTTTCACTTTTTATGACTGGCAGCTTTACTGGAGAGTTTCAGTCTCACTGCTCCCTGTTTCCTGCCACAGCAGGCAGCAGTTTTCAGAAGCTCTACAAAAAGCTCAGATAAATCCACAGCGCACTACCTGCCCAGGACCAAGAGGAAAAAAAGACGACGTTAGCTACTAGTAAACATAGTGGAGCATTTTCTCAGGAGCTGCAGGAGAAGTAAAAGTGTAAAAGGACAGTGGACGACTTACTTCACATGGAGCACAGCAGCTACTTCCATGTGTGCGAACTATGTAAATAAACAACTGTTTGTTAGTGAGTTTGCATCAACTTTCTAAGGTGTAAACGATGTGTTCAAGTCTTGTCTTACTTCAGCTCATTACTGACCCTTCTAGGCCAAACTTGAGAGATTCTTCATGGTCCACCCACACAGATTTGATTCTGTCCAACTGAATGATAAAATCGTGGCTCTGGAGTATTTGACTCAGGGAATCAGTGATAACTGTGCAATAGTTTGCACCAGAAACCGGAGACTGAATAAATCACACTTTGAACAGTTATCAAGAGACACATGGAAAGCTTTAACAGACTAGCTCTTCTAAATGATCTGGGCCTCCGTGATATTCATTACACTTCTGACTTTCCTGGTCTAAATCTGGCTTTAGCCCTTTTCCCTGAGTCCGCCCTGCCATGGTAAACACACATGTGCCCTCTACAAAGTTCGGAATGAAAGATAGACTTAGCCTCTTGTTTACTCCTGATCTGGGAACTCCAAGGAGAGAAATGCTTCCCAGACAAAAGCCAGACATGCAGCTCTCACAGTAAGCTTTTAAGCACCTAAAGAATAAACATGGCCACCTCCAGGTCTGTGATCTTTATGCAGCCTCTCAGCGCTCATGCTGTTCTTAATGATGTACAAACTATAGAGTTTAGGAATGGACCAGGACAACTCTGGACCTTTTTTTCTTCACCTAGCTGCACCTGTCATTGCAGACAGCCTTTAAAATATATTTTATGTTCTGCAATGTTGGAGAAACCAACACGAGCTGCTAATTTTCTAAGTATCCAACCGAAAATCAGCCAATTTTTCCTTTTCTTTCATTTAGCAGTTGCTGTCGGGCTGCAAATACTGTCAACACATACGACAAAGTTTCAGACCCTGCCTTTAACCTCTCCTCTGTATCTTGCAAGGCCCCTCACATCTGGAAATTTGCTCATATGGTCCCTCTGCATAATGGAGGAGGTAATATTGACCCTAAAATCTATCTTCCAATATTCAACTTATCCTGCCTGTCAAAGAGTCCCAGAGCTCCAGCCTCAGGCTTCTTCTGTTCAGCATCTACATGCTCCCACTAGCTCCGATTATGGAAATCTATGGTAATATATTACCATAAATATGCAGGTGACACACAGATTTTTATAATGATATCAGCAGATGATGATGGTCCCGTACGAGCACTGATTAGGTGCACTGAACACATCAGTGACTGGATGTGCCAAAAATGTCTTCAATTAAACAAAGACAAACTTGAAGCAATTCTTAAAGTGTGCTGGTACTAAAAATGACTTTAAAATACAACTGTTGGTTTGTACTTCTCTGTTATGACCCGTCTACACCTCCATGACCGTCTGGGACGAGTCTGCTGACTGTCCACAGACTCAAAACTAGACATGGAGAAGCAGCATTCAGTTTTTATGCACCACATATCTGGAACAAACTCCCAGAAAGATGCATCTCCGCTCCAACTTTTACATCAAGCCTAAGACTCTTGCTGATTCTGTCCAATTAGGCGCTGAGAATTTACAATCCTGCTTTAAAGCTCTGCAAGGCGTCCTCATCAATCTTAAATTAGTACTCAGTGAAAGTATAACAAAGCTCGTGCTGTTTTCCAGACCCAGAGATATGGATTATAATTATTTCCATATCTTCGCTCTGACTGATTTTAATATTGAGAGGGTCACAGACTATACACACACACACACACACACACACACACACACACTCTTGGCACACAGCTCAGTATTAACCGTTGGTACTTGCATCTTATAGGAAGCCTGACATCCTCCACGAACCCCGTGCCAGGTCCGCTTTAGGAAAAACTGCAGCTATCTCATGGAATAGTCAACTAACATCAAAACACTTGTACCTCACTATAACTTCATCAACATTTTCATCTTTGCCATTTGGTTTCTGCAATAGCTGTTCACAGGTGGGCCCAGCCATCCTGCCCTGTAGGACAATGGTTAAATACAAATGTAATAAATAAAAATGAGTGAATACTATTCATAGTGGGAGGACTGTGTATGTGAGAATGATTAAAAATGAACCACAGTGCCTATTTTCGTCATAATAAAGGAATATATCAACAGAGGAATAGGATTTATCAGTATAGAGGGGGAACATTTCAGGGATTTATTGACAATTAGAGAAAATGTTGAATATAATCAGACAAGAAATGACCATGAATCCGAGGAATAATGGCATATTTATAGAATTTTAACAGCGAAATGGGATAAAACCTGGCTGCTGGCACAGTTATAAAATGCAGAGTTTCACATATTGTCAAGCTGAGAAGAGAATGTGTGCACACTGAAAACTAACTGAGGATAGGTGCAGTTAGCAGGAATGATATGTTGAAGAATACCAAATGTTCCAGAGGACAATTTCCTGCTCATTATTGACTCCAGGTTTGCATCTGGCATCCCGCTTCTGTCTGTACACCGAGTTTTAAGCGCTCAGAGTAAATGAGTGTGATGCAGCCATGGCGAGGGAATAACATTTATCTACATCTCGGCAACAGCCAGCGCGTTTAGTGCTGAAGCAAAGTAGATTTTGACATTTCACTTGCTGCTAAATTATAGTTCATTTGAGGGTATGATAACCTGGCACAATATGAAATAGAGTAATGCCATAACCTGAAGTTACTCCTCCAATTTAAGTTAGCGAGGCAGGTGAGAGTCATGGTTGGTTGGCAACCACACAACCAGAAAACTAAGCTCAAGTCTTGAGTCCAGGATGATATATTTATGCTTTTTTTATTGCTCACTTTGATGCTTTTTTTAAGTGCTGCCAGCACACTAAACCTGAGTAATAACTCTGATCACATCATTCTGGTTAAAGCTTTTTTTTGTTTGTTCGTTTCACGGAAAAAAAGTAAAAGATTAAGAATCAGAGTTTCATGTAACAACAGTAATATCACAGATTAATAGCAGACAGATTAACAAGCTCCACACGGAGACATGCGAAACAATCGCATCCACATGTGCGGTTAATTCTACAGCTTGGTTAAACATGATTAGAGAGGAAAACATGAAATTACCTCTTTGAGGAAATAAATTCAGCCATAAAAACAAAGGAATTTGCTAATGGCAGAGGTTGATGTTAAAATGCTATATTTGTGTCAGTGAAAGGTTGGATTTCAGCTCGATGGGGCGAGTTAATGAAGCTGAGAAATGTGCAGAGACTTGATGGTTTATACTTAGATGCCAAACTATCATCTCATCTCACCCTTCCACCTTGGCTTAATGGAGCTGATGACTTGTCTTAACCTCATGAGGACCTTTGAGAAAGACTCTGCACTCAGCAAACTGCTTCTCAAATGAAACCTGTGAGCAGCATTTTCTGCGGCAAAGACTTCATCACGCAGCATTTGTTTGGACTCAAATATTTGATGCTTTGATAGGTATTTGCTGAAGACGACGGAAAAGCCGGCAGGAATTAATTGAGCGACTTTTATTTCTTTTCCAGGTTTTAAAGATCAAGGTTGTTGTTCAAAGAGGTACTTCTCGAAGGGCTTTGAAAAGCTCAGCAGTGTTCCTAAGTGGCCCCGGTCTTGTTCAGCGATCTGGCACCTCGTGTTATGTGCTCCTGTTTTCCCCATTTTTCCTGCTAACTCCGTGAGGGTCTTGCGTTGATTTATCTGAGTGTTAAGCACCCGACTGTTTATGCCTTGTACCCTGGATGACACCATCTGCTACTAATCGGTATTTCCGTCTTTGTCTGCACACGGCAGCACAGAACATCTCGGACAGAGTCAAGCACAAAGGCACCGACTTCCCCGTCTGGCTCTTCCTGTGTGGCTCCATCTGGATACTTCACCAATATTTATTAGTCATTCTACAGATTACCATGTCCATCCTTTACAGTAACCTTGTACATTGGAGTCACTGTAAGAGACACTGAACACTGGGAAGTCTGCTGTAAGCCAAAAGCATGACTGTGTAATTTGTAGACCACATAAGGAGAAAGACAGACTGCCTAACACTTGTGCCACTTCTTTTTTTTTTTTTTTAAAACACACTGACACAGAAATGTATGTAACATGAACGTGTGTATGATGATGATTCCACATGCTGATATGTGAGAAGAAAGTATGTCTTATATTCAGTGGATCTGATTGCTCTCTTCATATCACATTTCTGCACAGTGCAGCTTTTTCTTTGGAGTCTCTACTGATTCAGTTTGACCCTCTGCAGGTGGCATTGTTTTCTTTTGTTTCTTTGTTGCTGCTCATGCTAACTGCTAACTAAATACTAAGCACTGGCCTCCAAGCAAACGACTGGTGTTGCTGTGGAAGCTGTAAGATCAGCGGTGGAAAGAAATCCAGTATCAGTGCAGCATCTTAAATGCACTTCATATTATCCAGCTGATAAAATGTAGTCTGATCCTCGCTCTAGTTTACAACAGGCATTCATCAAGTAGTTCACCTATAAGCTCAGTCGCTGTCGTGTTCAACCAGTCAGCAACAAATACATCAAAATATATTGACAAATAATATCCACCAGTCCGGCCAGCTACTTGTTCCAAATGATTCCCGGAACAGTATTGTATTATATGATATTCAGGAAAGCTTTGCACAAGACTTGTATGATCCACAGCTACATGTCAACAGTTTTTGACATGTGCACAAATATTCCCCTCCCTTGACTTTGAGTTGCACTGAGCTCATGAAACAAAAGAGCAGAGATCCTCTGAGGTCGTTGGGGAATCATTAAACTGCATGTGCAGCATGATGTACACGTTAGGTTTATGTATATGATGTTTTCTCATCATGAGGGAAGGTGAAGGTCTGCGTTCAGAGCTCAGGCTATTGGCCACAGAACCAGGGAACGACCGAAACACTTATTATATTATACCGGAATAATACATGCTGCTGGGATGGAGAATAATCATCTAGATTGTTCTGCACTGTATCTTCCCCCAATGTGACACTCTGCTCTGCTCACTTCTGTCATACATGTGACGTCCAAGTTCTCTGCAAAGCTGGACGCAGAATATGTTCTTCTCTCTGTAATAATAAATGACAAAGTATTGTGAGAGATCAAGCTTTGGACCGGATTGTGCTATGACGTCCGGGTGTGGCTCTGCTAGAAATCCTTTTATTTGCAAGAATAAACCCGTCATTCTTTACTGGTGAGATCAATGCAGGGAGTGCACCCAAACCGACCTCACACAGACAAGGAATGTGCGTGCACACTAATACATCACATCACTTTGGTTTGTGAACGTGTGCTCTCTACATTTAGAGGAGATGGTTAATTCATTCAGGATAAGATACTGACTCTAAACACTCACACACATTCCAGCACATTTAAATGGAGAAAGAACATGGCTGCATAGATCTACTCCAAAGACAATTTATTATGTTTTGTTCCAGTAAAAAGTCTCTGCTGCTCGCAGGAACACTAAAGCTCACCATGACAGAGCAGACTCAATCTAGCCAGTGCATACCTATCTTTGTGGCACACACACACACACACACACACACACATATAATGTGGTGTATGACAAAAGAAGAGGTACCACCCTATAAATCCTATGTAGTCTCAGCCCTGCTTTCGTTAATGCACATAATAGTGATAGGAAACCTGGCAGCTCATAATGTACAACTTCAAAGCTATATTTCATGTGACCTCATAGAGGCTGGTGGTGCACTGCGAACTATCTCACCAGGCAGCCTGCCTCGGTATCAATTAAAGCACGCAGTCCAAAAAGACGGAGTAAATCAAATGCAGAATATTGGACAGGAGACAAGTTCAGGGAAGAGCCGTCTTCTGCAAATTCACCTCCGTCCGAGGGAGTAAAGACAAGGCCACCTATCAGCGGATTTATCATTCTATCATCAGCGTCAGCGTCAGATAATGCGTCAAACACAATGTCTTTTCCTAATGGACGGAGGAAATTTCATTCCATCGCGGATAGGCAGAGTTTTCCTACAGCCTCTCCTAACATAGCTGCGGGCTACAACATGTCAGCATTGATAATGGCAGCGTAGTAGGAAATAGTTATTTTTCTGGGCAAGAAAAAGTGAAAATCGTGCACCAATTGTCAAATGTTATAGAAAATAAAGTGATTGCCAGCGAAATGCCCTCAAAACATATTAAGTAGTTATCAACTGAGTATGCTTTAGAGACGGTAAAAGAAAATGTCCAATACCAAACATAAACACATACATGATGGAGTCTTCAGAAATGACTTTGGTACATAACTTTTGCTGACATGGACCCAAAACAAAACTGTCTGATTATTGTAATTAACATTAAAGTTATCATGATTAGGATTAAAAACACCCCTTGAGGTGTATTGTCTTGTTTTTAAGACAAGGGAAAACAAAGGCAATTGGTTAAGGCAATGCAAAACAAAAACACAACAACGAGACTCAATAATCAATACCCAATACTCAATAACAAGACAAAATAGACTTGAAAAAAATGAACTACCTATAGATAGAAAACCTGAAAACAAATGCAAGGCAACAGTTTTAAACAAGCAAAGTTAAATGAGAAACTGGAAGGAGTCTAAACATAAATGAGGAGCTGATCAAAGCACCTGAATGAGTAATTTTGAAGTATAATGGACAAAAGATTGTTTCACATATGCATATATGGATAATTTAAAAAATGTATTTGAAAAAAGTTGAAGAAGTTTTTTTCTTTTATCTATGATAAGTTTTTTATTATTTTGGCCTTTATTCAGCAGTTGAGAGCAGACAGGAAACGTGAGAAAGAGAAGGGGGGTCCAGACATGCATCTACCAGTGACATTGCGTTCGTAGCCATTTGGTTACAAAGGTGCACTTTCTGACAGTAAATCCAAAACAATATTTTCACATGAGCAATGTGCCAATCCAGAGTCAATAAATAAAACCAGATGTTTAATTTTATCAACTTTCTGGAGAGATAAAATCATTATAGACTAAAACCAGATAGTCTGATTTTGGAATTTAGGTTAGCTGACAAAGAATATTGAAGAATGTTAAAATCAGATTGTGAAGCCTCTTGAATATGTGATAAATAAGGCTTTGATAAAAATAGAAAGCAGATGTGGTCCTAAAGTACAACCTTGAGGCACACCGTGCATACTTCCAATACAAAGAGTACAGACAAATAACTTCCAATTTCCAAGGTAACAATTTATTCATATTTTACATCCATATCACCAACATTTAAAAGTGGCAGGATCCTGCTTTTTATTCTACTAAAGCTGAGTGTAGCTGACATTTTGCTGTGTCCGAGGTGGAGAAGAGTAAACGGGGACGGGTGTGTCAGTATGAACAGTAGTAGCATCTGTGTGTCTGGCAGCCAAACAGGTTGCACCCAGTTGATGTCATAGCTCTGTGTGCTGATCTGCTAAGTGCCGGTCGCAGCCAGTGATATAGAACTACATCTGTTCCACATACTGAACAAACAAAATCTGATTCTTGACCATCGAGAATGTGGGCGAACGATGGGAATAGCGGCTGATAAAATTGTTTTTGGCGAGTTGAGCGGGAATTATCTGTAATTGAGTAAATATTGCATCACAATAATGTTGTTAAATGAGAAGAAATTCAATCAAACCAGTGACATCCCTTTGAATCTCACTCAAAAGAAAAGCGGTCTAATGATGTTCATACTGGAAGCTTAACAAAGTGGCTCCTTTTATCAATTTGAAGCAGACTTAGAAGAACACAAAGGCTCATATAATGAGAAAAGCAAAAACTTTTTCAACTTGTATCTATTTTTCATTTAATTTAACCAACAACTGGAAACAAAACCCTTAAGATCTCCTTTCCCAGTAAAATCCCGGCCACGGGGGAAGGAACTGCTTTAATGAAACCTGCATGGTCTTCGTGCTGTAATTACATCGTCATGTTGGGGACCCTGTGCACAGCAGCACTGGTGTCATGAGGCCCCACTGCTGCACTGAAACAGTCTCAGCTTCCCATCCAAAGTCCCAGTCAGCAGCTAGGAGAGACAGGGAGAAAAAAAACTGACATCACGTTCAGTTTGTGGATGATATTTCCCAGGAACTGTGTCACACATCACTCTCCTCGCTATTTGGAGAACCAAGTTGCGTAACAGCACACCTGCTCCCTTAAAGAAGACGGCCATCGTCGAGGTCAAGATCCATACTGTGTTTCTCAAAGAAATTCTTGATTTTCCATACCTGCTATTTATCACAAAAAACATGAAGCCTCCTGGCCTGAACTTTTTAGTTATGTAACTTTGTTTAATCAGAAGTAGGACTTGAGGTTCCTGCCAGTGCTCGTCATGGTGAGTCAAATGTTTACAGATTAATAAGGCACCCGCACATCAATAAACTAACATCAACCCACACCCATTTAAACACACACACATGCAAACACACACACCGCACACTCAAACCAAATGTGGAAGCAGCACACGGACAAGCACATGCACACAATCACCTCTTCAGTATATATCTTAGTAAGAAGGGAGGATTATCTCATTTGTTTCAGCCGGTAGAGCAGATGAGGGTGCGGGAGCATTACCTCAACACTCTGACAGCCAATCAGCAGCAACAGCGATAGGAAACCCTCCACTTGGAGTTCAGAATGAGGCTCGTGATACATATTCATATTTGCAGCTGCTCAAAGTCGAGTGCATGATAAGATGGAACAATCATAATTCAACACAGTTGGTCACAAGCAGCTCAAGCACACGTGATGTGTAAGACCAGGCCGTGGAACAAACCATTTTAAGTCTATTTCATACTGCTTCAAGTTATTTACACTACCCTTAATCCCACTTAAAGTTTTAAAGGATTTCACAAATCCTACATTATGAAAAATAAGTGCAAACAACCCAACACATTGCAAACTAATGAGAGCGCTTAAATGAATGTGTAGATCTGCTGCGGAGCGGCAATATCATTTATGGTCATTTCAGAGATTTTTAGGTGGCTGTAAAGACAGAGTACATTTTTAAAGTATACTAACAGCAGGAATCGTGGAAAATAACAATTTGCCAAGCAGTGATAAAAACCACATTTGGTACAACAATAGCCCAGCATTTTATTTCCTCATGTACTAAAGCGGTTTTATGCAGGAGAAATTATGTTTTACCAGCAAGCAGATGCCTGCGCTGGGAAAGAGTCACAATAGCTGAGGTCTGAGGATGACTCAAACACACAATGACTAAACTGGGGTGGATTCAGTCTCTCTTTTAACGGGTGATCATCGCTGCCTCTCTCCTACTGACACGCAGAGGGTTTCCAGGTGTGTGTGTGTGTGTTTGGAGCCTAAAGACAAGAGCATTTCTCCAAAAAGTAGAAAGTAAGCACACATACATAACACCTACATAGGTATGCGCTGTCCTGTTTTGTTGAGACAAACAGCTTGACAGCTCATTTCACTAGCTCTTCTATTTTAAAGGCGTCTTCTTTCACCGTGACCTCCTGCTCGATGACCTTAATCAACAATAGCCGAGCTGTCTGGGTCCTGCCCCCGGGCTGCTAAAATAGCTACTTAGAAGTTAAAAGGGTCAGAGAGCAGCTCCATTAGCAACCACAGGTCTCTCCATCAACTGCCACCCAAAACCACCAGACTGTGTAATCGTCTAGGCGTTACACTCCTCCATGTAGCCGTGGAGTGCAAAGTTGAAATCAAATAACAAGATTTCCTAAAAAGGGGATGAAACCATTGATGGAAGTATTTGCACTTGCAGCAAAAATCTGTAATCCAACACATTCCATCCCCGCAATCTTCGACCTCTGTTCACTGAGGCTGAAACGGGCTAAGCCGATGACGACTGAAGGTTTTGGGCGACCTTCGGGGTCAGAGGTCAGAAGTGGCTGAGAGCTGATTCACTGTAGACATATAGCATGGGGTCATGAAGGGCCATCATAAATAAGGTATTTGGCCTTCCTTCCTCAACATCCCACTTCTAAGAAACACAGTTATCACAGGTTTGATCTGTTTAAACATTTAACTCCAATGTCAGATGCCCTTATGCAACTCTGCCACCACTGATTTATGGGTTTTCTAGTTATTCACTTGCATATGTCACTTTTTTTAAATAATAAAACATCCGGTCTTTAATAAACTCAAAGTCATGGGTCATGCCTGAGAAACTGTGTTGGGTTTCTTTTATGATCTTTCTGTACATTTGTTTTTATGTTTAGTTTATTGTAGCTCCATTTAAAACTCTTTAGGAACGCAGGGATCGTAAATCAGCTTGAGAATTTGCATGGTGTGTCACACGTGTTACATAATCTAAGTTATAGTCGGGCCTGCTGGCTCAATACCACGGACAAAAGATCACAAATCAATAGTTCAAAGCAGGAATAAATTCGATGAAAGAATGGATTAAGAAAGGAATGTGGGTTCGATTTTCAGGGGTGAACACTTGTGCCAAATATTGGCATTCTGGACAACAGAAAGCGTCTGCCTGCACAAACTGGTTTGAACAATAGCTGCGGCTTTGAAGATACGAGGAACAAAGTGTTTTCCCTCCCAAAGGACATCAATCAGTTGCAGAGCGCAGACTTCAGAAATGCCAACATACCAGGTAGTCTGTACTGTACTTGATGAGAGGGGAAGGAAGAGCTACATGGGAGCAGACGGTCACCAGGGTCACCTGTTTGATGAGTTTCCAATACATGAACTGCCAGTGAAAGACGTGTCTGTTACTGGTGGTGACAGTATTGGTACTGACGTATGTATGTAATCCCATAGAGATCCACATTCCTTAGAATAACATACAGTTTGGTATATAAACCTACAAGCCAGTTAAGTTTGATTTATGTTGCTGGTAAGCCTCACTATCTGTTGCCTGTTATGAATATTATGCACTAGAAATATTATTTCTCAATTAAGAAATGTGATGTTGATAGTAGTCCAGATAAAGTCA
This sequence comes from Pempheris klunzingeri, assembly GCF_042242105.1. Lineage (NCBI taxonomy): Eukaryota > Metazoa > Chordata > Actinopteri > Acropomatiformes > Pempheridae > Pempheris > Pempheris klunzingeri. The sequence continues at coordinate 2,455,294 of NC_092023.1, read as the reverse complement.
TTGAAAAACTGTCCAACTGTAATAAAAATGTAAAGGAAATGAAACTAAGATTGGAGACATGAAAATGTTTTTCTTTCATAAATTTTCAATTAAGATGGCATTAATCTAACCTCAGCTCTTGTCACATTTAGTGTTATTGATGGCAGTTAAAACAATCCAAATAATGGAAGCAGCAGTAAATCTAAATCTGTCCAGCTCAGACTCCCTCTGCCTGTTCATCCATCTGCCCTCTAGTCACTCTCTGACAGTCTGTGAGGGTAGAGCTCATTTATGAGGTCCAGGACAGAAACACGGATGCCGTCAGACTCACAGCGTCCACGGTGTTCGCTCCAGATGCAAAATGCAGTGAGCAACCAAAAACAAAAAGAGCAGTCAATGTTTATTCAACACTGACTCGTTCCCAGAACACATTTCAACATTACATCCAACAGTGTTGGAGCGCTCGTCCTGTCAATATCGCAGCCTTTCCAAAAGCAAGATTAATGTTGTCGCCAAAATGATCGTATAATGAATGCAGAACGCTGTACAACAAAACTGATGTGGTTTTAGGTTTTTAAAAAACCTGAAACCTTTTCTGTAGCAGCTAAAAATGCTGTATGCTGCTTGATAGCATTTAATACATCGGTTTGTTTCATCATGAATCTAGATTGTACTTATTTGACAAGAGCTGGGAAATATGCTCATTTGATTTCTTGTTAAATGAGAGGATTGACGCCACTCTAATGTGTGTATGTGGCTGGAGCTGATTAGCTTAGCTTAGCTTAGCTTAGCATAGAGTCTGGAAACTGGAAACCAGCTAGCCCAGCCTTGTTAACAGTGACAAAATACCTACCAGCACCTCTAAAAGCTTATTAATCAACACATAATAGTGTAGCCTGTTTATCTAACCCTAACTAGTCTTGGGAACTACAATATAATAGGTTGCTGTCTTACAGAGTTAGATAAGAGGATAAATATCAGTTTGATCCCTGTGCTTTCTATTTGTTCTATCGGAAATCCCCCAAATTATGTAATTTTTTGTTATTAAAGACATAATTTGTGCTATTTATCAATTTTGTGTCCGTGCAATCTGTAAATATGCATATGACATATAACTATTCATTAAAGCTACACAGACTAGACAAAATGCAGCATACCAGTCCAACGTATGAGAGACGTACAGGCAAAGGAAGGACAGCAGTATAAACTAACACCACGGCCAAAATGCTGTCTACGACATGTGAAAAGTTCTGACAGATAAAAATGTCTCTTGTGACTTTGCAACTGGACCCAAACTCTTCTTTCTCTCACTTCCTGTTCATTGCCGTTCCAGCTGTGTTGAACACAGGCCAGTTGTTTTCAGAGAGGCTGTCTCAGCTCAGTCTGTGTCTCACTCTAATGTGACATTCTGGACCAGACGGCAGAGTCCACCTCTGTATTTGCTGTCTGGCCACTACAGTAAGAAGAGCGCGTTTTGCTCTCTGGTGTCAAGCAAAGAGGAAATGAACAGATACATTTTCTTTTAACAAGTACTAAAATAAAATGCCAAATGATCACAAAAAAAAAAAGACACTGCTAAAAGGTCTAGTGGGACGCCAGCTGCATTTTTTTGCCTGCCTGCAAAAGAGCAAAGATGACACATGTTGACATATGGAGACAAGAGTGCACTGAGCTTGAAAGTCCAACGAGATGATTCACTCATTGTTCATCTTGGTATCTGGGAGCATGTTAACTTTTAGAGACAGTGTCAGTAAGCGGTCACAGTCGTGCACCGAGCTGAAATGCAAATGAGGTCTAAAGCACACGTGGGAAAGGATTCAGAAACCTCTTAATCAAAAGACTGAAACAAAAAACCGTGTCTAATAGTTCTTATTTCTTTGTGATTCTGTTGCTGAAATGAAAAGGGTATGTTTTCTGATAGCCTCTTCCAACAAACACACATGTGTGTGTTTAAGAGTTGACCAGGCATGTCAGAGTGCAGCCGTGTCTCTGGGACAGAGGAGCTTCGCCGTCTCTCTCAAGGATACTTTCACAGGACCAAACACTTGTTTCAGGAAGGCTGTCTCATGTTTTTAACCACAAACATATTTTAATCAGACACTTTCTATGTCAGATCACAAAACTTATTTTAGTTTGGTTGTTTTTAAGCCTGTAATGAGCCTCTTCATGTATCATCGACTTCTCCTCCATCTCTTTGATCTCTCTGTAATTTTATCCAGCTTATTGCTCAATGAAGATGATGACATACGGCAAACTGAGCATTAGCTGATTCTGCTCACAGTTAAACTCGGCGTAAATATCCTTAAAGCTCTGGCTGAAACAAGCACACCTGGTTTAGGATTATTCAAAACAAAACCTAAATTTTGGTTTGACGGCTCAGGCTTGTAAATGTCTCCTACTGCACCATCCAGTCCGTCCCCCCGCAGCTAAAAGTTACAACTTCTACAAATGTTCCAGTTCGTGTGGTGTAAATCACATCTAATAAGGGACGACACCGCATACCGAGACTTTAACGCCAATGAAAATATTTTTCCTCTCTTATCTCTTGAATCAATTAATTTTTAATTTTTCAAATTTTCATCTTGTGAAATGGATCTTTCCCTTGATATTTACCCCGTTTAAGGTTCAGATTGTAGAGAACCATTCCTTCTGTTTAAATGAAAAGGTCACCTATTAAAACTCCAGGATATCTGATGAAGAATATATATTTAGTAACCCCACAGGTAGCTGACCAATTAACCTAAGCCTGGATTAGGTTAATGTGAATGTTGGGTGAGCGTGTCTGCGTGTCCGCCCTGTGACTGACTTGCCCAGTGTCAGCTGGGACTGGATCCAGCTTCCACTGCTGATGTGGAACAATGTAATTGGAGCTATCGACAGTTTGGGATGAGACAGTACAGAAGTCTGAGTAACCCGAATAAAGCACAGCCGCATGAAGTCTGCTTCTCTAGTCTGACCCAATAAACTGTGTCGCTGAAGTCACTATTGATTTGACAGTATTTTTCTTTGTCTTTACTTAGGAAGCTTTTAAATTCCAGAAATCAAGGGAGGAAGTCACTACAGTCTAACCAGTGCCTTGTTTTCAGGCACTGCTTGAATAGGACACAGCTTAGTTCCCCTCCCACACATTTAATCTGAAAAGAAATGAAAACGAAAACATCCTCATGTGCTGAGCCAGCGGAGACAAAATCACTCCTGTGTGAAAGTGTGAAAATAATTCTTTGAGGCAACTTTTACAGTTGCACATTGAGGTTCAACACAGGGGAGCTTACAAAACTTCACAGAGGTATGCCATTTGAAATCCCACAAGATTTTACAAGACAACAAAGTGAAGTGACAGTAAAAGCTGGGATCTCTCATTAGAGACTAAAGTACAGGAATAAACCTGAGGGAATGAACCCTGGAGGTAGATCTGCCTGCTTGATGGTCTTTTAAGTATTAGGGTGGAAAACATGAGTGAAAAATGAGTGGAAAATATGCATTATCTGTCTGTGCCTTGCATCGGAGGGTTCTCACAGCAGTAAATATGTAGAACATCTGGCCCTCAAATGAGGCTAAAAAGCAAGAGAGCACAGGTTGGGGACACTTCTTCGCACTATTTTTGTTGCCATTGTTGCCAGATGTTGCCATTATATGATATCACGTGGCCTTGGTCTCGGTAAACTGTATTTCCCAGGACTTGCTGAACTAATTTTTGTTCACACGTCTCTATTTTGGCCACAAACAAAAATGAATAATAAAAAATAAAGACATCCATTCCAGTCAAGACCCTGGATCAAATGGAACGAAGAAGCGGCCTCACAAAGCCGAGCCAGGCACCCAAATAAATCAGGAGAAGATCAACACTTTTCATTAAATGTGAAGAAGAGCAGCATCTAAGTTCAATCTTACACTCTCAGTATTATCAAGAAAAGTATAAATGATGAGTGTCAGAGTCAAAAGTGTAGGATTCTGGATTCTGTAGGGCTCGACTTCTCAGCGTCTTGAAATACTTTTACACCCTCGAACCACTTCGTGAGGCTGACATGATGCAGAAAGGCATTTAAAACCATCAGTGTGCTTCATCTGAGAGCTTTATGACGGGACCCTAGCATGTTTAGCAGTTTCTGTATTAAAACTATCCATTTGCTGGTGATAAAACTCTATAGAATAGTAAGTAGACCCCGAGCTGGAAAAGGATGGGCTGAAAAATGAAACTTGAAGCTAACATGGATGAGAAGTCATAACATTTACTGAGCTCACATGTCAACAGATCCATCTCCATGACAACTGAGCAAACCGTCTCCAGTAATAAAGACTGTGTGATACGTTTGAAAGCTAGTAAGTAGATCAAAAATAACATGTCAAAGGATGTGAATCTTATCTATTTCTTTTCAAACTGAGATAAAACTATGAAGCTATAAGAACCAGGGTTTTCAGCCCTCCAAGAGGTCCTGGGAAAGTTTTAATAGACCACAGTGAACGTTGGTCTCAGTCACTGATCAAGAACAACTCTGTCCCTTTGAGCGGGCAGACAAAAGGTAGCTGTGCAGTGGTGAATGGAACGAGACCATCACCAGCTGTGTGCTAATTACAGTCAGACAACTGCTGGACAAACATGAGCAGGCAGTTTGCCAATACAAAACTACTTGTGTAACAAGGTGTAATTTAATGAACTACAGTATTTCTGGTACTACAGTTTATTCTATGAGATAAATATATCTTGCATGCCTCCAATCAGGACGTGCTCACAGGGACATCCTGATATTCAAGGTGGAAAGACTAGTCGTGGGGCTTAATTTAGCTGCAGACCCTCTGGAGCCCTCAAAACCTTTCATATATCTGTGAGTTTTACGACTTGAATCTGGTCAAATCTTGGCAAGTTCGTGTAGTATGAGATGGTCACTGACACAAATCTGAGAACAGAAACAAGTGATGGCTGACAGGAAATGACCTTGTGATTGTTTCATTTTGACACACAGCATTAGTCTGAAGACAAAAGATATTTCACTGAAGGGAAAAGGTTTGGATTACTAGCACACATTTGAACATTTTCAAAGAAATATGCAAAATATTTCCACATGGAAATCTGGCCTTAAGTATTACTGCAACTATAAGTATTCACATTTGTCTCCTAATTCATCATCAAAACTTTCAGTTTGATTAAAATATTTCTTTAATCTTTAGAAATCACCTGACAACTGCAGTGAAAACATATAATAAAGCTTCAGTCAATGTGCCAACCTTTCCTGAGTTTCTGTTCTGACCACATTAGCCACATATCAAACAAAGCAGAATGTGCAGAAGTACTGATGGGGAGCGAGCACGCTCTGACTGATGAAGTGTGTCTTCAAACTCTGCAGATTGCTGTAATTCAGCCAGTAAGTGGCCCTGGATCAAACTTTCCAAGTGAATGGAGTTACACAGATGGACATGCAGATTTAAAACATGTGCCTCAAGTCCAAAAGCCAGTCAACAAGTCTCATGAGATGTCCAGCAGAGGAAGTGATATTATAAAGCTCTCTCATGCAAATCTGTTTGTTTTGACCAGCTCCAAATGAAAACCATTAACTGGACAATAAAGCATTTCTAAACAGAATTGTTGCTCTGCAGAAAAAAAAACGCTCTGGAGACTTTGTTGAAGACACTGAAAGGATGCTGGTATGAAGTCCCTGAAGTCCCTAAAGTCCCTGAACCTACCAGTTTAGACTGATAGCAAAGCATTTTCAACATTTGACACATGTAATACCATCAATACTGAATTGTGTCTCTGTAGCATAACAGCACAACAGTAAACTGTCAGGGATCAAGTAGAAACACGACAAATAAACAATCAACAGAAAAATTGGACGACAGCTCCTGAACTGAACAAGCACAGCCCTGTATACATCTTTTGTCGACTGTGTCACGGGCTGGAACGAGCCTGCAGGCAGCCAGTCATAAAAGAGGATCAGCACAGCGCACAAAGCGAACCACTAGATCCCACAGGGTTATGGCACGGAAGAGCGGTAGTCATTATCTGATTGGACTATAAACTGGCCACCACTGTTTAAACCCACAGAGCCATATAGAGGATAGTCATTTTAAATGAAAATGGTATTGGTCCAGGAGGCTGCTGTCTCAGTGGTGTTTGGACATGCAGGCAGCATTTCTTTGCTTTTGTTACTGTGCAGTACATAAAGACAAGCAAGTGCACCCGTTCAACACATGTGAAAAGCTTGTGCTTCCTATTATTTGTAGCTCAAACGTTGTATTGAATTCTTTCATGGCTTCTAGTGGAAATTACTTGAGGTTACTGACATTGAAGTCCACCCATCCTGAATTCTGAGTTGGTCTCGATGAGTCCTGCTATGTGACCTCAGCCTGAGGATATCATTCCTTCTTTACAAACACAAACACAGTGCTGAGCAAGTAGAGACGGCGTACACCTGTGGAGCCAACGGAGCCTGTTGAATATTTGCAAAAATTAAGTACACATGTCTTTCAAATCATGCCAAGTGAATTTCTTCATCAGATTACACGAATTTGACTGAAAAACAACTTACCAGTACGTCTATATGTCAACTGTACCAAAGTGCTCTGTGCGTTTGTACTGTATATGTAATTCAAGACAAATACACTCATTAAAACATGAAAGTAATTTCTTGGACTGAAGATGACGCGACCTCTGACCCGCTGACACAGCTTTTCAAAGTGATCTCTTATCTTTGCTTTGAAACATTTTTCTGTCATGCCTGTTCGAGATGCTTGAGATAAAGAACAATGTTTGGAATAAGAACAAAATCCACTCGTTGCTGGTGTTGTAGAGTGGGTGTGTAAGGGAGTGGTGCTCCTTCTTCTTCTTCTTAAGGTCAGTTTGTTTTTTGGGAGGCAGAAAAAAACATACAACTTGCCAAACAAAAATAAGAGGAAAATAAATGCTTAAAGACTCGAGTATCCTTACGCAGGCCGAGGCAAAGGCAGAGATTAAACTATTGTTGTGCACACACAGTCAGGAGAGGAGTGGAGGGTAAACACATTAACACTGCTGCCTGGATACACACTCTGTGGGGTGTTTATGCAGAGTTAACACACTGGAGGTCAACATCGGGAAAGTAAAAACAGTCTCCAGTCTTTCTTTAGCTATTTGATGTCAGTAAATGAAAGTAAGACATTCAGTGAATCCGTCCAAAATGTTTATTCTAGCCAAAAGTTTACCTGGATGTAGAGAAACATGGCCGATGCTTTAGTTAAGATGTCGAGATCTGTCAGTTCTGTGAGAAAGGAAATAATCACAGAATCAAAAAAAGTTCTTACCTCTGGTGTGGCTGGGTTGAAAGTCACGCTCAGCACGGTGTCGGAGTGTTTTTGAAGTTTGTGGAGATAGCTGCTGCTGCGGATGTCGTACACGTAGGCCTGAAACGAAGGAAATGGACCACATGAACAAAAGCTGGTAACGGCTGTAATCATGCAGTGATGTAACGATGCAGGACAGGATCTACCTACAGAAAGTAAGTTACATTAACCCACCTGGTAAAGCTCATTACAGATGTATAATACATACAATAAACAAGTGTGCTTTAGGGATCATTTCAACTTCAGGGGAAAACTTTGTGCTTATCCTGTTTAAGTTTTGCAATCATTTCGAGTTTGAGCTCCAGCACACACATACAAAGGCCCACTTCATACACATGCAGTCAGTGTGCGCACAGCTAACATTCATACTGTAACATCCACTGGTTGTTTAGAGCATTCAGCCTGAACACCATGATACTTTAAATATTATCACACAAGCTTTCTTGATGATCTCCAGGAGTTTGTAACTATGTTAAGACACTGTCTAGACAGTGGGGCTTGGCGCTTGTTCATATCAGTAATCAGACACAATCAGACACACATACTGTGCAAAATCAGCTATGTCAACTGCTGGACAAAACCCCAATGACTCTGCAGATAGGTTCAACAGTGTTTTATCAAACTTCACAACCTTTTGAAAGTATGTTTGTAGCACCGTATTCTGAAAACTATTAAGTATCAAAACGTATTAATAAGAGACTAGTCAGCGTCACTGATAGGTGTGATTGGGTGAAGTCAGAAGTTTGATCTTTTGCACCTGTAACCACGGCCAACAGTGATGCCACGGTGTGCACTTCTACATCGCCGCTGCAAGGTGAGAACTTTAACAAATGGACAGCAAAAACAAGACTTTTTTGGATTAAGTTGTTGTTTAAATGAAGAAAAAATACTGAAAACTGTTCAAGAGATTGTATAAATGTACAACTGAAAATGTCAAAACACACTCATAACACTCAAATACTGAGCACTTCAACGTTAAGGAGCCCCTGAGACAGATTAATAATGCTAAAGTACCCTTGCAGATATATAATTGGAATTTTCTGCTTTGGTAGGAAGTACACTAACACCTCCTACATGTGGGTGTTTACACCTGGTCATGGATGCACAGAAATACGTCTGCATGCCACTTGTGAAGACATCTTCGAATCAACACTTTAATCTGAAGTCTTACAACAGATATATTAATGTGTTGTCAGCTTGTTAGCGTGGCTTTTTTTCCCTCTAAATACAATCAGCGCTTCTTTTGCCTCAGTGCCATGAGCACAGATAAAACAGATGTGGGGATGTTTGTTACCAGACGACGACTCATCAGATTCCTACAGCTGGTTTGTATTATGTTTCTCTGAAAAACGCTTCAAGTGAGCTCTGTCAAACGGGCTCTGTCCATGGGTAGAGTGTCTCCTGTCTAAGGCACATGACGTCTGTGGTGTCTAACAGGGCATTAGATACTTGGAAGAAAAAAGTTCTTTCAGGAATGCTCACATATCACATGGATCCCCAGATGTATCAGCTTATATTAACAGTATCTGAAGCAAAGAGCGGGGTTAGTAGAGTCTGGGCTATGAAAACTGAACAACCAGTTTTCTTTTTAAAATTGTTGTTACTAACAATTTAAAAAGGAAGCTCCTTCTACTTCTAAATAATAAAATTCACATCAGATGATAAGAGGGTATGTCAGAGCTATTTTAACTGAACATACAACAGGTTAATATCGACCACACTGAAATCATATTCCCTGTAGATCGCTCTTGGCCCTATGCTCTTTGGAAAATGTGTAATATGATCTAGGGAGTCTTTTTAGAGTATTCAGGTTCTTTTTTTCCATGATTGCTTTTTGATATATTAAGACAAGTACAAATGTGTCTGGCTTATGGAAGTCTCAGGGCAGCTACAAATAAATACGGTGTAGCTTACTACCATACACTCTCCCGATTTCTGAGAAAAGTTGGAAATGTCCGATCTCGACAGAGATGCTCTCAAATGTCCACGCTGCGCTGAGTCCCCATAATTAATAATAACCACCAGCATGCATATATTATTCCACTGCTTTCAACGAGCACGTAAACCAAGAAAAGAAAAGAGAGATGGATAAGGAAAAGGGAGGCAGTCTTCTGAAAAACGTTTTGAAAGCAAGTTTAAAGCACAGTCTGGAAAAGCAATTAAACAGTTCTGCTTCAACATGAATGTTGAATTTGACTTCTATGGAAAAAGGCTTGAGTCCAAATAAAAAATCTCTGAGTAGCACAAACAGTCCTCACCTTAAATGGAGGCAAACCTGATAAAGTTATACTGCTGTTTTCCTGCTGTCCTTCCCCTTTACAAGGTCAAGTAAGACATAAACGTTATAAAGTCTATATGAATTATATAGAAAATGTTTTACTGTAATAAGTCAGAATACTTTCACACTTCTGCTTCTGATGCAACTGCAACTACAATTTGATATACAGTCTCGTAATCTTGTTAAATTAGTCTCACAGAGACACAGTATAAGTGAAGAAGTGTATACAGGGGAGGATGAAACACACACTGTACGTAGAAACCCAGAGAATTACAACTTACACAGTTATCCTCAGAGCCTGAGGCAATGAACCGGCCACACGGGGAGATGGCCGAAGAGCACGGATGGCAGCGGTTTAGATGGGCCTCATAACGCCGGACACACCTGAGGGGTGAGAAATGAATGAGGTTAATAAACTCAAACCAGCTGATGTGAAGGAGATGATGAATATTTGACTGCTTACATCATAATACATGCTTAGTTTACTGGGTCCCTGTGGGATTAAATCAATATCTAATTTCTGGCTTGTCTCATTGAATTGGTCACATTAAGAGCGCATGATATGCAGGATGGACTCAACAGCGAGACAGAAAGACATTTCAGAATCTCAAGTTCATTATTGTTATTGTTATGCACAACACAAACACCAAATATCATTTTGCAAATCAATGGCAAGTAAACCATTGAAAACATTTAGCGTAACATATAAATTCAGTGCAATGGCTGAATAAGAAGAGATGTATCGTTTCAAACACGTGTGCAGCCATGTTTTTGGTGAAGTGATCTGCTGGATGAAAATAAAGCATCTATTAGTCTACAGAGCTCTGGCAGCAGTGCCACCCTGCAGGCTTCACTTTTTACAAACATCTGAACCAGTTGAGGACAAGGAGTTGAGCATGACTCAAGCAAAACACAGAAAGAGAGGGTAGCAGATGACAAATGGCCCCCTCGTGCAACTTCTGTGCTGTTTGCTTTTGGTTTGCAACAGCATGTAATGTCTTTACAATGCCACTAACAGCTAGCTGAGCGAGGGCCTCTATATGGGCTGGCACGCTGGCAGAGCAGGGCTTTGACAGGATCTGGTGAGAGCATGTCTTTGACACTCACATGCTAATGTCATTAAGCTGGACTAAAAGTAGTTCACATTCACTGGTGACCACAAAGACATTTGATATACACAGTGAGCAAGTTAGCAAGTTAATACCACTGCTAAGCATCAAGTACACTTCATGAAGTTTATACTGTTGATTTCCTTGTTAATAATTGTGTCAGGGAGGTGTTGATTCATTGATTTTTGGTGATGCTGTATTCACTGGCATTACAACAACTGAACATGTCCTAGCAATGCTGCAAAAATGGTCACCTAACTGAGAAATACTGCTGGAGGTGAGAGGGCAGCTATAGTCAGATCCATCCACACATGCTGGTAATAAACTCTCTTTTGTCTTGAGTTACACACAAGAGATGGTGTGTAAAGGTTTTCACCAGGTGACTTTATCTACTCATTTTTAAAGAGGCTGACAAATGAGAACTGGGCATGATTGACAGCTAATGAAACCAATTAAGTGGGAAAAAATGAGGCAACAAGATAAATGACACAAGACGACCAATAGACTTGACAGTGGAGACGACAGATTAATGCTAAGCCTTCTGCAAGAAGGTTTTACATTTTTTACATTTCTAAATTCTTCTAAATTTGAACAGGTTAGAATTGAACCTGTTGAATTAAAGACTAAACTTAAAGAGGGTTATATTACTTTCTGGCCCTTTATCATTTCAATGCATAGAAAGATGGATGAGAGGTTTCAGTTCCTAAATCCCCATCAGAGCATCTGGACATTCAGGTCTGCAGCAGAGCTGACACAACCTGTCACTATCACACTGATAAGAAGCAGTTAAACAAGTCACAGTAAACACTCATCTGGTTTTCTAGGTCAGAATGCGGCTCTAATGTTTTGACTGAATGAAAGGAGATGTGGGGTTGAATCCCCCACACACAAATTCCCGGCGTTGTGTGAGTGATGACTATCCGGTATTTGGCTGATGACTAACGCAGACTGCACAGGAGGGTCGGATCCTCTTGAGTGGGAGCCTATACGGTTACTGAATGCACCTGGGTATTCAGTGTCAGTCATCATGGTAATCAGCAGGCTAATCATAGCTCATTATTTGCAGCCAATAAATTTCAACCAATTCAACTGTGTCGGTGCAAATCTGGCGAAATCTTGATTTCTCTTGTGCTGTGTGATATTTTTTAATATGAATAAATTTTGTATATAATGTATTGCTCAGTATTAATTTATCAGATGATGGAAATTCCACAAGATTTAAGGGAAATACATCACTGAGCTAAAGAGAAACAGATCAACATCTGTTCTTTCTATCTTTAGAATCAGTATCTCAGTGGGTCTGATTTTAAACTATGCTAAATGCTGCTGTATAGACCCCTAAACTGGATCCTTGTGCACTCTAACACATAATTTGGAAATACGAGGGGGGAATGAAAGGAGTGGCCTTCACGAAAATAATCTGTAAGCAATGCACTAGTTTACATTGGTGGTAAAACTCTTCTTTTAAGTGTGGCAAACCTTCAAAAATCATTACCCTCATCCAGTCTTTGGTGGATACACATGGCGATCACGCATGTTGGTGTGTCTGTCTGAAAAGGAAGGGGGCGAGAAGTACTGGGGAATCTCACGTGACAGACCAAAATAAAATGAAGATTGAGTTTCAAAAGTTTCCATGGAGTGAAATGTGCATTGTCCCATTGTGGTTTCTCTGCAAGTTCTCTAGTTTGATCAAAGAGAGTTTACAGTACTAACTCCAGTTTAGTACTGACATAGAGCTTCTGTCAGGGTCTGTTAAGAGCACTGGCTGCAGTCATTTACAGTATGCATGTATAAATGACAATTAAAAACTATTATATTTTGTTAATAAAGTGGCAGTGACCAACATCATCAATCAATATTGTGGATGTTTAACTAAACACGATGCTCATTTAACCCGTCAGGCTTTTGTGATTTCCTGAGTGACTTAATGTTACTCTGTGCCTAAAAGCCAAATTACTATACAGTTATATATAAGTTCTGTTTGAACAGTAAAGCTTAAGGATAAATTATATTATCCACAAGTGTCTCAACATTTCCTGAAAGTTTATTCTATAGCTTAAAATCACAAAAAACATATTTTACTCTCTTGGCCCCAAGGGTATCGGGTCAGTCAAATAGTTTTGGTTTCATGTGTTGAGATTTTGAGATGTTTTCTTTTGAAACTTCTGCCACCCGTCCAATAAATGTGGAAAAAGGAATTCTCTTTATGACATGTGACACCATCATGTGTTTCCAGGAACGCACCCCAGTAATTCCTGCTAATTCAGAGATTTTGCTGGTAAAACTTTTCATTCAGTGATCAGATATTCACCATCAAGTGTTCTCGTGAGCTTCAGCATACAACTCTAAAAGTATGCTGCTATTATTCTGCTATGTTGTACTGCTACTTAGACTTGCTATTAATATCATCTGTCAGGAGTTTCAGTCAGTATAATGTCACTAAGATACATTTTTTTTTACAGCTGATTGAAACATTTCTTCACACCTCTGAACAAAGAATATGAAATGGTCACTCAAAGACTTGTCAGAAGAAAACATACATAAGCTTTACTTATGCCACACATTATTCCACCAATGTTTATACTGGCTATTTTATCAATGAGCATGAAACCTCGAACTGACTACGGAGCCACCTTCATTAGCTGAAAGCTGCACATAAAACGGAATACAGAGAAACGTTAGCGCAAAAGAGCTGTCGGTCTTTATGTGGTTGGTACCAGCTACAGACACATAAGGTTTATCAAAGAGGAAAATACAATTACAAGGGCCGGCAAAATGAAAAAATGCTTCTACATATTGTTTTCATATGTCCATATGGTTCACCTCAGAGGAACTGCATCTGCTGAGGGATGCTTGATGACAGCTCTCATAACCAGAAGTTGACCTGGAAACCAGGCACAAATATTTATCAGATAGCAATAAGGTTTTGATGGAGTCTGGGATGAGGAGTTAAACATGGAAGCAGTCTCAGACGAGAAAGAATGAAATACTCAATAATGCCTTCTACGGGGCCAAAAAGAACATTTTGAAATCCAAGAGAGCCTACTTGAATTATCTGCCTTATATGGATATCTGCTACTAAGGGCCAAAGAAAAATATTCTCAGCTACGTACTTTGGAAATTGAACAACTGCCGATTCACTCATCAACTGTGGAATGTTTGCATAAGTAAAAAATGTGGTTGGTTGAAGAAGTGGTTTCTTCCTTTATTTGACTGAGCATTTATTGCTCTTGGGAAATTTTGACAGATTTGATTTTAACTGAGATTAAGCAGGAAAAAACACATTATATACCACCTTCATATATATACTAACCTTCATTAAAGTTACCTACCAAAGTAAATTTAACTGGTTTGTCTTGATGTCAGAAACAGAAAAAATACACCCCAAACCATTTCATACTAACCTGTTGTAGAGGTGTTAAAAAAGCCAGAATTCATTCACCACCATTATTCCATGATAAGGAAGAAAATGAAGCACTACATAAGTATTCAATATGTTAATATATAGACATGGTCATTTAACCAAACCTTCTTGGCCTGACTTGCACATTAAAGGTGCACTAGTAAAAAAAATCCAACAGAAGAAACTATATTAATACTGACTTCAGTGCGCGCAGGTCCCAAATCTTCACCCCGTCTGTGACGGCACTGGTGAGGAAGAGGTTGTATGAATCCAGTGCTTGTGTGCTGAACATGGAGCCCTGTGAAATATACAATAAAATGAGTAGTCAGCGCATGTTTGACTGAAAGTGGTTGTAAAACAGTATTTCTTATTGTCCAGTTCTGGGAAAGGTTGTTGCTGTTCATCCTGTATTGGGGAATAGTTTTCATATCACTATTCCAGGGAGCACTGTTACTCCCTAAAAGTAGAAAGTGGCATTAGAGACTATATGAGCACTATGGGGCTGGAAAGAAAACCAGAATGGAGGTAAAATTGTTGTTAATTTGTTTTTGTGTGTCATTTTTCCATCTTTGACGTACCACACGGAGACAGGCCTCAGGTAGAAACACATCGAGTTTCCACTGGATATCTTATGCATAAATTCCAGACATGACTTTCACACCGAGTTATCAGATGATACAGTGTGTGTGTGTGTGTGTGTGTGTGTGTGAGGGGGAGAGAGAGAGAGCGAGCGAGAGCGCAGTGGTGGGGGTGTTTTTTGTTTAGATTTCCATTAAGAGTGTGAGAACAGGAGTCTGAGAGGGCATTTTCAGTTCCATTTTCCGAGAAGTCCTCTGCTCTGATGAGTTCCAGGTGAATTTTGCAGAAGAGGCGATGGAAATTTGAAGTGGGAAAAGCTGCTTCACATGCTGCAGTTCCTGATGTTTGGTCCGCCTCAGGACGGGAGAGCGAGAGGAGAGGGAAGAGTGATGTTGTGTGTGCAGTCTGCAGGCAGGAGCAATCCCTCTGATCTGCAGGTATTAACCCTACGGGCATCCACAGGCCCTCGGGCACCCAGTTGGAGAACCCCACATTGATGCAATAGCCAAGCTGAAACAACACACTGCAGGCTTTCCACAATGTGTGCCACACAATAGCTGGCGTGACAAAAGAACAGGCACCTCTGGGCTGAGGGAATATAGGCAGCTGTGTGCACGAGTGCATCGCAGTTGGATGGGTTAATGCATTTAATCCATGCCACTAGCAGCAGTGTGTCCAACTAATCCAGGCTGGCCTGAGTGTAAAGCATGCACAGTCCAACATGCAGGAGTGACTAAAGTTAATACCCCAGGGTTACGGGGTACAAGCCTCCCTCTCACACAAACACACACTTGTCTGTATTCTAATAAGTTGCATAAGCATGCGCAAGATGCCTCATTATTTCTATGATTACAAGCCTGGCAAACATTCATATGACTATATATGGAGAGTAATCAGGACCTTCATTTCTCTGTTAAATGTAATCTGATAGCTGTACGTACTACGCAGAAAAAACAGACTTGAATGCTCGACTTTATTACTGATATTTATGGTTTCATTTTGAGTGATGCAGTATTACGATCCTCATAGCACTATAATGGATGTGGATACAGGCCCGAGCTGTCTACTTGTTAGACACCAGCAAATTGGGCCCACATTGGTTCAAGACAGTGATGTGGGAGTAAGGCCACATAAACCCAAACTGCATCATGGAACAGCATTACTCCAAGGCCATCATCCAGCATGGAATCTCCTCCTGCCATCTCCTATGGCAGTCTTAATCCTGATGCACCAGGGATTTACATCCAAACACACAGCAAGATGAATGATACTGGTGACGGCATGTTCTGTCTGTCTGTCATGGAAACTTCTGGGTAACCATGACATTTTTTTTTTTTTTTTTTAACCATGACCTTCTTCAATCACACCACAAACTAACACTTTTATTCCCTCAAAGACGATCTGTGCCGCATGTAACTTACGCAACACTCAAAGATGTCTTATGTAACATTACAACATCTGCCAAATAGTAGACCCTTCTAGAGGAAGATGGAAGATGGAAGACGGGGCTCACGTGACCCTCTAAACGTCACTCATTCTGCCTGTGGAGCGACAAGATATCTTTGCCTCTGTCCATTCACAAAGATTAGAGCTTATTGGAAGTTTTGGTCAAATGAAACAGATTTAATTAAAAACTCAGAAGCATAAAAAGTTAGATGTCCGAGTTTTTAAAAACAAGAATTGTTTGTCTTTCAGTAAATACATGAATTTGAACATTTGAAATAAAAGTGCTGTTTTCAGGATAAACTGTGAAGATCAGAATGAGGAAACAAATGTTGTAATGCAATTAGTTTGAAATAATTTTGCATTGTAAGAATGACACTTACATTGTCTTTACAGTGTAAGAAGGTGGAGCTAAAGCTCAACACAAAACTAATATTCTGACATTTTGACTGGACATGTTTTTCTCATCAGTCACATAAAAGGTAACATTTGCTTCATTGTTTCCAGTTTTCTAGTTATTAAACCATTGAACAAAGCCCATTACAGACATTTCTTCAATATACACTCTTTTTTAATTGATATAAAGGCTCTGACATTGAACAGGGGAATAATCAGAAACATCAAATGCTGCTCTGTGTATTTAATTTTCTTATCTTTGAAGAATTTACGCACAGAAACCACACATTAACCAGTTTCTTGTGCTGCATGTCACTTCATATATGCTGTCATTATCGACTTTACTTTTTATCATGAACACGTTCTTTTGAATGAATATAATACTTTTATATATTTAATAGTTGGAAGTGTTTGACAGGAACATTTAAACGGTCTCACCTTGTTCTGTGTGATGCAGTGGATGGCTCTGCTGTGGGCATCAGGCAGCTCTGCGGCAACCGTCCCCTTGTTCATGTCGAATAGTTGAATGGAGCGGTCAGAGCCGCACACCAGCACCATGTCTGAGACAGCTTTTAGGAAAAGTTATGAGACTTATCCTTTATAAACTGTGGGCCTGCTGTAGACGAGCTGCGGGACATTTAAGTGTTTCTGATGTTAAGTGTTCAAAATCACTCTTCTAGGACATTCATCTTAGTTACACTTGATCAATAACTTTTTTCAACCTTCCTTCATTCCTCTGAGTAGAAAGCTGGATAAATCAGTTTGCTTTCTTGCAGACAGCTTCCATTATTCCATGCTGTGATGCAAAAGTGCACGAATATAAATTTCAGTCATTGTCTGCAAGTTTGCTAACTGATGTATTTGACCTTCTGAATAGTCTTTTATACTCAGGTTTGACTCAACATCTGACTTTTGACATTTTGAATGAAATTACAACACTAAATTTTTAAAATAACAAATTTAATAAAGAGTTTAATGCCATTTTAAATGCATGTGGATTCTTGGAAATTAAGTTTTTAATGATAGTAATAGTAATCAATCCTGAATTTGTAAAGAGAATCCAGACTTAAAATATCAAAACTTTTTCCTTTACAGAATTACTATATACCCATCTTTGGCCAGTGCAAAGAACAGTGGTGTAAACTAACTCCTGAAAGGATCTCACTCATCCAAACACAGCTCAGTTCAGTGGATTTATTGGAAAATAAATGCACTGTAAACCCTAACAAGGGGCTGGAATGCAGACATTCCTGAAAAATTAAAGACAACTAAGTGATTTACAGGTAAAGTCAGTGATGAAAGCCCTCAGGGAACATGTGAGGGCTTTATGAAGCACAGACTGATTGCTGTGGTTGACATGGAAGTGGTCCAACAAGATGCTCTATGTAAAACTTAGGCATAGGTTTACTTTAGGTTAAACTATAGCACATACAATAATATCAGGAAAAGGGATACAAGAGAGGAAGTCATTGACAGCAGACAAGGCAGTGATGTCTGTTGCTGATGTCGTCGTAAAGGATCTTGACAATTTGACGACACTTCGTTGCCGATACCTAGGAAGACAAGGAAGTCGCATCCTTCTCTAAACCAGCTGTATCAGAATCACTCTGCATCTCTGTCCTTCCTACTATTTACAGCTGATTTCTGATTTTATGATTGATGGCAGTTTAAGTGTTTCCTATTCACAAGAGATATCACACAAATAACTACCTGAAGAGGAAAAAGAAAGTGAAAAAGCAGTGTTTTCTTTGAATGGTATAGTGTAACTGGAATAATAAATTCAAAGCTAGTTTATACATCACTATCGAACTATTCATGCTAAGCTGTTCTGTTTAATAATCACTTACCGTTTGATGTCGTCACGTGTGATGTCCACATTATAGAGGTACAGGTATAGAGAGGGTCCAGATGCCAGAAGCAGAAATTTGTCGAGGTAATAAAAGTGAGCACTTCTAATGGGTTTGGAGAACATGCTGTCCCCCTGGAGGAGCAAAGACAACAAAAATCAAGCTAATCTCTTGAGATTACTTAGATATTCATAAAATGTATGACTAAAAACTGTTGTTAGTATACACATATAACCAAATCTAACGAAGTGTCATCAATGTTTCTCACTCCTGATCGTCTGTCTTTAATCATTGGGAATGTTATCGATCCTAACAAAGAGCTGTAATAGTAAGTAACTACACTCTATAGCTTTGTTCGATAAGCTGCACATGCGGTATTGTCTGTGTTATTCCATTAAACCCAGATTGATTAACAGTTATTGATAGGACCATGTGAATCTATGTTTGCTTTATTGCTTTAACAACCAACTTCTCCTTGTTTTTGTCTCTTCGTAGTATATAGAAAGGTTTTTCACGCCATTTAGAAAAAGGAACTTCTTCCACAAAAGTCTGGAGTAAACTTTTGAGCATGCTCATCACAAATGTTCTTTAAAGGGCATTAACATTGTTCTCCTTAACCCCCAAACCGCACAGTGTAACAAGGTAAAAGAAACAAATTGGCTGTCGTGTCCTCATTTTTGTACCAAAATTATAGAATCTGACACCAAATGACAAGATATTTTAGGAACACTATGTGGTCATTTGAGGTTGTTTCTTCCTAGAGTTTTCAAGTATAACTGTGCAAAGCTATTTGTAATTCTGGCTCACCCAGACAGAGCGCTTGTCCCTGAAAAAACGTGCATTTGTTGCCAAGTTGTTTCACAAGAACACCAAGCAGTCAAAGGCTGCAGACCCGGCCAAGCTCAAAACAATCTCACTGAGCGGCGCAGAGCAGGGATGGTTAGCATCAGCTATGGGGAGACCCACAAGCTTTCACTTGGCCTGGTAAAGCAGACGCACTTCTGACTGTCTCGTTAAATGTGATACCCAGAGAAGGAAAGAGGTTCTGCATATGATCAGAGTTTTGGATGCTCGGAGTCCAGCAGATGCTTTGAATGACAAAGTCACTGTCTTTAAGCCAAGAAACACACCGTTTCATCATCCCAAATAGTGCAGCTCTCCGTTCCTTAATTACATCGGGCTATTCTTATTAGAAAAGGAAAAAGTGAATTAAGCATGTTTAATATCAACATGTCAAAGATGCACTTTGAATATTACACAGAAATTCCCCTGCAGAAGCTCAAGGTCTGCTATGACTCAGTTTCTGATGCGCTACGGACAACTTTGATCATTTTCATCATAGCATCTTTTAAATCACTATATCTGATAATACAGTGCACCCTTCCCACCACTCTTAACACACGACATAACACAGTACGCTGCTTTATCACTGAATCCAAACCTAAGACTTTAAAAGCATGAAATACATGAAATACATGAAGCAAATAATTGTAGATACAGTAGCAACCACTGTTTTACTGCCCTTCAAGTGTGGCATCACGGCCTCATTTACCAATCTGCAATTAGGGACAAAACACAGCTGTCTTTAAAAACAGGAGTGAAAAATGTGTATGGCATGTGTGTGTAGTTATTTTCTTTTATTTCTAAACCAATTTGAGTTTTTACATCTTCAAAGTGAAAGCATTTTTGCAATATGAGGTCACTCTGACTGGTCCTCATTTCACTGTGTTTTTTATGGCCAGGACTTGGGCTTATAATAATGAGTGAGGGAAGATTTGGTAAAGGCTCAAGGTAGGGATTGTGGTGGCGATGGTTAAGACTAGAGTGACGGGGACTGAACGGCATCTGTTAGGAACAAAAACAAAAAGACTCATAAGTCAGTATAAGCGTGTTCTGTGTGGGACACTAACCATGATAATGGCAGGTTCTGGACTGCCATGGGTCCACACTCGTAGTGAACGGTCCTCTGACGCACTCAGCCACCACCGTCTGCTCAGGCTCCAGCTCACACTGCTCACTGGCTTGTCATGTCCTGAATAGAGAGAGGTTTGAAATCAATCTGGAAACACACTGTGTGACTGCAACATTTACTTTTATGGTACTGTTCAGAGAGACGGGCAGAGCGGAGAGAAGAGGCCGTCGGTGACCCGCTGGTCACCTCAACTTCTGCCATCTTATCTCTGCTGCCCCCTTGTGGAGGCAGCTGTGTTCCCGCTGCACTAGAACCATCAAAGGTGAAACAGATGCTTACAATAAATGATGATCCTCTCTGTGCCTGTCACCGTTTACTCTGCTGCAGAGGGTTAGGGCAATACTTACAGTGGTACATGGACTATTTGTTCAAACTACATGGCCTCAATGTGCCTTCTCTTTTTCTTTTTCCACCACCTTTCTATCACTGAGGTTTTACCATCTGACAAAAACAAAGACAGCATGTACCAAATTCTTGCTTTGGAATATAACCAAACCATGCTTTTCTGGTGAAAGAGAACTTTCTATCTACACTTTTGACAGTGATAGCTGAGTAAGTGAATATTTGGATTTTCCTGGAGTCTTTCATCTAAAGCCATGGATCACCTTCAAAGCATGTTAATCAGAAGAGCCCATATAAGGCAGACCTAAATCAAGCTTAGCATGAACGTCTTAGTATTAACATAATCCTTGTCTCTTAAAAAGATCAGGGGTAAGATCTTAACCTTGAATAGCTCTAAAACGTGAGCATCGTTTGTGGGGAGTCGATTAATAATCCCGTGTTGTCAAAAAAAGAGAATATTGGAGTAAATGAATCATTCTTTTCATGAAAGAAACAAAAAACATTTAAATGCACTGCAGACGAAACAGTGAGGTGACGGAGGGCAAACACTGTGTAACCCAGTGGTTTTTAAGGTATGGATACTGGACTACTTCACGCACCTGTGTAGACAGTTGGACTGCCAGTAAGGGAGGACTTGTACAATAACACCGAGCTGTCGCCAAGACCACACAGGATTTGTTTTCCGTCACCTGGGAGAGACAAGGAAACACAGAAGTGTTTTATGAGGATTTTTCAGTCAACAGCTGATTTATTATTACAAAAATATGGAAGCGTTTCTTAAACAGCAGGGAAGTGATGAGGTTGGTCTGAAATGGGAACATTTATCCTAAAATGGAATATAATTCTGTAAGAACAACAATAAATTGTTCTTAATTTATTGCCAATCATACTTCATGAATTTACCTTAATTCACCCTTCCAGGAGAGGATGCAGCTTTTCTTTTTGCTACTGCTGATAAAAATATTACTCCAATGTGTGTCCACAATTTAAATAAATGTAAAATGCCGCCATGCTCTAGTTCCCCGGATGACTACCCTACAGTCCTGACACATGACCTTGGGATGGTTCAGGGTAAACAACCACACACACACTCAGACACACACACACACACACACACACACTCAGACACACACACGGTCAGGATCCACCAAAGTCACCATTTCTCACTGTAAAACCTCAGATCCTTAAACTATTGTTTACTCACACTTCTTTTTATTACTAATTTATCTCAGAGTTATCCTCACCTGTGCCCACTTTTAGTTCCTAATGTTTGAGAATAAGGTAAGACGTTATGATTTCAGAATTTTCATCATGGCTGACATGTTATGGTCGGTGTTGCAGCACTAAAGTGGTCTCACCTGAATACTGAAGGCAGTGGACTGGTCTGCTCCCAGCGCTTAGATGAATGTGTGGATTAGTTGGTGCTGCACTGTCTGCTGGATAATCTCTGAGGAGTAAACCTCTAAAATGACAAAAAAAAATTAGTACTTATATTAGCAACAACATTGCAAAACTTTCTTAACATTGTATTTTGAATGATGGGACGGCTTACTTATTTTTGTTGGCCTTTTTAGAGGAGGGATTCTTCTGAACATTTGTTTTTGGTGAAAACATAATACTTCTGAAAAGCCAAAACAAAACAAAAATGATTCATGTACCAATTAAGATCAAATCAAATCTCATTTCATGCTGTGCTTTTTGAATTGTTGCATTAAGAAACAGGTCAGGCTGTTAACTGATCAACGTCTGGTGATAAACTGAAGGTCAGACAGGCCTGGAGGGTTTACTAGGACTAGCTAGTAGAGAACTGTGACTGCAAAGACCGTAATTATCATTTCCAAGGTCAAATACACCCCGGTGTTAAAAAACATGGCTGAAGTTGCACTGAGGATGACAGATTAAGGACAGTGTATCCCGACTTAAACCAATAATGCATTGCAGGAAGTACATCTACTAGCCAAGTCACGGAGAGCCGGAAAATCCTGTTGAAACACTGAACCCACAACATTAGTGCAGTGATCCACCTGTTGAAGTACCCCCCTTTATGGAAATAAAGAAAAAGGAAATTCCTTTTCTCAATTTTTGGACAATACAGTGAATTGTAGTTTGATTTTCTATCAGGCAAAGAGTTGCCCAGTGGATTTACCTTGGAGCTCTGGTATATCCAGACGACTTCACATTCGAGTGGAAAACCAGAGGGTGCTCCTTCATTCCTCCTTTGTAAAAAAGACAAGGTGGTCCATTACACTCACACTGATAAATCTGCAGGCTGTATGCCCAAACAATGATGAACGATATTAAAAAGAAAAGAATCCCACTTTCATATGAGTGGATGTTAAAATATGAGTCACAGGCCTAAAGAAAAAGGATTATTCTCCATAAACAGGGTGAACTCCTCGTTACACTGTGGTGGCTGTTCATGGATTGTGCTTGGACAGGAAGATAAAACATTGCTGGATGACCACTTCGTGCTGTGGAAGTGTGGGATGGTTCATTTTGCTCCTGGTTCGCTGTCAGTCCGTTTTCTATATTACAATGAGCTCACTTTTTCCACAACCATTAAAATGTGTGAGGCTTTCCAAACACTGGTTTCCTGTCAGATACAGGCGAAGAAAGAAAAAGTCACATCCCTGAGTGGCAACATGGGAGTTGAGTTGCATCAGAAAAAACACAGTGATTGGAGTTACAGCTTTGACTCAAATTCAACACGGTAGAAATGTTAGATATATTATGTTATAAATATCACAGCTCTCAGCTCACAGCACTTTAATTTCTTTCCATGCAATTATATGTTTTACACAGCTATTTATTTCAGTCACAGTAACTAATTGTGTATGGTATTGCAGTTTAGAGACAGATTGTTATTGAAAATAACCTTGACAAACACAGATTGATTGATTGAAGCTGTAGCCCGATGCAGTCGCACTAATGTGTTTACAGCAGTAGCTGATTTTCTCAGTGTCAAAATGACAGACGGCATTTGAACCACCTTCAAAGGTTTTTGAAAAGGAAACCTGATCCCTTATGACAGTTAATGACTGCAAGCAAACATATGGTTAATAGTGTGGTATAGAGAAAAAACAGCAACATGTTACAGTAAAGTTATCAATAGATATACCGTGTGCCGTTAGTATTAATTTGCTGATATATAATCAAACGTAGAACAGCTGAACAGACTCTCCTGTCTGTGAATCACAGTCCCAACACATTAATAGATTAAATGCAGGTGAAACCAATCAAAATAAAACATAGATGTTCTGTGTTCTCTTCTCAATCCTCTCTTATCAGGGAGTGCTTTTAATCTTTGGTCAGAGGTGCCAATGTTCACTCACTGGCTTGAAGGGTTTTTCCCTGTAAAGAACACTTGACAGCTCTTACTCTGTTCCCCTTTCATTGAGTTCTTAATTGAATTGGAGTTTCTCTAAATATCTTTATCTGTGCAGCCTTGAATGATGCTGCTGTTGGTGCTACTCATGCTGCGTTACTTCTTATTTCCTTGTAGGTATTTAACTTTTACTTTAACTTCACATTGGTATTGCATGATATCAATCAGCAAGGACAGAATAAAAAAGGACTTTAGAAATGTGCTTTTGTTTTTTAGCTTGAGGACAAATGGCCTTGTGAGAACGGTCACTCTCATGCAGCTCCTCTCTCCACTGTGTTGTGTTAGAGGTGCAGTACTGGAAGCAGCTTTTGATCCAGAACATATTATATGCAGAAAACTCAGCATTTTAGGCCAGAAATCTAATTACCTGGCGACACAATCCCTTGGCATTGCTTAGCAGCCCTAATGACCCCCTGCTGATATATAATGGTCATTTAGTTTTATGGGCCAGTAAAAATCTCATAATTTACGCTGACTTTACACTAGACGCTATTTGAAGCAAAGTGAGAGTTTCAGACAAATTTCCAAGTCGAGTCATATCTGCATAAAATCACAGCAGTGTGCCGCGCGCTCCTTTTACAGCTCTCATTATGTCAGATTTAGCTTAAGCTGTCTTAACCATTTCGGCAATAAGGTTTCGTAAAGTTGAAATCCTTCAGCCTAACTTTAGGATATTTAGCAAATGATGCAACAACTGACAGAGCAACAAACGATTACTGTTACAATAAGGTTTTGCTTGCACCTGAGTACTTAAAACCATAAGAGGTTTTCAGGAAAGCTGCATTAACAAGACGTGAAATTGACATCACTTTTTTGGTTTCTGTGATTTTAAAAAGTGCCAATAATTTGTTTTCCAGTTTGGGCTGCCTGCATTAGAAGGGACAAGGCTCAGACCAGCCCTAGAGCTTGTTCTAAAATAAACCACTAACTCTTATTCTCAGTCAGAGAACAGGAGATGGCAAAAGTCAGACCTCCCTCTGAGTCGTTGAATGTGGCCCAAGAAAAAGACTAAATAATTCAAGCTTCTAAAAATGTGTAAACCATAGCAGGCATATATGTCTCTAAGATATTATTTTGACTGTAACCAGACTCTCTGGTATGAGTTATTGCCTTACTGACCTGTGAAAAGTAGGGCACACAGTAGGAGACAGGAGCAAGAGAAGAAGTAAAACGCTATCAGAGGCATGGTAACTGAGGCCTGACAGGAATTACGAATATGGAGCCAAACTAAGAGTCTGACAGCAAAAGAAATCATGTAGCACTTGAAGAATATGTTGGCCATGTGAAACATATGTGCAGCATACTGTGGGGAAAAGTACAAAGAAGGCAAAGAATGTACTACGACATGTAGCTATGGGAATAAAACACTGACCACAATATCAAACCGTAATAGAGAGGTAGAAGTGAAGTAGATTCACTAGACAATAAGGCACTAGGAGAACAATAGTTTGAAGCATGAAACACTCTTTCATTCATAGTGGACAGTTTGTCTGTTTGACTGTCTCATAGATTGTTTTATGCATCTCACTCTACCCAAAACTAGCTAAGGAGCTCTAAAAATAAGACTGACAAAGATGCTAAATGCTCATGTCATGTCTACACAGGCCAATGTCATGCAGCAGCCACTCAGGTGATATTAGAGGTGAGCACACAGTATTTTTACATAAATCTAAGCCTGCCTCTCAGGTGACATTCGAGGGCACAATGAGGCAGCCTTTCTCATATAGAAAAACACTGAAATGTTAATGTCTTGTATCTGTATTTTTACGTTTATTGTTATTATTATGATTTGATAACTTTCTATGGAAGACAAAGCATATTAAAAGTGAGTTTTTAACATGCAACCGGGGCCATTCAGTGCTAATTCCTGTTTTTGTAGCCCCCTGATAACCTAATTACAAAACGGTTGAATCCAGACAAAACTACTCTTCAGACAAACGACATCATGCAAGAGGTAATGGCAGCAGCGGATTATCATCATCTAAAAAGCCGACAGTCCTGGTTAACTTCATGATTATGTTACACTGCAATGTAACATGACAGCAGACATTTAATCTGCACTCAGTTCTCTCAAAAAGGCTCTGCCAGACTTGTGCCAGACTAACAATTTTCCTTTCCAGGAGTCTGAGAGGTTTACGGTGTAATTTGTATACAATTCTGCAGATATCCTTAAAAATATAGAGATGCATGGGGGTTGCATGGCGGGTTGCACTAGTCCGTAAATGTTTGTGGTTTTTGGTCTGACACTGGAGTCACGCAGCACTTCTCGTCTCCCCTGAAGATCTCCTACATAGTCTGGCACTGGCAGCTCCTTTCACTCCAGCTGCGGGGAGTCCGGCTAATACTGGCTTTCTCAGCGCTAACCCTCTGTAAGACCGGCATGTAAACCACAGTGTACCGTACTGTAGGTCTCCAGCAGAATAGTTTCAAGCTGCCAGATGCTAATAGTACACCAAAGAACCACAAATGGGCTCACTTTCCCGAGGAATCCACTGCTGCAAGAAGCAACTGGCTAATTGCTGAGAATGTATCTGAATGTGTTGTACCTGCCTATATGGCAAACACAAACTGAAGGGAATCAAATTCAGAGTGCCACATCAACACCCCCACAGTGCAAAAGATGGGATGTTTTCCATCCTCTATATTTGCAGACAATGAGGAGGTTCTGAGTAGCTTGTGTAATAGCCAAACTTAGACAGACAATAGACCAAGAGACCCACAAGAAGTATAGTTTAAGAGAATTGTCTGAATCCAAACACAATAAACACTGAGCCAGACTTGGAGTAAAACTATACTTTTAAAACCCAGTCATCAAACAGCAGTAGCTCCTTTTTTATTTTATGTGCATGAGCATGAGTGAGGGTTGAGTGAGTTCTCAAGACGACGACAGGGATACTGACCTTTCTGTTTAGGATGGGTGGGCTCCTTCCTCTTTAACTCAGGATTCAGAGGAGATTCGGGCAGGAGAGGGGAGCTGAAAACAAGGGAGGGGTGAAAGAGTTACTGGAAATGAAGGAGCACAGCATTTTTTCCACAGTTGTGGATTATTAGTCCTTCTAATTCTAAGCACTGTGATATTGCTGACTCATGAGAAACCAGATGGTTGTAATAGACCAAGTTAATATGGAAATGTCAGAGTCAGAAGAAGTTACAGGCAGGAAGCCAACTGGAAAAGAGACCCCACTCATATGCCCTATTGCTACTGAGCTCAGGTGATCAGTGTCTGAGAGAAAGCAGCAAGTTTACAACAGCAGTACTTCTGCAAATTTTAACAAGCTGACATGATTATGTTTGGGCTCATAAACTGTCAATTTGTTAAAGTAGAAAAACACATTAGGTTGATGAAATTATCAATATTTATTGGTGCTGCTGGATTTTGCTAAATAAAACTTTATGGAGGCCCACAGGTAATACCTTTCATTCCTTCCCCAGAGGGTAATCTGAAATGTTTGGCATTTATAAAGTGATATTATTGTGGGAGTAATAAGTGTGATTTTCTGGATTAAGGGGTACATCCAGTACAGACGGATTTATTAAAACTCGGATTTAAAAGCTTAGACATATAAAAAATGTTCACAGAGTTGAGTCATTCACTTAGCCGAGCAGATCCAGACTGGAACCAAATGATTACGTGAGCTACGGAGAAGCAGATGCTTTTTCTTACTTTCGTGATGTGTAAAGTACTGCCACCGAGTAATCCAGTGACAGAATAAGAGAATATTTACAGCACAAGCAGCTGAGATAAACACTACTGTACTAAGCAGGCAGTCCTTTAAGAAGTGGACCTGGGTTCTGACTACGTCCCTGATCAAGATACAGACTTTTTACTATTCGATTGAGGGAAGCAAGTAATATACTGCAACCAAACGTTTGCCTTTAACCCCCAGTTTACCTGGGGAACACTGAAAAGCCTTCACCACAAGCCCAGATCCTTCCCAGGTCACTCAGCCGTAACTCCAACAGGACCACAGATGGAGTAAACAAAGAGCTCACTAACAACACCATCTGTGTGACAAGGAATTCAGGATTCATATCAAAACAATGGTATTAGTCTATACACCTTCATGAACAATTACAGGTAATTAGAGCCAATAATAAATCATGCTGTTGTGCTTTTGCACTGCCCTCGAACACACAATCACGTCTTTGTAGGAACAGAAAAAATATTACTTTCCTCCAGGAGGCAAACCACACACATATCTTATAAAAACATATATTTCCTCTTGATCCAGGATTGTTTTCAGTGGTTCATATTAGAGTGACATGGAAATATTAATAAATTCAGTGGCTAAACACACCATTCTGTCATGACTTTTATCATCATAAACTGACAGATACACCAGAACAAAACATGACCTTCAACTTGCAACATGAGAAAAATCTGATTAGGAAACACTCACATGTAATCCGCTCTATGTGATAGGCCAATTTAATGATAAAGGACAAATCAGCACATCATGTTATCAACATATTATTGGAATTACTCACAGAGTCATCCCTAGCTGGAGAGATTGACCACGACCCAGCCATTGTGATGCTCAGGTTGGGGTAATCTAGAAAATGTAACATCAGTAATGGATTTGGCTGCATCCAATGTCAAGTTCATATGTATGAGATGCTGTACATTACACAGAGAAATTGACATTGAACATAATTTGGACATGTACGGCATGTAGAGTGCATAGTTTACGCAGAGTTTACAATGTTGAGTTTTGCAGAGGGGAAGCAGGTTTCTTCAACTAGTATCTCAGAAAAGCGCTTATTTAATAATGTGTAACAATATCAGTGCAGTACAGTAGCAGTTGGAGAAGCTGTGCCAGCGGCAGCCTACCTTTGAAATATAGTACTGTTAGGATTTCCGAGGTAGCCAGATCCACCACATACAGGCCATCACAGCTTCCAATACATAACCAGCTGTTGTCCCTGCAGGGGCCCACACAGACACATATGGAAAAACAATGTTACAGGATTTTCCTTAAAAGCATTTTTTCAGATCATTTGGGGAGCAACGGTGAAACCACATACTAAAGAAAAACATACTGATGTGATGGAGTGGGAAGGCATGTGCACCATAAGACTATAGGGTTTTATTCAAGTTTCCTTGACTTCATGTAGTCTAAACTATGTGCACCCAGCAAGATGGAAAATACTGCCACACAGAGTTGAAAGAAGGGGAAGCTGAGTCTTCTTTGGATCCTTTTATCCACTTCCTGCACTGAGCTGCATGCTGAGATTATGATTTTGTTAGACTGTTAGTTTTACATTTCAGTGCATCATTACCGTCTGTGCAGGATGGAGACAATTAAAGCCATTATGTGTGGATGTTTTATGGGAATATTGCCGTGTTGAAACTGGTCTTTAAGTATCTGTTTTAGCAAAAGACTTGTGTACCTGTGTTTTGGCTGAAGGTGCCATAAATGTTTGGATGACAAAGACCTGCACAAAAGTAGATGCTTATATGAAAATGTCATGTTACCACTCTGTCATACTGACATTTTAACAATAAAACAGGCAGCTTATATGGGGATGTGGAGCCAGTAGTGCTTCCAGCTGTGTCTTTATCCCATAATAGGTCTGAGCAAAATTGTTCTAATTTTTAAAGCCCATCAAATGAAAGCCAGTAAAAGAGGGGCTGCAGACAGATTGCAACTGATGAGTTAGATTTAACACTAAAGCGTCTGTTTGGGTCAAGAGGAAAGATGATGTAGATACTGAGATCATGTGCTTTGCTCTGAGCAATAAGGAAACAACGTCCATTTCATTCCAGCGGTCCACAGAATACACAGAAAGTTATACCTGTGCTCTTGTAAGTGCCTGCTTCCTGTCATAACATCAAATGTTTTAACAGCCTGAAACAGTTTACGCTACGAGCCTGCAAAGCTTCCTGTGATGTGTGAAGTTTCCTGTGACTGCATGGACACGTGCAGCAATTAGCCCCTAAAGTTGTGGCATTTTTTCCAGGCTTCTGTGACAGTGTGAACATCTATAACGTGCAAGTGGCAGAAATGTGCAGCTATATATTGTTTTTTTTTCATTACGACTGAGTCTGAATTGCTTTTGTAATATTTTCCTGGATCACATGCAGCTTTTTTCCTTGTGGAAATAAGAACAAGATTGAGCCCATGAGAACGGCCACAGTGTTGACAGTATCATGTCTTGCTTAAACATTAAGATTCCTCCTCATAAATTAAGTGAGACAGTTCTTCCTGATGGTAAAGTCACATGATACGGCCCATTAATCCACTTTGAGCACATTAGAGTGTGACTAGTCTGTATGCTGCCACTATGAAGTCCAACTTGGATCTTGTGATGCCCTGTGACTGATAAAGACTGGCAAAGAGTTTTATTTATATGGGTCTGACAACTGAAAGCAAATGCTCCTGCAAGTCAGACATTATTAAAACAATTTGGCCTTCGGCATCAGCTTATCACTTCAGCAATCAACTCAGCTAAACGTGGCCTAACCGGCATGATGAGTCCGGAGTCTTCCATGTTACTATACTCTATACTATATACTATACCCTCCTATGTCACACTGTTTATGAATGCTATGACTATTATTCACTTACTTTTTATGCTCGTTACTGGTGCCAGTGAATGAGCAGCATAAAGCCAGTTTGAGGACAGGTTTTGAAGTCTCCACTTCATCTACAGATGATTGTTCTGCCACACCTGAAGGAATTATCAAAAAATAGTGTAGTAAATTGATTGATTGTAATCGATTTGCTTTCTTCAGGTAGGCATTCATATGATCAAAATTATCCGCAAAAGCCTGTGCTAGATATTCTCTGCCGTTTGTTTTATACAGTAACGTCACCTGCTTGGTGGCTCATAGTCCGCTGGCGCATTTTATATCTTTTTTCCATCTTTTGCAGGTCCATTTTGGTCACCAGGTGACAGTTGTGGTCATCAGGTAGAGAAAAACACCACACCTTAACCAGAAGGACAGATATAAGAGGTATGTCAGTGCCTGACAGTGATAGTGAGCTGTTACAGATCGTGTGCCTCAGTCGCTAACCTGTCCATCAGCTGAGCCAGTGATGAGGTGCCTGTCGTCCTCTGAGAAGGACACACTGAGCAGTGGAGAGGCTAAAAAATGTAATGATTTGCTTTAGGTACGAGAATATGATATTTTCAATCATTGTGCAAGGCTCTAACTCATCTACAGCAGTCACTATGCAATACATGTCATTTAAAGGCAGGGTCTGCAACTTATTTTAGAAGCCCTGTTTGTTGTATTTGATGAAATTTTCATAACAGCCTGACAGCAATCAAGAAAATGAAATAGTTTGACAGGAAAAGAAAATAATCCGGTGTCTGTGGCTGTCACAGGCCTGTGAGAAACGTTGGCAGACAGGCAGGGCGGCTGACCTGCCTGTCTGCCTGCCTCCCTGCATGGACACACGCTCTTTGTGCATGATCAGAGTCTTCCACAGGGCTAAAGCTAGCGAGCTAGTCGCACTGCTGCCAGAATTTACATCATGGCTCAGCGACAGACTGTCATGACTGCACACACCCACTGAGCCAACGAGAGGGAGCCAGCTGGGGGAGGCTGTCAGTCAGCCATTGTGTATAAAACGACTGTGGGACCCGGCGGTGGCGGTGGCACATCTTCCCGTCATGGACTCATCCTCCAGCAGCAACGTTAGTCAGACAGTGCATCGATGTGCTGTGGGGGAGAGCCTCAGGGTATTTTTGGCTGGATACTTTTAAATTCTAGCTACTCTTGCTATTTTCTCCAAAGTTGCAGACTCTCCCTTTAACATTTTCATTTCCTTTTAAATTTAAAGGATTTACGGGAATTGGACAGGAATTAATTTGCACTAACAAGATTTTTAATAGTAATATCATACCTGAGAGGACAAAAGACTGGTAGCAAATAGCTTCAGTTTTCAAATCCCACACCTGAAAAGAGACAAAGTACTTTATAGATATCAATCAAACTGTGTAATAGTTAGTATTTGTTGTCTGTACAATTAAATCAAAAGTGGGATGATTTTTTTGCGGTGAATCTTAAGTCTGTACCTTAAAAGTTCGGTCCTCGGATGTGGTGACAAGAATGTCTTTATTCCAGGGACAGAACTCTGCTGATGTTAAAGGTCCGAGGTGGTTGGTCAAAGTAGAGATCACTTCATGTCTCTGATGTGGAAAAGCAGCAATAAAACTTAGATGAGATACAGTGATGACACTTGATGGCTACTAAACCATGACAAAGAAATTATCTTAACATCTTAGAACAGAGATGTGTTGTCACGTATATCCAATAGATCATCAACAAAGTGCAGCCTTTTAGTACATTATTTGTAGTCCATATGAACACGACATAAGAAAATAAACACAAAGGGTTAGTGTGCATGAAAGAAACTGAGAAAATCTCGTACCTTTAAGCTGAGAATATACACAGTTGCTCCCGAGCATGCAGCCACTCGTTCATCAGAGAAACAGAATGAAAGATGAACGACTTCACCCAGTAAAGTCCCAATAACTTTACCAGCTGCAACTTTGCCTGCAAATAAATCAATGTGTCTG
This sequence comes from Pempheris klunzingeri, assembly GCF_042242105.1. NCBI lineage: Eukaryota > Metazoa > Chordata > Actinopteri > Acropomatiformes > Pempheridae > Pempheris > Pempheris klunzingeri. The sequence continues at coordinate 2,422,718 of NC_092023.1, read as the reverse complement.
TTTTTAAGTAAAAGTAGAAGAAGTTCACAGGCACAGTAGACAGGAGTCTGGTAACGTTTCACTAGATGGCAGGCTTGTAAAGGTTTTCACTCAGGAAAAAGATCAGTGGAGCATGTGATATATATGCCCTCCACAGTTTAATGTGAATAAAATACATGACAATGAATTAAACTAATGTTGAATACGACAGGCCAAGACTTGTGCACACACAGAACTATTTCCATACCCTCACATGTTCTCCTCTGGCACAGTTCAATATCCCAGACGATGATATAATCAGCAGAGGCAGAGCACAGGAGGACAGGTCTGCTGCCTTTTCCAAAAGTCATGGCCCTGATCTCACCGTGGTGGCCAGCTAGCAGCAGGGGCTGTGGACAAACACTTAAACTCAAGTAAGACATGCAGAACATTAGGACAACGTCATCCTGTTTCCTGTAGGAGACACAAAAACAACCAGCAAAGTGAGCTTGAGGCCAAACAACAATTAAACACCAAACTTTTCTTTCCCCACCTTAACAAAGGTATACAACTGAAATCATTTTAATATATTTTGTCTCACCAGATTTTACTTTTATTTAGTGTTCTAAATGACTATATTTCATTTGACACATTCAGGAGAGTTAGCCCGGGCTAATGTTTAAAGTAATAATGTAAAAAAAGGCATGCACATGAGGATTAACAGCCATAGTCTGCACCCTTAAAGCCTTCAGTGGTGTTTGTACTTGCAGACATAGTGAAGCTAGTTGGAGTTAATTAATGATATTCTTAATAAAATAACACTTTAACACGTGAAACATTTCAATTTAACAGTTTGGCATGTGCAATACTGTAGTTTAACAGTTTAATATGTGTAATAGTTTAATTTAACAACAGTTTAACAAGTGAAATAGAGTTACTTCACTTTAACAGTCCAGTTTTCGGCACATGACTAAATCTGGAAAACAAACCTTCTGCTCCATGTCCATATTATTGTAAATCAGCATGTCCTTGCCATGCACAGGTATGCCACAATAAGAGTAACAGCCTGCGAGCTGCAGGTGTGACAGGAGGCTATCACAGGTCACACTGAGCTTCTCAATCATCTTTAAACCTGTCGGGCCAAACCGTCTGTGAATGCTGGAGTGTTTCTGACAGCTACTGTAACGCTAAGTAGCTCTCAATAAACATGGAGTCATCTTTAAAAACGGGCTGTGCTACTTTAATCTAACAATTATGTTAAAGCTAGGTTTTAAGCTAGCTTAAATTGGGCTAGCGGTGCAATAGGAAGTTTCTTAGCTGCAGAAGTTATATGTTGCTAGGACACCGACACAACATGGACTTCCGGTATAACAGATCGTCTATGACAAAACAACGCATCACTCATCAATTAGAAAAACTAACTTAGGACAGGTAAATACTGGCTGACTCTCAAATAGTCACTAAGCAGCAACAATCCTCCATTCTTTTCTTTCCTAAGTGGTACATTTATCTGTTTTGGGTAAACTCATAGAGTATTTTCCAGCAGTGGTACTTAGAAGTAAGGTCAGAGTGAGACCTCTTATATTACATCCATAGGTTCTTCCTTCATGTACATCTTTGTTTAACCACAAGATGGCGGTCTCTGCTCACCTGTAGTACCCACAAACTCCATGGTGATACATCTTCAACTTTTATATAAATGTATTTGCCTTTTGTAGTCTATTCAAATGTGTTTTATTTATTTATCAACTAATGTGCCAATAAGCAATAATAGCAGGAGCAGTTTAGCTATAGTAACAATACGTCACAAATAATGAATCCGTAGGAACGTATTTTTACAACATAATGCAGACATTTTGTCCTTGGCGGACACCAAATTGACGTTACTGTAGTAGAGAAGACAACCGAGGACACGACCCCTTAAGTGGATTTCGAGTCATCCTGCTTGAGTGGCTGAGGCAAGGGCAGAAGGATAAGCATTTATAAAAAGCATGAATGGAGAGGGGGATGCCGGGAGGTGTAGTTCTGCCGTCAGCTAGCGGATGTGACGGAGGTGTTGTGTACCTGGTAGCTGGGTGTCGTCTACCGACTGCTTTGCCGTAGTTGGATGAATCAGTCGACGGTGACAGTCCTTGGGCTATGACTGTGCTTTTGTAGTAGAGAGCTAAGTTTAGCTAAACCGTTAGCTGGTTGACAGCTTTTTTTAGGTTAGCCGAAAGAGAAGAACCCGAGTGCCGACGCGTTTTTCTGGACAAACTCGTGTTTTCCCTTAGCCTTAACATTTTTACAACATGACATTGATGGCGGTAATGTTTTCTGGTAAAGGAATCTAACTTCAGTTAAGCGGGATGGCTAGCTAGCTAGCGTGTCCCAACTTGTAAATTTCATAACTTAGTCACAGTGTGGGCCATAACAGTTTAACGGTTCATCAGAGAGGGTAGCTAGCTGGGGGTGAGGGATAGCTAGCCGTTGTGTTAGCCGGGTAGCATAACAACGTGCACTGGACAGCCGAGCGAAGTTACACAGAGTTAGCTAGCATAGTGAAGCTAGCCAGGCTGATTTTGTAATATGAAAAAGGCACAGTCTGACACATTGGATTTTGTTCCTCAAAAAGACATCGTATACAACAAACTTCTGCCGTACGCAGATAGGCTAGACAACGAATCCAATGATATTTTGAGTAAAATAAAAGGAAACTTGGGCCGAGCTGTTCAGCTCAGAGAGATATGGCCCGGTGTGCTCTTCTGGACGAGGAAACTTTCCACGTAAGTAACACTGATCTTTGCTAACTTAACATTAACAGGTGTTGCTCACTTCACAATGTTTTTTTTAACACCGAGCCTCTGAAAGTAGCCGAAGTTTTGCCTGACCTATTGAGCAACATTTGTCTGTGTCTGTTAGATATCTGACCGTAGGGAAACATAGAAGATAAAGTTCCTGTTTGCTAGGCTAACAGTTTGTTCTTGTTGCAACTGTTCACACTCAGGACAATAGCTGGCTCACAAACTCTGAAGCAATAGCTTATCTGTAAAGGCGGAGAAAGCCTGTGTTACTCTGGTTTATTTCACGTTAGCTTGTTGTCTATGCCTGGAGACTACAGGCTGCTCAGTGTATCTGATTAGGGACGGTCCGGGTTTCATAGTCGGCGCAATAGAGTGTCAAATACTCATCCTGACCCAGGCTGTGCTGCACAACACTGGGTCACATTGTCATACATTACTGTGGCTTGTGCTTTGGTTTTATCCTTTTTGATGCAGCGAGTCAAGTGACAACTCACCAGATAGGACGAAACACTCAATTTTTTCATATGCAGCTTCATGCTTACCAGAGAAAATCACACTCTCAGTCTGTCAACACTGTCAGGTCCTACTTGTTCATCAGAACTTAACCAAATGTAGTTAATCACAGCATTGTATTTTGCCACCTTTTGCATTTATCCATCAGTCCTTTAGTAAGGAGTCACATTACAGCAGCAAAAATAGTGGCAATATGACAGTGGATTACTTGGAGTGCTGTTTCATTTTGTTGTACTTGGTTCCTGGGCTGTCTTTAATCCTTTTCAGTCCCCAATGCTGGCGCACTGCTCTGTCCAAGAGTGAGTCACTGCCGGCTCAGAGAGATGGAAAGTTTACTGTGGGGTTGACCCAGATTCTGTTCACTGGTATTTAGGCATTTTAACAGTGATGCAAGCATTTTGTAAAGGTTAGTTTCAATCCAGAGGTCTCAATAAAGCATAGTCACTATTAGTTGTGTTATTTAAAAAAAACTGAGTTCAGCTTTTAAATGAGTTGAGCTTTTAAAATATGTTTGAATTTTGAATAATAGTACTTTTTCACACATTAGAGAACATAAGCATGTGTTGTTAAAGCTGCTCACGGGGTCACTGGCTACTTATTTTGCACATTGAAACTGGAGAATTTATCCCAAAGTATGTTCTTTGTATTTAGGTACATGAGACTATATGGGCGGAAGTTCAGCAAAGAAGACCATGTGCTGTTCATCAAGTTGCTCTATGAGCTAGTGACGATCCCCAAACTGGAGATCAGCATGATGCAGGGCCTGGCTCGGCTTCTTATCAACCTCCTCAAGTAAGAATGGGCCCCATCTGTTTACTCAACAGCTTGTACAAGTGTTAAACTCGCAGTTATCTCACATTTTCAGAGTGAAAGATAATGTTTAGTCTTTTGTTTTCTCCAAGAGTTCATTTAGAGAAAATGATGCATACTAACAGTCGATAATAGATTGTGCAATCTTATGGATTTTTTTCCACAGGGTAAGGCTGTATGATGAGCACGGATCTGTGTATTTATTCTCATGTGTCGGTATGTCTGATTCATGTAACAGGAAAAGGGAGCTACTGTCCAGGGAGGACCTTGAGTTGAAGTGGAGACCACTGTACGAGCTGCATGACAGGATTCTTTTCTCCAAGACGGAGCACCTGGGCCTCAACTGGTTCCCCAAGTATGCCTGTTTTTTTTTTGTGTGTTGCTGAGTTTTTTTTTTTTTAAAGCATGCTTAATCATGGGATCATAATCATTTGGTGGTGGTGCAGTACATCAGATAATGTTTGGTATCCTTTTTTGGAAATAAAAGTGTGATGATTTGTATTCCCTTCAGTTACACTCTCAGTAGTTTTGGCAAAACACCGGCAGCGTGTTCACATCTAAAATAGTTTTTTTCCCCCTGCAAATTCCATTTATCAGATTGCGATGGTGGTAAAAGAAACTAATGAAGTAGCATGCTGTAGAAAACAAAACACACATTTTGGTATGTCTGTACTTCCCCACAGGGAAAACAGATGTCACACATCAAGTGACCAAATTCTTGTAACTTGGAAAGCTAATGTGTAAGACTGAAATCACTGGAAGTTAATGTGGTAGTGATTAAGATTTATTGACTATTACCTTGTTGGACTTACACTTTTAACCAGCACAATGGTGGTCATTTCCCAATTGTCCAGATTGAGTATAACACAAAAGTCTATCCACTTTAGTCTGAGTCAGCTGCCGTTTCATTCAGATTCTAAAGCCCTGTTCCAAGTTTGCCAAATGTTTTCATGTAAATAATCCACCACTAATGACTTTAAGCATTTAATTGAATAGCTACTGTAATATTTTAAAGTCTTAACAATGCTATGCTTGGATAATGTTTGTTCCACAAGCCTGTTTTGTTACAATGGAGTTTACTCTTAGGTTATGGGTTTCAGTAGTTTTAATAGAATCTCATTGGTTTTGCGTAATTGTTGGTAAGTAAGGGGCACGTTTCTATACTTTTTTTTTTTTTTTTTTTTACTCTCACAAGGAGCCATGCTACTATGACCTTTACTGTCAGCGCAGCTTTGGAGACAAGTTTAAATGTTGGTTCACCCTATGCAACAAATTCCCTATGAAGTTCTTAGCAAGCAGTGCGAGGTGCTCTTTTATGGTGCTATGGGAACATTGTATGCTTATCACACAAATGCCTTGCTAGCACATGACTTTCTTATGTTACAGCTGATTAAAGCAAGCTGCTTTGGCCGATTGCCTGCTCACCTCTTACAAAACTATACTAATGCATACAAAACATGATACTCTGATTACATAATAAATTGTGTAAGTTGATGCATAGTATGTTCATACTTTGAGTTATTGGCACTTTGTCGTGTGCTGAATGTGTTCTTTATGCCTTTGTCTCCTTTCACATTCAGTTCCCCACGGCCTCGCTCATCCTCTAAACACATAATGCTAAAATTGGTTCAGAGGTGGTAAGGACAATACTTCTCTTTGTGTTTTACTTTGAATTCATCTTTTGAGGCACTTTTTTTGTTTTTGTTTTTTTTTTATATACATTGCATGTGAAAACAAAAAACTGGACACCCCATGTGCAGCTTGTGACAGAAGAACGATTAAGACTCAATCAATGTTAACATTTCACTCATATTGGAGACTGTCGCACTGCAGCTAAAGGTTTTTTACCCACCTTCTCTCCCCCCATGAAAACTATGAGAGAGTGATTATAGGCTTCTTTAATATTAGTGGCATTTTCATGAGCATTAGTATGAACATTAATGATCTCTAATCAACTATGTATATTTTAGCCCATAACAGTTTTTGCTGTTATGCATCCCTCCTCCTAGCTTGCTTTAAAGTTAGCCATACCTGCACTACTACTCAGCATTTTCAGGAGTCATGGAGGAGTGCAAGCCCTTGTCACATTTTCTCCCCTCCTCGAATGTGTTGTGGTGAACGTGAGGGTTCACTTGAACTCAGACGCAAAGGTCATATAGCGTAGCCTGGGGGTTCCTTCTCCCTGAGTGTCTGAGCACTTTGTAATGGGACGCTCACTTTAACTAGTTGTTGTTGTTGTTGTTGTTGGATTTGCAGTGCATGAGTTTGACCCTGGTCTGCGGCCTGTGTGTTGTGGGCTTTCAGCGCTAAACATTGGGCTACAACGCTGCATTTAGATAGTGTCACCCATAGTCACCCAGCTATTGTTAGAGTATTAAATGTGGAGTATGTCAGCTACAAAAAGATTTGAATGACGTGGAGATAAATACGCAGTTGTTGCGTGGGATTGGCAGGGCATTTCCAACAAGGCATGGCTTCAGCTTGCATGTGAGCAGATCGGTGGGATTGTGGGTGGGGAGCTCAGAGGCTGTGGTTATATTGGTCCCAAGCTTTCAACACTGTTATGTGACTACAGTCCTCTGTTTGCAGCCTATATGTGAAGATAATCATGTCAGGACTTGGTGATGTGTAAGATGTTTTATTTATAGTAAATCCTAGACCACCTCTAACAAACTAAGGCAGTGACTGAATTCACAGTGACCTGTTATGAATGAACAGTTAGTGGAGCTATTAACATAGAAATCAGTCTATTTTATCTGTTATCTATATATATTTATTTTCAGTGAAGTGTTATTACAGTTTCCTCACTACACACCAGCCCTTAAAGTTTCCTCGTTCACTGTACACCAGTCAGGTGTGTAAAGACGTCCCCATGCATGCAGTCAAAGTCAGGTTGCATTGGTGTGAAGATTGTTTAACTCTAACATCAGTGTTTCATTGGTTGTTTACACATGCCATGACATTCGTCTATCATTTCGTTATTACAGCTCTGTGGAAAGTGTGCTGAAAACACTGGTGAAAAGCTGCAGACCGTGAGTACATCCTATTATCATTTATGTGTCTATGTCTCTCTTTTGAAATGCAGCCTCCTGCGGGGTTTTAATAAGATACTGGATTTTTTTATTTTTTTTTTTCAAAATTGAAGATTTATAAAGAGGGAGAGAGATCAAAAATTACAGTTATGTAAAGCTGAACTGATGGCAAACAAAACCCCTGAATGGTATGTTTTGGATGCTGTAGTTGATGAGGAATCGGAGCGTTGCTCATCAGGCTTCACTAAATTCCTAACCCACCATCAGATCCCTGATTGCACTGATTCACACTAGTTGTGCACATGCTGACATATCAGACAAGAGCACGGACTCTTCCCTCAGTTTGCACTTAGGCAGCTAATCTTATTAACTCATCTAATTCTGTCTTGTGTGAGAGTTTCCTGTTACTTTGAGAAGGGAGACTGATTTGTGTTCAGCTGCTGAGATGCTGTGGATCAGCGCAGAGACAGAGGGAAGTGGCCTTGCTTGGAGTAACTGTTTTTGTTCAGGGCCTCCTTTGGATTTGGAATCCCTGAGTATGCTGTGTGACCTGAAATAACCTGCAGGGTTTACACAATCCCATAATGAACCATGAAAACCTCCCTGTGGGACTATGCGCCCCGTGGAGCCACAGGATTTATCCTAACAGCTAAAATGTGCCAGGTGTATAACTTGTAATCTTCCCTTTGTGGAACATTGCACTAAAAACATTGACATTTCAACACCTGCTAGTTCATGTGTTTTTGTTAGTCTCCTGTTTGTACAGTGAACGCAACATGAACGTACAGGCGCGCTTGATAAATGGAAACTCAAAAAGAAGACCAGGTGATTGACAGTTGTGTGCCAATGCTTTGAAGCTATCGCATACAGTCTCGTCATATGTTTATATGAATGAGGTCCAAGATTGTCCCTAAACTGAACTGTTTAACAATCTAGTTGTCAGTTTCTGGCATCTGTTCAGTGCGTTCAGGTGTGTGAGGATGTGATTTGTAAAGGATCTAAGAGGCTTGCTCATCTTTGCAGCGCTCTCTAAGCTGCTCTGCTGGTTGAGGTGCTCCTAGTGTCCATATATACCTATTCATAAGCTTGTGTGGGATATTAATAACACTGTTTTTCACCACCTGCCACTGGCTTAATCTTCACACGAAAGTGTAGGTTTAACTTTTGTTGTCTCTCTGTTCATTCAGATACTTTTCAGAGTCGGCTACTCAGGAGATGCTGGATGAGTGGAGACCCCTCCTCTGTCCTTTTGATGTCACCATGCAAAGAGCAATCAGCTACTTTGAGCTCTTTCTACCCACGACTCTGCCACCAGAGCTGCACCACAAGGGGTTCAAGTAAGCCTCATCCCTTCCTATGCATGGCTCTAATCTTACAGCATCTTATAGCGATGCAGTGTCAAACATATAAACCCAGATGTCATGACGGCCGGCCATTCATAATGATATGAGCGCCCCTGTGACAATGAAAGGAGTCTTATCAAAGGGAACCCAGGTCCAGTTTCTATGTCAACCTAAACACTGAGATTCAAAAACACACACGGATCCCTGCTAGTTAGAAATGAACACACATTTCTTTATCTATTATCTGGCTTTCTGTTCCTTCCACATCGTTACACCATGTTGTAGAGATGCTGAGTGATTTGTTAGGCTCCTCTGTACCGGTGGAGCATCCCTTAAATGTCACTGCCTACCTAATGCCTCAGCAATGTGCTCACCAGATGTGTCCCTTCATGGATATTGTCTATCCTTCTAAAACATAAAGCCAACACAAGGGCAACAAAGCAAGTGATCTCACTTTAGTGCACATTTCAGATCTTAACCAAATACACCCCCCCTCCCTTGGGATGAGCAGCAGTTTGCAGAAGGAATGCTGGGCTAAAACTAAAACTGTATAATGATGCAAATGTAGAGTATTAAAATGGATAACTCTTCTTTTTATGACTCCAGGATTTCCTCTGAAGTTTCCTGGAAAGATCTATGTGATGTGGTTTTGGTATTTGGAATTTCCTTGAAAGAAGTGCTCCATTTCAAACTTAAGTTGATATTTATTTGTTTGAGGAAACTTAATTGTTTAAACTTGTTGTGTACTTACTAAAAAGTCTGAACTAGTTTAAACTAGCAAGTAAATGTGTTAATTAAATGTAAGTTTGCCAGTTGAATACTAACTGTGTTTACCCTACAATTAACACCACATTACATAGTTCTTTATAGGAAACGTCCTGGAAATCACCAGGAAATTATTCAGAATTATGGACCCATAGAATAAAGTGCTACGCCAATGTTTTTTTTAACGTTTTACCAGGTGTACCTGTTAATGTAGCTGTTGAGGAGTGTTAATGAGAAGAAACTGCATTGTTAAAAGACATTAAGTCCTGTCTCAGTCTAGTTGGTAGTTAGTTGGCTTGTCCTCTGCTTTTATAACCATTTGATGGTCTGGCAGGTTGTGGTTCGACGAGTTGATCAGCTTATGGGTGTCTGTGCAAAATCTTCCAAGCTGGGAAGTGGTGAGTAGATGAATTTGTTTAAAAAATATTTGCATGTACAATCACCAGTACATCTCAGTTTAACATGTTGTCCCACATCTTTGCAGCATCTGGTCAACCTCTTTGCTCGCTTGGCCAATGACAACATCGGCTACATTGATTGGGACCCTTACATCCCTAAGGTTTGTTGCCTTTCTTCCACCACCCACCTCACAATTTAGAATTTATTTTGAGATATGTGACTCATTACCTCATGTTTGGCCTGACCAATGTGATTTGGGCTCACGGTGTGCATTTCACGGCCACCGCTGCTTGTCAGAGAAACAAACTATCAAGTTTCCTTGCTGATCTTGCTCTCGGTCACTGATGGGAAGTGACTTGCAGTGTTTGTGTTTTGACTGAAGGGTTGTTTTGATCCGTGTTCTTCAACAACACCAGTATGTGTTACAGACAAACATAGATGTACACTCCTGACTTGTTTAGCCCAATTAAATGTCATAGGCTGTTTTACTACATCAGTTTTCCAACAAAGTCCACATCAAAATAATTAGACTCCTAATTGTTTTTGTTTTTTTGCATTTCAGATTTTTACAAGAATTCTGAGGAGTTTGAATCTCCCTGTGGGGACCAGTCAGATGATTGTACCACGATATGTCACCAATGCCTACGACATCAGCCATGTGGTGCTTTGGGTCTCTTCCCTCCTGGTTGGTTAATGTTTCATAAATTGAGTGTTTGGTAAATAATTGCAGCCACAATTAGTGTAAGAATTATTGCCACAGTGACCCTTACTTTCATTTTCAGGGAGGACCCAGCAAGCAAGCTCAAGCACAGCTCAGTGGCCTTTTCAACAGTATTGCATCCTTCTTCCATCCATCAAACCATGGCCGCTGGTTGGTGAGTCACTTCTTACTTCTTTTGGATGACTGTGGAACCGAGGAAAACACAAAGAATGTGGACTGCTATTTTAGAAATTCAGCACGCTGGAGCAGCTCAATATACTTACAGGTTCAGCATCATCATCTTATTTTAGAGACTCAGTAGGTTCAGTATGTCAGACGTCTATCAGATGTGCCATCTGTGATATATAGAAAGCACCAAAATAGCTGATAAATAGATGAAAATAGGTTTTCATTAAAGCCCCAAAAAGCTTGCTTTCAAATTTTTATTATTTTTCCATAGAAACAGATATTCGTGGGTAATTAAACAATGATCAAATTAATCCTAAATTGATGACACTAAATTATTATTTATTAAAAGTGTCATGGCTGGCTCCTAGGCCACAACAAAGGAAGAGGTGCAAAAAGCTCCACTGCAAGCGAAAACAAAGGGCATGTGTGGCTGGATGTGCGAAGAGAGAGTGATCTGGTTCCCCAGGCCGGCCTATATAACCTGGTGCACTGCCCAGGTGTGCCAGGTTAGCTGATTGCCTGCTCCGCCCAGCCAGGGACCTGCAAAACAAAAGCCAGAGAGAGAGACGGACCAGGCTCTAGGGCCGTAACAAAAGTTTAACACTCAAAACTCAGATACTTCGCTTCACCAGATCTGCGAAGGTGTAGTTCAAGCAGATTTGATTTACATTGATGACAATATAAGTAAAGATTCTGATTCTAACTGATAACTTCTCTAAACCCTGACTGGTGCGCTGAAATATACAGCATAATGTTTTTCCAACTGAGACCTGCCCACTTCAAACTATTGAGTGACACACAAGCACCAAAAAGGTTTTATGGGGCTTTAGATTACATTTTTACATGCATCATCAATATTTTACAAATATTCGAGGATAAAAAGCATCGATCTCATCAACACACACAGCATGGTTAATATGTTTAACTGTTTACATTTAAAATGTTGCTATAAAATATACACTTGAGTGTATGTTTTCCCGAGCATGAGAAGCAGGATAATTATCATAACCAAGCGAAATCTAAAGGAAACATGAGTCATGGTGTTTAGATACATCACTCATCCAGCTTGATTCAACCTTAATTCCAGCGTCGTGTTAACACAGCATACCAGAGCACATGCCAGCAGCGTCCACAATGACTGAGGACGTTGTTGCTCGTCATCATTTTTCTAGGAAGCTGAGTTTACATCAGTATTGGCTTCAGAAATAACGTGAGGACATGTGAGTGAGATGGTTGCAATGCTATTAAAGGTCACTGGGCGCCGGTCCACATGCCTTTCCCTTTCAAGGCCCCCCCCCTTCTAGATTTGAAGCACCACAGGCAACATGTCCTCATACACAAACCTTTTTTTATTGGCAGGGGGATGAGTTTGTGTGTATTCTGGGCTGTTGCTTGGATACACGTGAGACGTTTAAAACTTAGCTTCAGTTTTATGTCATGTAAACAGTGTTTTGCAATCATTTCAAAGTACTTCTAAAGTCAGGTCATGATATATTATGGGTAACTCTTTTCACAGCCTCAGCCGAGCCACTGGAGGAAAAGTGGAAATTATAACTCTCATTTCACTGTGTAACAAAATGACATCGTGAAATTTAATTCATGAAACTCAAATGATTTGAGTGTACTGAAGCGATCCCATCATTTTCACATAAGACAAGTACAACCTCTGGCAAAAATTATGGAATCACCAGTCTCGGAGGATGTTCATTCAGTTGTTTAATTTTGTAGAAAAAAAGCAGATCACAGACATGACACTAAACTAAAGTCATTTCAAATGGCAATTTTCTGGCTTTAAGAAACACTAAAAGAAATCAAGAAAAAAAGATGTGGTAGTCAGTAACAGTTACTTTTTTAGACCAAGCAGAAGGAAAAAATTATGGAATCATGAAAAAAAAACAACAACAAAAGAACACTTCAACACACCACTAGTACTTTGTTGCACCACCTCTGGCTTTTATAACAGCTCGCAGTCTCAGAGGCATCGACTTAATGAGACAAACAGTACTCTTCATCAATCTGGCTCCAACTTTCTCTGATTGCTTTTGCCAGATCAGTCATGGACCATTTTCTTCAACTTCCACCACAGATTTTCAATTGGATTGAGATCTGGACTATTTGCAGGCCATGACATTGACCTTATGTGTCTTTCTTCAAACGCCCTTTCAATTGATGGGATAAGAAAAGTGTCCAAAGTGTCAACGTAAACTTGTGCATTTATTGAAGATGTAATGACAGCCATCTCCCCAGTGCCTTTACCTGACATGCAGCCCCATATCATCAATGACTGTGGAAATTTGCATGTTTTCTTCAGGCAGTCGTCTTCATAAATCTCATTGGAACGGCACCAAACAAAAGTTCCAGCATCATCACCTTGCCCAATGCATGACTTTCATCCAGTCATCCACAGTCCACGATTGCTTTTCCTTAGCCCATTCTAACCTTGTTTTTTTCTGTTTAGGTGTTAACGATGGCTTTCGTTTAGCTTTCTTGTATGTAAATCCCATTTCCTTTAGGTGGTTTCTTACAGTTCGGTCCCAGACATTGACTCCAGTTTCCTCCCATTTGTTCCTCATTTGTTTTGCTGTGCATTTTCTATTTTCAAGACATGTTGCTTTGAGTTTTCTGTCTTGACGCTTTGATGTCTTCCTTGGTCTACCAGTATGCTTGCCTTTAACAGCCTCCCCATGTTGTTTGTACTTGGTCCAGATTTTAGACACAGCTGACTGTAAACAACCAACATCTTTTGCAACATTACGTGATGATTTACCTTCTTTAAGAAGTTTGATAATCCTCTCCTTTGTTTCAATTGACATCTCTTGTGTTGGAGCCATGATTCATGTCAGTCCACTTGGTGCAACAGCTCTCCAAGGTGTGATCACTCCTGTTTGACTGCAGACTAATGAGCAGATCTAATCTAATGCACGTGTTAGTTTTGGGAATGGACATTTACAGGGTGATTCCATAATTTCTTCCTCAGAATTGAGTGATTACATATTTTTTTCCTTCTGCTTGGTCTAAAAAAGTAACTGTTACTGACTACCACATCTTTTTTTCTTGATTTCTTTTAGTGTTTCTTAAAGCCAGAAAGTTGCCATTTGAAATGACTTTAGTTTTGTGTCATGTCTGTGATCTGCTTTTTTTCTACAAAATTAAACAACTGAATGATCATCCTCCGAGACTGGTGATTCCATAATTTTTGCCAGGGGTTTTAGAAGAAGCTGCGTTCACAGTGTGTTGGTCTGTGTCTGTACGTACGTTATGTCATCTGTCCTCAGATGCTCCATACCACAACTCTACCCCTCCATTAGTCCAGACCACATGAAGGCAGACTGTCCACCTGTGTGTACCCCTTTGTCACCTATCTGTCTTTCTGTCCTCATGTCCAGATGAAGCTCATGAAGCTGCTCCAACGTCTCCCGGCCAGCGTGGTACGTCGGCTGCACAGAGAGCGCTACAGGAAGCCCACATGGCTGACACCAATACCAGAAAGTCACAAGCTCACAGAGGAGGATATCACAAACTTTGTGGACAGTATGATGCAGCCGGTTCTTCTGGCCATGTTCAGCAAGACGGGCAGTCTTGATGCAGCCCAGGCCCTGCAAAACCTAGCTCTAATGAGGCCTGAGCTGGTCATCCCCCCCGTGCTGGAGAAGTAAGTTTGCAGTTAACTAGAAAATCTCAATGATAAATCTGACCCAAGTTCTGCTTCTTCAGAATCGATAGAACTGATGCTAGTTTTCAGCTTTACATAAGAGACAGCAGCACATTTTGAAGTGAACACAAAGGGCTAATTGTTCTCCGTCTCTACCATAGAACATACCCTGCTCTGGAGACTCTAACAGAGCCCCACCAGCTGACGGCCACTCTGAGCTGCATGATTGGTGTGGCAAGGAGCCTAGTGTCAGGTGGGCAGCGCTTCCCTGAGGGACCCACTCACATGCTGCCCCTGCTCATGAGGGCTCTGCCGGGCGTCGACCCAAACGACTTCAGCAAATGCATGGTGCGCTCCTGTGTTATTTATTTTCCTTCTGCATTCTTACTTTGTTTTTGTTAAACTTAATTGTAAATCTGATGTGAACATCATTCCCTGTCCCCACAGATCACATTCCAGTTTATCGCTACGTTTGTGACTCTTGTGCCTTTGGTGGACTGTTCGTCTGCCCTGCATGAAAAAACTGACCTGACAGAGGTGAAGCACCGTTATTTTCCCTCCCCATGTCACAATTAAATGTGAGGTGTTAAATGATCACTGTAGATAACTTATCTATATTTGTTTGTATGACTTTCAGGTGGAAAGAGAGATGTGCTCAGCCTCAGCAGAGTTTGAAGACTTTGTGCTTCAGTTCATGGACAGGTGTGTGTGTGTGTGTGTGTGTGTGTGTGTGTGTGTGTGTGTGTGTGTGTGTGTGTGTTCATCAGCAGCTGTGATAGCAATGACGTTGATGCGTTCGAAAAACACCAACAAAAAAGATTTACATTATACTGCGTCAATGTGAACATCTCTATTTTCCTCATTGGACTATATTGACATCCTGTAGTTTTCACAACTTGTAGTTTTAACTTATGGCTGAGTTAAAACTACAAGTGACACACTGGAAATAATCGATGTAAGATATTGTCCGATGCGTTAAGAGCACTGCTCTGTAAAACTTTATTTGAACACATATGGATATGACTCAAGGAGAAGCCAGACACATACACAAACACATTTTGGAAGAAGAGCTTCACACTTATCACAGGAACAAATCAGATTGGTGGTTTCAGATGATTTATTGATGTGTTCATGTGTTTGATTACATTGTTGAGAGATGTGTAAGTAGATCAAGACTCATAAGCAGCACTTTTTGTTTTCATTTTCATTTGTTTTTTTTTATCTGCTCAGATGCTTCGCCCTGATAGACAGCAGCACTCTGGAACAAACGCGAGAAGAAACGGAAACGGAGAAGATGACTCATTTGGAGAGTTTGGTAGAGCTGGGCCTGTCTTCCACCTTTAGCACCATCCTTACACAGTGCTCTTTGGACATCTTCAAGGTTAAGACTCAGTGTTCACACACTTGTCTCATTCCACATTCATTATCTCATACATATTTTATGTATGTATACTGTTTACACACACATGTATGAACATGTTTGTCATGTTTTTCTAACAGGTCGCTCTGGAAAAGGTGTTCAACTTTGCAACCACCAACATCTTTGAGACACGAGTAGCTGGGAGGATGGTGGCTGACATGTGCAGAGCTGCTGCCAAGGTGAGCCCTGTCCAGTCAAACTCTTTCAGGAGGTCCACAGCATCAGGTTCCTGTAGCCTACTGGTTTACTATCTTCATCCTTGCTGTGCTTCTGCTTTCAGTGTCACCCTGCAGAGTCACTCAAGGTGTTCGTGCCACACTGCTGCAATGCCATAAACCAGATCGCTGTCAGTAAGTGCTCACCACGCAGGGATAAGCGCTTCTATGAGAGGAGGTTTACAAAAGCATGACTCCTGTTTTCTTGCATGAGTCTTTTCCTGACACACACTTTTTTTTAAACAGATGAGGAAGTGTTGAATGAGGAGGAGCTTGACAAGGAGTTGTTGTGGAATCTCCAGCTACTGTCTGAGGTGAACTATTGTAACTTAACCTGTATTTACCAATACCTCCCATCTATAATTCTGATCTTCCTTATAAATGTGTTTGCATTATGTGCCTCAGGTGACTCGGGTGGATGGTGACAAGATTCTGCCCTATCGGTCCGACCTGGTCCAGATTTTGCAGTTGACGCTCCACCTCAAGTGTAAGCAGGGCTACACTCTAGCATGTAACCTGCTGCACCACATCCTTCGCTCCTTAGCCCTCATCTACCCCACAGAGTACTGCAGCGTACCAGGAGGCTTCCATCAACCAATCAGTGACTACTTACCCATCAAGGTACCAATATTGATCACTTGAACATTTCTGAAGCACTGAAGTTTTCATTAACTTGTAACGAACAATAGTTTTGCTTTATGTACTTGATTGTTCTTTTAACTTCATGATGAAACCCCTGGTGTGTTTTCAGTATACTGCCCTTATAACCCCCCCCCGAAACCAGTGAGAGAAACAAAGCAACATTTGCAATAGACAGATAAGCCAGACAAGTCTCTCTGGTGCTACCTGGTTTAATTGACTGACTGAGGAGCAGACAATTGGTCAGTGAAGACAACATATACTTTGATCCCATTAGGTCTCTTCCTGGATAGAGGCATGGATAGTGGATCACTTGGCTGGATTAACGTCTCCTGCCCCACACTAGTGTTTACCACAGTTGGTAACAGTCGTGTCTGCCTTGAGGAATGTGTTACGTGTGGACTCATTCTTTAAGTGGTCAATGCATATATTGATTTCTTTTAAATGCAGTGGAATACCTTATAGCTTTTAACGTTGGCTACTAAACACTCAAATCCTAGCCTCAACGGAGGTTCAGTTTTGTAAATAATAGTTTGATTCAGTAACTTTTAGCCAAAGTTGTATTACAATAAATAAACAAATATAGTTATGCTCCTCTCTAAGCACTGGGATCAAATTTATAGTGGAAATCTAGAGTTGTGCCACAAAAAACAAATTGATTTAGTTTTATCAGGGATGTCATTTTGCCCTGATTTTTATTTTACTAAATAAGTGATAAAAAAGTATTGGCTTTGCTCGTTTTTTTTAAATCCCATGCAGGACTGGGGTCGGCCTGGGGACCTGTGGAATTTGGACATTCGGTGGCATGTGCCAAGTGTTGAGGAGACCTCCTTTGCTTTTTATATACTGGACCTGATCCTCCAGCCTGAACTTCAGCGCCTTCAGAGATTTGCACAGGGAGAACAGGACATGATCAGGTAAGTAAGAACAAAGTCTGAGGCTTCACCTGTGCTCTCTTACAGAAATTACACTCTAATTTCTACTAAAGTTAGACTGGATTCACTCCATTTTTGTGTATTTTTATTTGGTTCTATTACGCATGCATATACAGTATGTGACTGATGCCAATTTTATGATTTTCAGAGATGATGTCCTACAGAGTCTGACCATTGTTCAGCACTGCCTTCTAGGAGCTGGCGGTCTGATGCCTCCATTGAAAGGAGAGCCTATCCCTGAACTGTAAGCACTTGTATCCACATACTAACCTCTGTCCTGACCAAAAGAATCAGAGGAAAACACTGTTGGTCAACAAATGTTTGTTAAAGGCTCCTTTAGGAAAATAATTAGCAGATTTGCTGAATTCTTTGAAGGGAGACTTGTTGATTTCACATTTGATGAGGATTCAGTTGAACCACCTACATCTTCCAATGATGGCTCATAATCCATTGAAATATATGACTAAAGGACTGCTGGATTTGGACTGATACTAAATACAAAGAGAAATCCGTATTGAATGTATGTTACTCCTATATTTATAATGCTATTGCAATATGACTAATGTTTTGAGACTAATTTTATTTCCACAAAATTTGTTTCAAGTATTTTAATTTGGCTTGAAACCTGCTTTCCCCCCAGGGTCCATAGTATGGTGAATCTAGATGAGACCACCCTCTATACAGGAATGGAGTATGGTACGTAAATCGCTTCAAACAACTGCTGGATGATAAAAGTTCTGCTCACATTTGTAGTCCGACAGTAACGTCATCTCTACCTGCAGATAAATCCCGAGAGAACTACAGAGACGCTGTCTGTGGTGTGATGAGACAGCTGTTGCGTAAGTGTTCCCTGGCTTGTGATCTGTCTTTGTTCTACAAGCACTTCCCTAACCAAGTTGTAATCACATTCAGCTTTACAGGCAAGGTCACAATATACCGTAGCTCTCTGTCTGCCATCTGAGCACCCTTACCTCTTTTTGCAGATTACATCCTGGAGCACTCTGAAGATGACACCAAGTCTCTCTTCTTAATCATCAAGGTAGGCAGGCAGTAACATAATAGCCTGTATACTGTTCACTCTTAATAATATGCCAATCTAAGGGTTCAGGCTAAGGAGCACAGTCTTCTTGAAACGCTGTGAATAACACAGAGTCTCCACAAAGGCTGATGCCAATAGCTGATGTATTGATCCCATCGCGCAGCACAAATCAATCATTTTGTCTGTGATACGTTTCAGATTATCAGTGACTTGTTGCACTTCAAAGGCTCTCACAAACATGAGTTTGACTCCCGCTGGAAGAGCTTCAACCTTGTGAAGAAATCCATGGAAAACAGAGTGAGAAAGCTTTTGTATCCTTATTCTGGTGCAGCTCCCTCAAACATTAAATTCTCAGTCATTGAGAATAATCTCTTGCTGTTGTATTTACAGCTTCACGGCAGAAAGCAGCACATCAGAGCTCTGCTAATTGACAGAGTTATGCTCCAGCATGAGGCAAGTTGTTGAAAGAGAAATCACCTTTTCGCATATTGTTGTATTTTCACTCTTTCTGACTTTGAGTCTGTGTGTTTGATTTAGCTACGGAAGCTGACAGTGGAAGGGTGTCAGTACAGGAGCATTCACCAGGAGCTGATGAGAGATCTGTTGAGGCTTTCCACAAGCACCTACAGTCAAGTGAGTTCAACAATTAAGGCTTTTACGATATAATCACAGATTAGCCATTACACATTATAAACCAAAAATCAAGATTCGACTGTTGTTCTACCAGATACCAATACCAGAACTCTTTGTTTTTTTTTTTTTTATTACCTTCCAGGTTCGCAGCAGAGCTCAAAATGTGTTGTTCACTGCACTGGGAACCTACAATTTCTGCTGCAGAGATCTGATCCCACATGTCCTAGAGTTTCTCAACCCGGACAACAGCAGTGTCACACAGCAGCAGTTCAAAGTATGACAGTCCTCTCTGGCACGTTCATGTCGTGCTCTACAACATGGATAGAAACTACGCAAAGTTTTACATTTTTAAGAATTAAAGTTTCACATTTTTCCATGAACATTCCCAGGGTGCCTTGTACTGTCTCCTGGGGAATCACAGTGGAGTGTGCCTGGCCAATTTGCACGACTGGGAGTGCATTGCTCTGACATGGCCCGCCATTGTACGCTCTGGCCTCAGCTCAGCCATGTCTCTGGAGAAGCCCTCCATTGTGCGGCTCTTCGATGACCTCGCAGACAAAATCCATCGGCAGTACGAGACCATTGGCATTGACTTCTCTGTAAGAAAAACACCAAGTTTACTTTCACAAATGGATCATTGTATCAAAGGCAACTGGGTCATCTGCCCACCTATTAAACGTTTCATCCCCTGCCATCTGTTGAGATGAGTTGAGTCATTTCTGATACAACAGGTTTTATCTTTTTCATCCCTTTAGATCCATGGCGAGTGCTGTGCTGTGGCCAAACAACTCATGGTCACCGGAAACCCTGTCCCTAAGGATCCTGTTCCTCCAGAGGAAGAAACACAGCAGGGTATAAAGAGGCAGGAGCTCAAGAACTCTGAGTCTGTGGAGTAAGTTCACAACAGCAGCGACACAAACAACTATCACCACACTAAATCACACCAGACCATGCAGCTCACCCATTCTTTGAGCAACTACTTTGATATAAGAACACACACGTCCAGGTCACATCGTGGTTCTTGCAGAATCAAACGCTTAACAACTTAAAAATACTGACACATAACTCATCTGTTACGATGATGTGCTTACTCTGCATACAACCTTAATATGTGCAAGATATGATTTGTTTCATAACAGGTGCAAATACTAATATCGTTCTGTTTCCTATTGTTTTGTAGGAAGTACAAACAGCTCATTGGTGATCTGCTGGACTGCATCAACAACAGGAACATGTGAGTTAACTTAGCATTCACTTCCTCAATTCACATTCACATTTATTTATCACCGTCTGTAACACCTTCTCTGTCTAATTTTCAGGCCTTGGAAGTTCGAACACATTTCAATTGGCTTCATGTCATTGCTGCTGAGAGATGACCACCAACTACCGACAGCTGCTGTCATGTTCTTTGTCAAAAGCCTCAACCACGACTCTCTCTATGTCCGCAAGGTGTGCCAAACACACACGAGACATGTAGTAGTAGTAGTAGTAGTGCTGTGATTCTCAAACAGCATACGGATGCAGTCCAGTCTTTGCTGACCGTTTTGTTTGTAATGTCTAATTTTCACCATTAGGTGGCGATATCAGCTGTGGCAGGGATAATGAAACAAATAAAGAGGCCACATAAGAAAGTCCCCGTCAGCCCCTCTGAGCTTTGTAAGCATCATAAAGTGTTTCTTCATTTCTTTGTTTAAGCTGATTTTCATTTTACTTAGAAATCTTAAAATTCCTCTGAAATATCTTCACCTGTCTTCGGCAGGTGGAGTGAAGCAGCTGAGTGACATGGTAGCAGGAGACCGTACGGACAACCAGTGGCTCCAGTATAACAGCAAGAGCCTGCCACGCACAGAGCATGACTGGGATGGCTGTGTGTTTGTGGAAAAAACCCACTGGGGATACTACTGCTGGCCAAGGTTGTCATTTTATGATACTTGTATTCCTCAGTTCTGTCTTCTTTTGTTTACTTGATCATCTGTTGCTGTTTTGATGTATTTATCTCTTTCTCTTCATCTGTCAAACAACATTCTTGTTAACTGTCACCTCATTATTGTTCCTCCAGAAAACTGATGATGTACGCACCACTGGAGGAGCAACCCAAACAGAACCTGACCAGAGAGGAGATGACAGAGGTTTGCACATCTCTACCCTCTAGGATAAAATTACTTCTTCAAGAATGTGCAGCAATCTTAACTGCATCTAGTAAAATTAATTTTCCATGCACTTCCTAACAGCGGGAGCAGATCATCTTTGACCATTTCTCAGACCCAGTGTTCATCAACCAGTTTATCGAGTTTCTCTCTCTTGAGGACCGTAAGGGCAAGGACAAGTTCAGCCCTCGCAGATTCTGTTTGTTCAAGGTGAGATTCTGAGTGAGGCCTTACATGCAGAAATGAAGTAAAGTCAGCCAATAAAGAAACTCATCTGTTTCCTTGCTCTTCCAGGGACTCTTCCGCAATTTCAGCGACGCCTTTGTTCCTCTGCTGCGGCCACACATGGAGCGCCTGGTGGCCGACTCCCATGAGAGCAAGCAGCGTTGTGTTGCAGAGATAATCTCTGGACTGATTAGAGGCTGCAAGCACTGGAGCTATGCAAAGGTATGGATGTTAAACTTTAGGTCAGTCTCTGGGCTTCTTATACTACGTATAACTACATCATGTCCTGGCTCCTGAAAGTACCATCTAGACTTTGCAACACAAACAAACCAGCGCATACACTCGCTCTCTTTTACAGGTTGACAGTCTGTGGAAACTGTTGTGTCCGCTGCTCCGTACTGCCCTGTCAAACATCACAATAGAAACGTATGCAGACTGGGGCACCTGCATTGCAACGGCTTGTGTAAGCTTTCACTCTTTTATATCCATGAAGTCTTTATCGTTCCACCTGTTTAACTCTTGTCACTCACACCGTTGTTTCTCTCTCCTACAGGAGAGTAGAGACCCACGCAAGCTGCACTGGCTGTTTGAGATGCTAATGGAGTCTCCAGTCAACGGAGAGGGGGGCTCCTTTGTCGATGCCTGGTGAGTAGAAAGGTTACTGCCTTAAGGAGATGTTAATGTCACTGACAAATATTGATGATTGTGCTCCTTTTTCCTGTGCAGTCGTCTCTATGTGCTGCAGGGAGGCCTAGCTCAGCAGGAGTGGCGTGTTCCAGAGCTCCTCCACAGGTTGCTACAATACCTGGAGCCCAAACTCACGCAGGTCTACAAGAACGTTCGGGAACGAATTGGCAGGTGAGGCCCTGTTGACGCCCTTAGCAAACATGGATGTAGTATTTGTCATTATTAACATTAAAGTCTCTTTCTGTGTCTCATCTTGTCCTCTCTGATTTTTTTTTTTTGCATCCAACCAGTGTACTCACATACATCTTCATGATTGATGTAAACTTGCCGTACACTCAGCCAACCACCTCCCCGCGCATCTCGGACTTCACAGAGCGAATTCTGTTGAAGCTGAAGCCTCTAACTGAGGGCGATGAGGAGATCCAGAACCATGTGACTGAGGAGAATGAGGTGGGAGAGCAGGATGAGAGGACGCAAGCCATCAAGCTGCTCAAAACAGGTAGGCTGAGGATGCCATAATTAATACTGGTCATTGTAGGAATGGTTGAGAGTTCATTTTAGGCAGAAACGTCTGAAATCCCTGTCTCCAAATGTCTGCAGTGTTGAAGTGGCTGATAGCAAGTGCTGGCCGCTCCTTCTCCACTGCCGTCCCAGAGCAAATACGGCTGCTTCCTCTGCTCTTCAAGGTGAAACACTCACTTATTCATCCCTCGCTTTGATCCCTCAGCTTCAACACTACCAACCTCAAAAGATTTCTCTTAATGTGTACCCTTTAACATAACCGTCCAACTATCTCTGTCCTCTGATCCAGATTGCTCCAGTTGAGAATGATGACAGTTACGATGAACTGAAGAGGGACGCAAAGACCTGCCTGTCTCTGATGTCTCAGGGGCTCCTGTACCCAGAGCAGATTCCCATGGTCCTCAGCGCCCTGCAGGAGGTGACTTACCGGGCAGCTGTGGCTGTTACTCCACTTCTCACCTGCGTCACACACGACCTAAAGGATTAATGAGCAGAAAGATGAAAGGACAACTGAATGAGATCTGCCTTGCTGAAGTATTAGTGTAACAGTTTTCATTTTACATGAAACTAAACAGAAATAGTGAAGAATAATATGCAAATTCAATTAGCTAATGATTTGAAACTGAACAGTTCCAAAGCTGTGGATCGGTGTGACACCCAGATCGACTCCTTGGACTCACAAATTCTGATTTAGCTTTTGTGACTCCTTTCATATTGTGTGCGTTTTCAGGATGGCCGACACTCCAAGCTCCATCTCATTAGACCTAAATGGTCCACTCATCCACGGCATGATCTGTTCCTCTTGTGAAGCAAACGCTCAGAGTGTGTTACTGATGTGGGATGGGTTGGCTGTTGTGTGTTGCAGATTGCTGGCAGCAGCTCCTGGCACGCTCGCTACACGGTGCTCACATACCTGCAGATAATGGTTTTTTACAACCTGTTCACCTTCATGAGTGACCAGAAAGCAGTGAATGACGTCCAGGCACTGGTGATACGACTGCTGGAGGACGAGCAGCTGGAGGTAAAACAACCGTTCCGTCAAAATGTAAAGCGGAAACATGAAGTCAGTGACGGCATAACCATCACCAGACGACGTTATATAATCATCTACTGGCAACACATGCTTGTTTATGCTAGCAGGCACTCTCACTGTCTTTCAGCTTCACTGTAGTGATTCAGCACTCTCCACTCTCTCTCCCCCCTCCCCTCCAGTCCTCTAGCTGTTGCTATGGAAACCAGAGGCTGCAGTAATCTGTTGCTATGGAGATAACGTCCAGATTTAAGGAGGATGAGAGGGAAAGGGATGGAGTAGAGACAAAGGAGGAGTGGGGGATGAATGGAAGTAGCCATTTTTTATTTGGCCTCATAAACTAACCGAAGCCTGATTTATCAGCGGCAGCTGTGCGACACTTTCACTGCTCTCATTCCTTCAGAATCACCTTTATGAGACAAATCCATATGTTCAAGTTGACTAGCTGACGCAGGTGCATCCATCTTAGGCATGTGATGTCGCTTTTCTGTTATTATATGACTGAGAAGCCAATTCTACCTAACCTAGCTTGTTTTCTAAGAAGAAATCTTCCACATCCACACTAATACATTTTCGTTTTAGAGACCGCGGACTCTAGTTTGAAATTGTATTTTCGTCTGGACGGGCAGAAGCACAGACAGTTAAACAACAACGCAGACATCCATGTTTGCTTCCTGATTAGTTCTTCTCAGTCACAGTCCGATCTCTGCCTTTACTCGGTAACAGTCCCACCTCATCATTGGTCCAAGCAAAGAAATCTCTGGTCTTACTTTTTACTGTTTATGTCCTTCCTCTGTAACTAAGCAACCATCCGCAGAGTCTGCTTCCTGTTTACATCAGCATGTGCCTGCCCAGTGTATCGCACTGGTCATGTGATATGCGTTTTTAGGTGCAACGCCATTCTAAACTGAAAACGTATTTGGATGTAGCCTTAGTTGATGCAGAATGGCAGAAGGCTATAACCTTTTTGCACCAGTGTCCTGTTTCATCTAAGAAGCATTTTCTCCGCTGAGATCTTCATAATTTTGTTTAAAAGTTTACCTTTTCTTACAGAAGTTTTCACTGAGAATAGAGACATAAAATGTGCAGCAGACCATTTTAACTCTCGTCATAAAGAAGCATCCCCACACACACATATCCACCCCCAGTCCCCATCTGGCTGCTATTTCCATCCAGCTGGCCGGTGTGCTCACTAGTGGAACACCCTGCCTAATGACATTGTTGCTGTGGTGTGTCTTATACGGCGCTGGAGCTTCTCTGTTAGTGTGGCCAGTAAAAACAGCAGACATGAGATGCCATGCGAGTTTAATTCTGCTATGTTATGAGTATAGGATGAACTTTTAGAGTGGCAGCGTTTGGGAAAAGATAAGAAGCGCTGTGAACAAGGTAGATACAGGTAGAGTGTACATTTGTGACTTGCACGACTCACAATGTATTGTCACATTAATATCGTAATAACATATAGTAAATCAACCAAAATAAATCAGATTTCAAATGTATTAAAATACAATGAACACGCTACACGTGTCCTCTTTAGTCAGTAGTTATTTGTTCAAATATAGGTGTACAGGGAAAAGAGAGGTAGAATAAAAAACCAGTGATTCACACACCCTCTTCTCTTTTAGTATACGTCAGCTACTTTGTGATGAGTCAATAAGTAACACTTCACAGTTTAGTTAATAGAAGTTTATAGAATCACAATGTAGAATAAAATATCATTCAAGTATTCAATTAATAGAACAGTTAAACTC
Source organism: Pempheris klunzingeri (assembly GCF_042242105.1). Taxonomy (NCBI): domain Eukaryota; kingdom Metazoa; phylum Chordata; class Actinopteri; order Acropomatiformes; family Pempheridae; genus Pempheris; species Pempheris klunzingeri. The sequence goes on along the minus strand of NC_092023.1, from coordinate 2,397,331 downwards.
AACCCTGAAGCCATGCTCCAATTAATTCTAATCAATGTCTGCTTTAATGTTTTTCAGCTCTCCTAATGTCTTTCAGGACTTTATGTTAATTACAAGCAGGAATTCAGCTTTTTCATCCATGTAGGAGGCATTTTTCCATAACGTCCTTTTTTAAGTCCTTAGTCACAAGTTTTGGCAATTTTTTTTTTTTTTTGATTTTCCACAAAAACACCTCTAGGACAATAGGTTAGGAATTTCAGATCTTCATCATTTTTGATACACACATAGTCTGGACTCTTAAAATATAAATTCAAAAAGAAAAAATGAATATCTGTTTTTTCCAACGTGCTTTTAGGGAGAAATGATGAGAAATGTAGCTCCATGACCAAGTGTTTCCATTCATTTCTATGGGATTTATGTGAATGGACGTATTCTGACTCATTAATGACTTCTGGTCCCTTTTGAAGTATCTCAACCTCTCTTGCAGTTTTTCATGATCACATCGTCATGTAGCTCATAACAAGTTGTTCAGACTTCCAACTATCTCCTCGTCCCCACTGTGCTCTGCACAATCTGGAGGCTCAATAAAAATGTCTGCCCTCTCAGTGTGAAGCGATCTCACCAATTCATCACCTCCTAAACAGTGAATCCTTTTCAGGAATGAGCCATTTGTCACTCACAGCAGCTCTTCCCCTGAGCCTGTCAGGGAGACTGACAGTGGCCAGCTGCAACAAACCAGATGTGTGAATAAAAATACACCTGCACCTGCATGTCATGTTTGTAAATGAGTGTGTGGGCTTTATTCTGCCCCTGTGTTTGTGTGCTTATTAGTGGTGGAGACACTTCAAAGCGGAACAGAGGTTATTAGGTAGTCAGAGTGCAGCTGTGCTTATAGATGCCATTTCTCATCTTTTCTCCATAAAAGTGCACCAGTAAATCTTTTTAAAAGCTGATTCTTGAGTATCTGGGCACTGAGTGCATGTATTTTTTGAAGATGTGATCATGGAAACCTGTATTTCCACTAGTGTTTTTATGGAAATGATAAAATGAGTGACCCTGTGTGACCAATGAAGTGTAGTATGATACAGAAACTAAAAGGAGCACGTCAAATGTTTGGTACCATTGGATTCAACGAAGCATCAATTTCAACAAGATGTACTTTGATCCGGTGTAAATATTGATAATGATATTTAGCATGTCAAATATGTTTTCAAAAGAAAATCAACCTTGTCTCCCAAATAAGTGATAATAAATGTGAATTTGTCAGGTGTAGCCACGTGTCTTGATAAGTTCTGTTGTTTGTTTGCTCAACACAGTAACTAGTCATTACTTGTTAAAGGGTTAATACTGTACTGTAGTGACTCAAACCATCTCCTCCTCCTGCCTTTGTTGTCTAGGTGAGAGAAATGGCCGCCACTACACTCAGTGGCTTTCTTCAGTGCAACTTCCTGTCCATGGACCCCCCCATGCAGGCACACTTCGAGGCTCTCTGCAAGACCTGCTTGCCCAAGAAGAGGAAGAGGGAGCTGGGCTCTATAGTGGACACTATCCCCTCCGCTGGTGAGGAACTTTCCACTTATTCCTCAGAAGCTAAATGTAGATGAGACTCTTTATTTAACGCCACCTGTTGTGGTTTTGCAGACCTGGTGCGGCGCCACGCCGGCGTTCTCGGGTTGAGCGCCTGTATTCTCTCCAGCCCTTACGATGTGCCCACCTGGATGCCCCAGCTGCTGATGGACCTGAGTGCTCACCTCAATGACACACAACCCATTGAAGTACGCGTAATCACCTACTAATCACCTTCTATTGTTCCCGTTGGATTAGCAGTCAACCTCATTTCTTCCCAGCTGCCTCGTGCTTTTTGTCAACAACCCATGAATGAAGAAATAAAGAGTTGTTTTTGTGGCCTTTCAGATGACGGTGAAGAAAACTCTGTCAAACTTCAGACGGACTCATCACGACAACTGGCAGCAACATAAGCAGCAGTTCACAGACGACCAGCTGCTGGTGCTGACTGACCTGCTGGTGTCCCCCTGTTACTACGCCTAAAACCTGGTAAACACCCTTTAACTCTGCTGTAGCGTTCACAGGAACGCCCCAAACACATTCAGCATGACTATAATTCGTTACCGAGCACCGTCTGAAAAGAGAACTCCTCTCCACAGTTGTTGTGCTCCCCATGCCGGGACGCTCCCCAGACCGCACAGGTACCGGCCTGCATCGGGGACGAGGCTCCAGCTCTCGGCTGATGAGACGCGGCGTCACCCAGGAAGAGGAGTGGCATGCAAAGCTACTGAGTTGTGGCCCACAGAAGGATCGAAAAGTTATGTATTTATGTATTTAGTTCATTTACATTTCTACTATACTTAATATTTAAGGATCAATCATAGCAGGGATGAATGACCTGCAGTTTGTAACATTACTGTACAGTTTTTTGTTCCTTTTTTTTTTTTTTTTGGGGTTTGTTTGTGTGCATGTGCACGGGTGTATGTGTGTGCGTGTGTTTATGGGATGCTTGAAGACATCTGCCAGTGTCCCACACATTTCTCAGGATTCAACCCCAAGTTATCAACTCTGAGCCAACACATTGTCCAGCGCAGGACACGCTCTTTACTATCGTACGGCGGTGAAGCCGCAGAGAGCTGACGGTTGAACTACGGTCACTTCAGATTACACTTCCACCTGCAACACATGATGTTTGTGTGGCTGTTTGATCTATTTCTGATTATATGCATCACACGTGTGTATATATATCATGGTAGAGCAAATATGCACAAACATATTTATTTATTTATGTTTTTTGAAGTGCTAAATTTTAATTTTCATAGAGAGTATTTCTGAGATGAAGTAGATGAGTGAGCTTTTAGCAGTGGAGCCTATTCTCGTCTGCTCTGGCGAAGGAAGGGAGAGGGCACGCTCCCCGCCGCTGTGCTGTGTGACGCGTTTGCTGTGAGGACCTGAGCACAGTTTGATCACCACTGCATTTGTCTCGGTGCAAGAAAATAACCAAACGGCCTGTTCATAATTGTCACCTCTTCCCTCTTATCCTCAGTTACATTTACATTTTTCTAAAATCCCCGTGAGATGAAGTGAAACTACTTTTGGTTTGCGTATGTTTTTTTGTTTTTTTTTCTCATGATGACTTGAAATCAGTCGAAGCATTTAGTACCTCACTTACGTATAGGGTAGTGCCAAAACTGCAGTGATATTTTTTTTTTTTAGGTGTACTGTTTGCCTATTGAATGACATGAATAAATTGTTTGTAACAAATCCTGCAAGTGATGCGTTTCCTTTTTCTCTTCCTGCCTCACAACATTTAAAATATCACATGTTGTAAACTAGAGGAAAACATTTGGACGCTGATGTGATATTTTTATTTTTACAAATAATTTATTTCCTCTAATCACCTGAACACAAAAACCTGCTGAGGGCCCTGGTACCACACCACGTGATCGCTGTACCTGCTTTAAATATGATACAGGATCACTGTACGTGTTGCCTAGCAACCAGGATGTTGAGCTGCTGCTCCCAAGGACGGAGGAGAAAAGAGGGGGGAAAAAGGGACTTCAGATTATTAGTAAATGTGTTTAATCCTGCTGGATTATCACTCAGAACAACGTCTGTGATAATAATATATATTAATGATGATAATTTCCCTAAAAGCTGCGGTGCGTTGCCATGGTGAAGAAAGCCCTCGCTGCGGTGATGTGTTTGATGTGTCGCAGAAGATGGTGGAGCTTTCAAACCTTGTGGCTGTAGTAAAACTGGAGGAGCGACCTGTCCTGTTGTCGCTCTGTTAGATTTAGTGAAAGGGTTTTTTTCTTTTTTTATGGTTTTTCCTCCCTGGATGCGGGGCTGATGCTCGGCTGATGCTCGGCTCGTGCCCGGATACGTAGGCTGTGACTTCACGCTCATTTTTTCAGCGCACGTCCAGCGGCCGCCGTCGCTCCTGCGTGAGGATGAATGTGTCGCCAAGAAAACGAGTGTGCTGCCGTCTGATTCGCGCTGTGGACGCGTTGGGTCTCGATGGGGAGCTGTGAGGCTCCGGGTTCTGTGTCGGGCTGCTCTGCTTTGGAGGATTTTACCCTTAAGAGACGTTTTTCCCTCCAGAAAGCCGCGGTGCGTTCAATTGCTATCATATTGCTTCCAAATGAAGATGGGCTGTATGAAATGATGGTGATGATGATGATGATGATGATGATGATGGACGCACGGTCGATTACAGGTGGTATGTTATATTTTCTCATCGTTATTCTAGATTATCCAGACATTTTAAATCTAGAATCATTAGAAAATCAGTGATATTTTCTCCAGGTTTGAGTGTGTTGTTGGGGAGGGAGGGGGGGTGGAGGTATAATTGGCCAAATGCAGTGGTGCATAGCTATAACCTACTGTAGACTGTGCAGCTTCTTATTCATTCACACTAATCTAACCATGCCCTGCTCCCTTTAGGCAGCCATGAATGCTCTGAATGTGATCTGCTGCTCAGTGTGATAACTAACATGTGACTGAATCCTCTGTAGCTCTCTACCAAGGTGGCAGCAATGGCGGAGGCAGCGGAGACCGTGATCATCGTGAGCTCCATCTACACTGAGGACGTTGAAATCGATGACCGTGGGATCCTTATAAATTGTGTGTAATACAATGAACACCACTGTTTCGCCACCGGACCTGGTGGATGTGCCAAGACAGCAGAGCTTCAATGGCACCCTGGGCACCCAGACCCCGTCAGGCTGGGCCGTCATCCACACTGCTACCTTGACCTTTTGCTCCCTCCTCCTCATCTTCATCTTCTGCCTGGGCTCTTACGGCAATCTCGTGGTGTTCCTGTCCTTTTTTGACCCGGTGTTCCGCAAGTTCCGCACCAACTTTGACTTCATGATCCTCAACCTCTCCTTCTGCGACTTGTTCATTTGCTGCGTGACTGCTCCCATGTTTGCTCTGGTGCTCTTCCTGGATGCGAGCGGAGGGGACGGCGTGTCGAAGAGTTTCTGCTTTGCCTTCCACTTGACCAGCTCCGGCTTCATCATCATGTCCCTGGAGACGGTTGCTGTCATTGCTCTGCACAGACTGCGCATGGTTTTGGGGCAGCAGCCCAACCGCACCGCCTCCTTCCCCTGCACGCTGGCCCTCACTGCCCTGCTGTGGACGTCCAGCTTCACCATGGCTGCCCTCCTCACCATGCGAGCGTACCCGCGCAGAGATGGACCCTGCCTGCCCCACTTTGGTCTGGGAGGCGGGCAGGCCAGGGTCGTGTTGTACGTCTACCTGGCAGACTTTGCTTTTTGTGTTGCCGTGGTGTCCGTGTCCTACCTGATGATCGCTCAGACGCTGAGGAAGAACGCACAGGTGAGGAAATGTCCCATCATCACGGTAGACGCCACGTGCCCTCCGCCCCCTCCGCCTCTCATCGCAGCAGGCTTTGAGAGCATGCAGTGCGCCGTTCAAGGCCCGTCTCTGTACCGAAACCAGACTTACAACAAACTGCAGAATGTTCAGACACACGATTATGCCAACAAAACCAGCCAGCCTCTGGTTCCAGGAGCCGCCCAAGGTGCCACCTGCTGTCAGCTGGTGTCGACGGTCAACTTGGCCACAGCCAAAGACTCCAAGGCGGTTGTCACGTGTGTAGTTATTGTGTTCTCTGTGCTGCTTTGCTGCTTACCGATGGGAGTTTCACTGGCACAAGATGTTTTGTCACCAGAAAGTAGCTTTGCACATTACCAGTTTGAACTGTGCGGCTTTGTGCTCATTTTTCTCAAGTCGGGCATCAACCCCTTTGTGTACTCGCGCAACAGCGCAGGCCTCCGCCGCCGCGTGCTGTGCTGTATCCAGTGGGCCGCACTGGGCTTTCTCTGCTGCAAACAAAAGACTCGCCTGCATGCGATGGGGAAGGGCAGCCTGGAAGTCAATCGCAATAAATCCTCCCATCATGAGACCAACTCGGCCTACGTACTGTCACCCAAGCCACAGAGGAGGCTGGTGGACCAGGCTTGTGGGCCCAGTCACTCCAGGGATTGTGCAGGTAGTCCAAAGGCCACCGGTGTGCGCAAACCTCGCCCCCCGAGTACCTCTACACCTATCAACACCCGCATCGAGCCCTACTACAGTATATACAACAGCAGTCCCTCTGCAGGGCCCAGCTCCCCCACCAGCCTGCAGCCTGTCAGCTCTCAGACATTTGCCTTTGCCAAGTCTTACGTAGCCATGCACTACCACACTCACCAGGACGCTCTCCAAGACTTTGAGAGCACCTCAGTGCACCAGATCCCCATTCCCTCGGTCTAAGAGCCGCTAAGCTGAAAGGTTTGGACAATCTCACCGTGGCTTCAGAGGTGAATCAGAAGCCCAGTTTATGTGTTTTGAATCAGTATTAACCTTTTGTTCTCCTCTGCGGTGGAAATACATGGTAAGGTTACGTGAGTGGAAAACTCAAAGAACCAGAACTGGAAGCCTTCATGGACACTAAAACCAAGCAGCAGATATGTAATGAAAGCATCAGCTCCAAAAAGTTATTCCCTGTTATAGGATTGACCTTTTCTTTGACAGATACTGCATTTTCACATAAATCTGCCCCTGTGTTTCGCACGCATGTGCCATTACAACCCCAAGACTCTGTAGGATTTCATTGCAGCCACAGAGTGCAGCTGCTGATGCTGCTGAGCTCTGATATCAGCTGCTGTGGCGTCGCTGTGGCTGCTCTGAAACCCTGCACAGGCCCACACGTGGCTGTCGACGGCATGTGGTCGCACTTTGATGGACTTTTGCTTCTTAACAAATATGTATTTGTGAACCTCATACACTTTTCAACACAATAAATGTTTGGCAAGTGCAGTCGATCGGTGCTTTCACTTTTTGTGTCAACTAGTGCTAAAACAATGCATTGATTAGTCGATTGGCAATAAATTAATGATTTTGTTAAGTGATTGTTTTCTTTTCAAACAAAATGTCAAACTTTTGCTGGTTGCAGCTTTTCAAATGTGAGTGTTTGTCATATAAAACCTGGTGAACCTAATGTCTTTGGGTTTTACTGTTGGACAAAAGAACACGTCTGAAGATGCAACAGATGTTTTGATATATTCATATAAATGAGTGCACTCACACACCTGCTTAGAGTTTAAATGACTGTTGGCCTGGTTGTCAATACAAATACAAATAATACTGTTCCAACACTTTGACTTTTAAACTGTGATGATTGTTTTATTGGTGTAGTTTTTATGTTTGCGTAGTTAAAATAATAGATATATTCTTCAGTTTCACAAGTGGAATAGATGATCCGGTGAGCACAGCGGCAGCACCGTCTGGTGGTCACGGCAAACTACTACAGTAAATGTCCTTTAATGGAGGATCAACTTTATGTTGCTGATTATTTTACATGTCCTGGTTCAGTCAGATGATGAAATCAAGTCAGATGCAAACTATAAATGAGGTTTCAGGTTTTACTTTTATTCGTTGCTGCCAATGCATTGGTTTCCATCCGTGTGGTGATACAGCAGTGATCGGGATCTCAGTGTGCATCTTCATAAAACCACAGAGTACCTCTTCCGAGAACCCACGGACATTCTGTACATCCTACAAGGAAATTTTAAATCAACCTTTCACTTATGTTGCTATTCCACAGCAGCCTCCGATGCATAAGTTACACTCACTCATCCTGGAAATTAACACAGCACACATTCTCACTGCTGCAAAATATTTTCACTTGCTTCCCCCCCTCCTCTCTCCTATCTACAGTACATGTTCCACAGTCAAGCAGCTAATCACACTCACACTCACACACTCACACACACACCTTACAGACAATAAAACCACCATGAATATTGTTGATACCCCTGATGATAACAAATCCCCTGATTCATTTCTCCTTACGACCAATCAACACAAAGTGAAGCATAGATATGAACTACAGGCAATGACCCGCTGCCTTGTGAAGTGAGGCGTCGGCCCCTTTTCTCTGTGTTTTCTCGGCGTCTGCGCTCGCCTGCTGGATTGGGCTGCGATGAAGCTTTGCTCACTGCGCAGGTCGGGGGGGCCGCGCCTGGGGCTGCATGAAGTCCAGCCTCAGGATCAAGTTTAACTTCAGTTTAACCTCGAATTTGGCTTTTAGCGCAGTGTCACGGGCACCTCTCTTCCTCCAACTAACAGGCCTCTGTTGTAAGCGTCCTTTCTCTCTCCTCAAGTGTGCCTCTCTCTCTGTCTGTCCATCCGTCTGTCTGTCTGCCTGCCTGTCTGTCCTCTCCTTCTTGTCCTTCATGTCATATGATCTTTGTCAGTTTAGCTGGAGATTGACAGGAGTCCGTGTTCGTCGGCAGTGTCGAGGATCCTGCATATGACCGGAGACTCAACCTGGGAAAGAAAAAAGAAAAGAAGACACAACACAGATGTCAATCACTTCGAGCGGAGTGCCAATCATCCAGGTCAGCACACTTAGATATCCTCCTCCCCCCTTTCATCTTATGTCAAATAGGCATTGGTTGCCATTTATTTTCTATTTAGTTTCTTTTCTTTTCTTCCCTGTGAAAACGCCTGTCTGTCTGTCCTGTACTGCTGATATCACTTTGCCTAAATCTTGAATAACATTAGAGCACTAACACATAAATGCATCACAATCACAGACCCTTTTAAAGCCAGACATTTTGACTTGTAATGCAGGAAAAGCTCAATAGAAGTGACTCGTGGTCACACCTGTGTTAAATGTCCGCTGTGAAAAAGGTCTGCTCCTCTTATGTTTTTGTAATAAATTGGTTACAGTTTGAAACTTTCCTTTCATGTAGCTCCTGAAACTTCAGTAGGAGTCAGCGCTGCAGCTGAGGCTCAGCATTAACCCGACATGCTGACTTGGAAGCCTGTGTTTGTTTTCAGACACTGTGACTCATTGGTTTGTGGTGAACTTACCCCGAGGATGTACTGACAAGTCTGAGGCTCCAGCATGTAGACAGTGACAGCGTGGGGAGACTCAGACTCCTTACATCTGACAGATGGAAGAGAAATGAGATGAGTGAATCAACTGGAAACATCGGGGGATTGTCTTACTCGTGCGTTGGCTCGGTACAGTGACACTGAACCGCTGCTGCGGTTTTTCCCTCCCCCCTCGACGGTTCACTCACTTGAGCTTGACAATGACCTGCCGGGGCTTCCCCGTCAGGTCACACACGTCCCCGTGGCCGTAAAAGTGGGAGACCAACCTATCACGGAGCAGAGAGAGCGAACGGAGAGAGAAATCAGCACAAGTCTCAGTTTAATCTGCATCCAGGTTAACAATCGGATGACCTACTTGACTTTCTGCACCCCGTCCTCTTTGAGCTGGTAGGACCGGGCCACGTTCTTCTTGGCCCACTCGGTGTGCTCCTCAGCGTTCCAGCTCCCGACCACCACAATGTTCTTCCCTTGCTCTTTATCCTGAGGAACATTTACGTCACTGTACTAATGCCTGAATTGTCTCAGGTCCGGAGCAACACTTATGCAGTTACACATTCGCTGTCAGCTAACTGGCCACCTGTGCTGAGAACTGATTAATCGCTCGAGCAAAGACTGCAAAGGTTCCCCAGTTTCAGCTTCTTAGCTGAGAGGATTTGCTGTTTTCCTTTGTCTATTATAACAACAAACTGAGTACCTTTGGCTCTACAGGCTTCAGGAAACTGACTTTTTAATGAATATAGAACAAACGATTAACTGGGAAAATAATCGACAGGCTGATTAATAATGAGAATAATTGTTATTTCACAGCATAAACTGATGTTAGATATGGAGGGACCCTTACCTCATGGTACTGATGGACATGCTTTCCATAACAGAATTCATATTTCCACCATCCTACCCCCTGAAAAACACACATTAAGATGATTAATAATAGTTGATAATACTGATTAAGCCTCGCTCAGGTGCTACAGACGAACACGCCTCACCCCGTGCAGACAGTAGGAGCCACTGAGGAACTCCTTGATGAGCTGGTCGTCTGTCAGGCGAGAGATGTGAGTGGTGCCGACAGTGACCTGAGTCTGCCCTCCCACAGTCATGGGCTTGTGAGTGGAGGTGAAGGCCTCCTCTCTCACGGGTGGCGCCTCCTCCTGTAACATGTCAAAGGTACAACTGAAGCAGGTGTCGTGGGTGCACGCAGCACTCGCTCTTCCTCCCCGTCACCTTCCTGTGCATGTCTCACCTCTCTGGCCTCAGAGGTGGAGCTGAAAGGCGGTTTGAGCTGCTCCTCTTGCTCCTTGTCCAGCTGGGCGAGCCGCTGAGGCCTCAGAGGGGAGCCTGCCAGAGCCTGGCAGAAGATGGCGTTGACCGGGGACGACTTGAACCTGCAAGGGACACGTGTCAAGTTTGGAAACGGTGAGATGTCAGCAGATATGTCACCTGTGGGGAGTTACATTTCAGTAACAACAGGACACACAGGAACAGACTTTCCAACACCTACAACTGAGCTCTTTGTTAAAATGCTACCTGTATTTTGGGTGAGCACAGAGCAGCGGCGTCAACACCACCACCTCATATTCACAGGTAGTGACCTCGGCGACAGACAAGATCTCATGCTTGGCCTCCGGATGACAGACGTACAGCACGGACGTGGAGCGAGCCTGGTTCTGTTTCAGCACACATGGAGTCCCGTTCCCCATCTCCAGCGAGTAGTAGGGGGTCAGCTGACCTTCTATATTCTTAGTGGGCACCTGGAGAGAGTGACGGAGACAGAACAGAGACGGCGAATGTGAGAACTGACAGCTAGCTTTGCAAAGCCTGGCTGGTTTTTGAGGTTTCAGTATCGTACTTACTTCTGTTTCAGCTGCTGATTTGACTTTTTCTGTCTCTTCAACTTTATCTGAACAAACAAACAAAAAAAAAAGAATTCCAAGCTTCAGCACAAAAAGGAAAAGACTTAATACCACGTTAGAAATAACATAAAGAAAATATACGATGAAGTCACATTCACAAAGACACTCACCTGTCTCTGCCGACTGGCTCTTCTGTGCTGCGTTACCCAGGAAGTACTCCTGAACGCTGATCTTCTGAGGAGAAGTACGTGGTCAACCCTCAGCACTCACGTCATCAGAAAACTATTGCACCCACTCAAAACACTCACCTGACCGGTCTCCTTCTCCTCGTGATACTGTCTTATGTGCTTTCCATGGCAAACCTCATACGTCCAGTATGACTCAATCTGAAACGTTGGCGAGCCGAGAGACACTTTTAAGTTATGCAGGTTTTGGTCACGCTCCACTGACGTAGCGTGAACTCCATCTGAACACGGTTTCAGTCGGAGATAAGTAGGGAAATTAGATGAAAATAGAAGTGAAACAATAGAAGTCTCACCCTGTAGGAGCAGCTGCTTCGTTTGAATAGCGGCTCCAGCAGTTCACCCGGACTGGGCCCGCCGTACTCCTTATCATCATCCTGAGACAATAAAAGACACCAAACAAAGGAGAGAGAGATAAGGCAGCGTGGGGAGGGAGTGTCCGTGAGCACCAGAGCAATAAAGAAAAAAAGTTTAGCAGCGATCTTCCTCTGGGAAAAGACATGAAGTCTACGATGCTGCACCTCAGTCACGCCTTTTTTAGCCGACGTGTTCGGATTTAAATATGCAGCCGCAATGATAAGATGATTAAGGATTAATTAGTTGTCAGATATTAAATTTACATCCAACTATGTGGATTGACTGAGTCATTTTTTTTAAAGGAAAAAAATCTAAATTTCAGCTCCTCAGATGTTAAAAGAATATTATTTTCTGGTTTCTTTCTGCCTCTGTGACAGTAAACTGAACATCTTTGGGTAAAGAGCGTCACTTTGGGAAACAGTGATCAACACTTTTCTCATTCTTCTAACATTTTATGGACCAAACAACTAATTGACTAACTAATAACAACTAATAAATACATTTAGATAGATATAGATAGATGACCACCACCATGAATACAAACAAGTAAGCAAAATAAAAATGTACAAAATGTAAGTAAAGGTAATAAATAACTAAATAAAGGTAATAAATAAAGTGTATTTTATGTATTTTAAATCTTAAATGTAAATTTTAAATGTAAATGTACCAATCCCACTGTTCATCTACATGTTTTCTTGCCAAATGTTGCGTCTAGAACAATAAAAACATGACACAGACTGAAGATAATGACACAGGCTGCACATCTCTACCAGAAAAACTCAAAGACTAATCAAACCTCATCATGTTTGAGGGATGAAGGAGCAGAGTGGTGTCACTTCACCCATAATAACAGGATTAGTGTTAATTACAGTGTGCAGCATCCATTCAGTGGGTCACAGCTTTGTATTAGATGGTAAAAACTTTAACACCTGTGATTAGATCAGTTCCTGTTTGGATGTAAAGCCCACAGCACTCACCTCATCTCCAGTGGTCAGTGAAGGCAGCAGACATTTATACTTCTCCTTCTCGGTGGTTGTCATGATGACAAAGTCTTCCTCCTTGTACAGAGCACCTGTAGGCGGCTGACAGACACACAGACACACAGACAGACAGACAGACGTTAACGTGACTTTGGCTGAAACAGAGGAAAGCAGCTCACTAAGAAGCGGTGTTACTGAAGCAGGGGGGCCATACCATCGAGAATTCAGCACCTGGCCAGGTGATTTTGAAGGGGATTTCGTCCGTGAAGGAGGGATACCCCCCTCTGTTGGCTGAGACGCCGCTGCAGACCTCCAGCAGCCCCCCGAGAAACACCAGCAGCAGCATCCCGGCCGTCATGTCTCCCGTCCGGCTGCAGAGCTCCTACGGCCCGCTGACCCTGGACGACACCAGCCGGCTCCCCTCACACTGACACCGGCCCGAGAGGAGAAGAAGGAGCTCCCTCACAGTCCGAGGAGCTTTGGCAGCGCCGAGAGACGGATGTCAATACGGCGCAAAATACAGGAAGTGAACTGTTTACTTGCCACGTCGAGTTCCGCCTGTGCGTCCGCCTGAAATACCAGCAGCGCCCCCTGGTGGCCGGACAGAGAGCCAGCAGGTGGTAATAATAATAATAATAATTATTATTATTATAATAATAGTAATAATAACAATAATAATAATAGTTAATAATAGTTATGTCCCTCTGTATAGGTTTACTGTGCAGGATAAAATATTTGCTGTGTTACTGATATTTTCAGCTCTTTGTTGCAGCTGTAGTCATTTGAAAGGCAAATGAGTTCTCAGCAGTGACTATAAAGCTGCTGTACAAAGCAAAGTCGTGCTTCATAGCCAAACGTCCACACAACTTTTATTCAAAATGATGGTGAAGGTCTCAAAATGACCTAAAATAAAAACATGTCAGGCTTAACCGTTGATGAAATGTGTATAAAACTGTGAAATCAGATGATTTTTCCTCCCATAAAGCTGTTAAAGTGTTATTTAAAGGTGAAATTTATCATCTGAATTCAAATATGTAATCTATGTGAGTAAATATGGTACAATACAGAGTAACACAGTGTAAATTACAGGCCAGTATAAAAATAGATGTGAAGTTTTAATGGCAGGTTATTCCACAGGTCTAAATCTCCATTTATCTCTTACATTTTCTGGTGTCAGTGAGCAGAGCTGTTATCTATCTGAACGCACACTAACACACAAGGCAACTGGTGATCAACAGAGGGTCAGTCATGTATATATTTCAGAGATCCTCCGAGAGGATTGTTTTCACAGGAAAAACAACGTGTCCTGCTAAATTTCCCCTCATGCTCGGTACTCATGTAGCTGTTCCTGAGTGCAGACCACTGCTCGCCTCAAGCGTTTGGCTCCTCCGTAGTTGAAACGCTCCAGAGAGCTTTCCAGATCATGTAGGCACAAAATGAAGCCTCATCTCTGCCTCCCAGTGGAAGGATCTGGAAGTCTAATTGTGGCAGCGTGCCTGCTGAATACATAGACGCCTTTGGGTGTCTCACAGTTGTTCTTTATGAGGGCTTCATGCAAGAGCTGAGGATGAACAGCATGAAGACACACAGATGAAATATAAGGAAGCTGATTATGTTTCCTGGATGTAATGTTGATGATGATGAGAGCAGTGTCTTCCTCTTTCATCCTGCGTCCAGGAAATGTAACACACAGACCTTGGATATATGCGGTGCAGCGTTTCACTGTCAGAGGGGAAGTGCAGGGACTGATGGAGCTTTTTTTACACCTGTTGGTGGAGCTGTTGACGCGTACAGCAGCTGGGGATGCAGGAAAAAGCAGAGAGAGAGAGATTATAGGGGAGATTTTGAGACAAAGAGTGAGAGGATTAGGAGGAGAAAGGGATATGGAGGAACAGGGAAGGATACAAGCAAGACAGCGTCCCACCGGACCGTCCAGCCTCCATAATCACTCCCCCCTGTTTCTACGGCTCCTGCTCACACCTGTCTCCTATGTACACACCACATATGGATTTAAATATTTATGTGCCCCCTCGCCTGTGTGAGTGCGTAAGGCCTGTACCGTATGTGAGACAGATTACACAGATTAGATTAGATAAGTAAAAGGACACATAAGTAAGAAGACTTTGCTGTTTCCATGGTAACTATAATTTAGCCAGTGAATTGTGATTTATTCTAACTGGGTTATTTCTCCTTTCTTGTCTGATAAACAGCATAAGTAGGAACGATGTATTTCTATAAATCAGAGACTCTAAAACTAGATTTTCTTTTTTTAAACTTTAGTCTGAAAATCTTTTGACCTTGGAAAGAAGTGGAGGAAAAACAAATCTCGACTCAACTTACCGGCTTATTCTGGAGCTTTCGACAGCATCTCGCGGTCCTCCACTGCGGATGCCTTGGAGACAGTTGTCAGTTGCCATGACAACTGAGAAAGCACCGTCTGCTGAGGAAGACCAGGGGATGCTGTAGAAAGCTGTAGAAAAAGGTGTGAGTGCAACCTTAGGCTAACACTCAGCAGTATTTTGGAAAATGAGCTCATTCAGTAGACTTGGAGGAGAAGATCGATAGATTTAGTGTCTGATTAGAGTCTGCGGCCACGTAGCTTAGCACAAACTCTGGACACAGCTAGACAGCAGACTGTGTTTTTACACTTTAACGTTTCCCCATGTTCATGCTGATCTTAGCTAAGCAGCTGTTGGCTCCAGCTGTATGTTATATATATTATATATGTACATTTACCATACGGACATGAGAGTGGTATCAATCTATTTATCGGACTCTCAGCAGGATAGCCAATGCCTTCCTCAAAATGTTGAACTCTTCCTTTAAAATAATTTTTTTTTATATTCTACAGATTTTAAAGCGCACACAGATGACTCATAACATAAATAAAAGAATAATAGAAGAATTATTCACTGTGCATATTTTCCAAAGCACACAGATAAAGCTTTTTTTTCTGTTTTTATATCCCAACTGTCCTTCAGAATGGTAATAATCGACGTCCTGAGACCTTAAAGTAATCAGTATTTGAGATAGATCCAGCCGTGGTGAGTCAAACCTGCCTCCTCCTCAGCAGTTGTTCACAGACTTTTCTGGAGTCTGACTTACCTGAACTCAGCACTTTGAAATGAGCATTTTCATTTATTTCACTGCCATCTATGGGGGGAGCTTGATTTGCATAGATACCTTCCACACACTCTCACCTTATGCATAATTGATACAACTGTCATCTCCCCAACCATAATAACATCATTCCAAAGGGAGCAGAGAGAAATGAATCTTGACATTTGAAGGTCTCGAGCGAGATTAAGATATCTCCTGAGCTGTCGCCCAAAGATTCACGTCGAATTTGTCAGGCGTCAGATCAATATTGTCACTTTTGCTAGATCTTCTTAATGACATTCAATATTGATCTGAGTGGAAGCATTTGCACATGTTGCACTTCTTTTGTAATCTGCATAGGTTTCTTTTTTTCTCTAGCATTTAACTTCAGACTCAGAGTCCATCCAGCATGTCTAATTAATCAATTAATCAATTACCTCTCATTCACATCAATGCTGCACACTTGTCACGCATGTCAACATTACATCCCTCCTTTTTGTCTGCTGCACTAAATCCCACAGACTCAATCTGTGCTTTGAGTTTGTTGGAGCAATGAAAACATCAAAAAGTCTCACACCATCAAACCGTTTCAAATAATCCTCCCCAAACTGGTGGCCAGCTTAAGGATTCACACCTCCTTATGTGCATTTTAAAGCGCGCTGGAGCCGACTCGCCTTGTTCTGTCTGCTCTGCATGTCCGCAGTCGCCATTGAAGCGCCTGTTGGGTTTGACTCAAACTAAAAGACACTGTAACAAATCTTGTAAAGGGCTTCTACTTGAAAAAAAAAAAAAAAAATGATGGCGAAACATGAAATAAATGGATTTTACCATGCCAGTGGATCAGAGTGCTGCTCTCCACATCCCTGCAGAGAAGGTAATGAGAGAGTATTTTTGTTTGGATAAACTCCAGATATTCACAGAGCTGCTCCTCACTTGCCTGCAACTGAAGCTCAGCTCTTATATGATAATATCAGACAGGGGTCAGTGGAGACAGAGCATCCCTGAGTCCCTGAATGCATCGCACTGGCACAGAGCCGATGAATAAATTCTAACAGTATAAACCTATAGCCAAAGCATTTTAAATCCATCACATGTTGAGGTCACCAGTACTTCAAGGATGTATGTTTGGGCGTTCATGGGTTGACCCGCTCCTCACACGAATATAAATGTGGTTATTTGGATCATGTGATATTTTGTTTTCACAGCCTGGCTTTTCTTCCGGAGAGCTCCCAGCTTGGGGGAACCTCCAACCGCAGCTCCATCACAGCTAAAGCAGCCCGTCCGACCATGACCGCTCTCAAAGGTGACCGTGGATGCTTATGTGAGTACTTTTTCCATTGTCTGAGCTCTAAGCTGTTTCAGAGAGTCTTGAGATGCTCCTCCAGAATACAAAAGTCAGTGAAACCCCAGAAGTGTGTTTTGTCTAAAAGCAAGAACAGAAAGTGGGTTAACTGCTTGAAAATGCATCCTAAGCAGTGTGCATAAGCTAGAAGAGCTTAGGGAAGCTAAGGAGACTGAGAGCGAAAGTCATTTAGTGTTTCTTCACAGTCTGAGAGGGACTGGCACAAATACTGCAAGGCAAGGAGCAGAGCTCTTGACGGACTGGAAGGAGAATGGAAACTCACAGTCTGTGGATGTTTGATCAATATCAGCACTTCAGCGCTACAAATGCAGAAGAACCTGAGAGAGTAGGCTGCTGCATCCAAGTAATATTTATTGGAAACATAAATATGATGTTCTGTTACTGCTCTCCAATGCATATTGTGTATTTGGGGAAATTCCTAATACATATTTACCGCGCTCATCCAGCTCTGTTGGCTCCAAACAAATAACACCTGTGCAATGTTGGACGCAAGATACTGTATCTTCATATTCTATCTGCAACAAGATCACATTAACTTCCACACAAACTATTGACAGAGCAAATACAGACATTCCCGTCTGAAAACAGTTATTTACCTTGCTGATGAGAAGTACAGTATATACTTCATTAACTGAGCCATTTATGTTCTACTGGCTGCTGTGCCATTATTGATGCAAAGAAACAATCCATCATCATTTGAATGCAGTCACAAGATCTCTTTGGCACCAGTCTGGACCACAGATGGATTTAATTGGCTGAGATGTGCGAGAGATGATAGTTTCTTCTATTTCATGTACGAGCACACTGCTTAACATTTAACTGATGAGTAAAGCGTTCACTGCATCACACCAGTGGATGACAACTGAGAGAAAACAGGTTATGGCAATAAGTTAATGTGTTCAATTTACGCCGCAGCAGGTTTGGTTCACACGTATTCAAAGATCATGAACAACGAGCAACAGAAAATAGATATTTACACTAAATATACAAAGCTGCCATAAACATAGATGAACCGGTCTGACATGACAGGGCTCTGATATAATCATATCATGGCTCTGATGTGCACCTGCATGAGTTTGATTGGACGTTACTAGTCAGCAGCTCTCCAAACAGCTGATGAATAAACCAGTGATTGTGACGCACGAATTAAACAAACCTGCTGATGACAATCAGCCACAGCAGCGTCGCTACTAACCCTGTGCTTTATAGAAAACACCCAGGACACACACACACACACACACACATCCGGGAGGACAAAGCCTTTGTTGTTACTGTCTAAAATGTCTCCCAGTGTATGAAAACACATGTTAATCTGAGCACACGAGGCCGAACTGATGTCTGTCTATTTGTATGTATGTGACAAAATACTGTAGCCAATCAGCGGTCACTGTGTTTAGCATGCAGAGCATTTTCCCTCTTTTACATCTTGTGCTAATGTTCTTTATGTCCACTGCACGCTAAGAGACTCAAAAATAAGTAGGGAGTCCACATAACGCAGGTCAGTCTGTCGATCCGATTCATCCAGGTGTGTTTGGATGAAGTAAAAATACCAATATTCTGCACTGTGCACACGTTTGTATGGAAGTTATTCAAAGTCCTCCCTCAGTGCCCAAAACTCCTTCGGTGAATCTTCTCTCTCTCTCTCTCACAACATGCAATGTTTACTTACCTTCCGTCTTGTTCGCTTGTGTTCGGTTCAGCGCTGAACACACAAAAACTGTGTTTCATTTTCACTTAGTGTGCACAACTGTTTCAGCTGCGGTGCTATTTTCAATTCATTTCCATTCAGCGCTGCACCTCTTAAAACTTTTCCTAACTTCTCCCTGCCATCAGTTTGCCAGCAGCCGAGCAGCCACAGTCAGCTATTCAGTAAACAATGTATGGTGTTGAAAAAGACATGCTGAAATTATATTGGCAGGTTGGTATCACACTGCCTCTTTTCCAAATGGCACAAGGAATCTGACCTTTTGCTGATCTCAGTGCTGTCAAAAGATGACCTTTGTGCTCAGCATCACGTAAGTCAGTGTGTATGAGTTGGAGTCTTTAGACGAGGCATAAAGCTCGCCTTTTCAAAAAGCCTCGTCAATAACAGCATTGTGTGCAAAATAATGAAAAAAAAAACCAAAACATTTTGCATTATTTTTATACCTTGACCACATTCCCACTACCAGGAGTTATCAAGTTTCATTGACTCATCTGGTTCGTCAGAAAATAAATAATTTGGCTTTTTCAGAACTTCTTGGTCAGAATCACAAAAAAAAAGAAAAGAATGGTTGAGAGACACATTTACTCCCAGTCCTTTGGCACTGACAGAAGCAGCAACTGAATCTCTAGTGAATAAAAGAAAACTCAATTCAAACACCCACATAAAATCTGTTAATGTTTTTTCAGGACATTCTCACACTTCTTTTTTCGGGGAGTTGAAAAACTTAGTAAATCAATAAACTTCTGTTATACTTCTCGGTTTGTGGGTGTAACCTGAGGGAATTGCAGGAGGAGGAGGAGGTCGAGAACGGGCAGCTTGGCTTCCCTGGAGGGTCAAGGTGAGTCTGTTAGCCTGATGGCTTGTTCACTCTGCAGATGTCACCTGGTCATTATCCTGAGGCAGCCATCTGCCAGTTGGTCCTGCAGGGCCTGGCCACTCAGTCTGCTGGGCCCGGAGTGACTGGCAGGATCCACGCTGCTTTCTCTTCCATCCTGACCTGCTACTCCACCTGCCTCCAGTGTCCAAAAGGCCAGGCTGGTCAGGGCCGGAGGGAAGACAGAGGACACACACAGAGAGGCAAAAAAGCAAGCGTTGAAGTCACTGCCACAACATAAACTGGGATAAATTAATGATGCATTTGCAGGTTTTTACCTGGGCTCTCCTCACAGCTCACTGCTTGGCTTCTCACCCTCAGCACTGCTGGGCTGCACAGCCACGCTGCCAAAGTAAACTCCAGCCTCCTCGCTCTGCTCAACGATTTCACCTGCCCGTGGATTTACCTAGAAAGTGCTTGACATGATTATTCTATTTCTAAAAAAACATTTATTGAGAGACTGCTCATACAGTAAAGCTAATGAAAGGTTAACTGTCAGGTCTTAAATCTTCCAGAGAGGGTCTCTCGGCAGGTAATTATCTCCTTAAATTACAGCCTCACTTTTGGACACGCTTAATCATGCCCTCCTTCAATGTGTTGGATTCGGCTGTGACTTCTGCTTTTAAGAGGTAATTTTGACTTGATAGGGGTTTCGGTTAACCTCCTTCGCTTATTACAATGAGATTTACTTTCTGAAGTGAGGAGAGGAATCTTTTCGGCTCTCACTGAAATATGAATTCGACTCTTCAGCACGTTTATATTTACTATAAATGTTTTATTTGTTGCCCACAGACCCGATTACACAGATGAACCTGCTGCTGGAACCGAGCATGTTTGGGATGAAAAGGTTGACTTGATAGAGTTGGTTAGACGATGGTTGAAAGTGTCTTTCCGAGAGAGCGGTGAGAAGATAAGCAGCACTCTTATGTGGTTAGCATGTCGCCAGAGCCAGGAGATGATTAGCGTAGCTTAGCATAATGTCTGGAAGCAGGTAGAAAGGATGGTTTTTAATTTTAGGGGAATTTTATTCTTTTAACTTATTTTGTTGTAACAGTTTCCCAGAAATTAGGTAAGAAAATATATAACTGACTTATTTAGCTGGTAGATTCCATTCCCAGAGACTAGTGCGTTCATCTTTGTGACTGTTTCAACAGTTTTATCTTAATTAATCAGAGAAAACGTGTCTCTGAAATGAGAACTGAGAACTTAGAGCAGGTTTTAGTGAGAAGAGAAAAGCTTTGTCCACTTTCCTCACACTGAGTACAACAGTACAACACTTGTGGAAGCACGTTGATATTTGTACTAGTGAAGTGTTTTCACCTGGTTAAAGTTATTTTTCTCTTTAAACTTTCTTGAGGACATGTATTCTTTCTCAGTCCTGCTGATGGCAGCCACTTTCTGAGGACATATTCACAGGTAACCAAACAGGTAACACCCATAAACACACTCATCCTCTGCCTGCCTGTAATGTCCAGGAGGCTTTCAATTTATTATCATCTTCACACTTTCATCATTTTGCCACAAAATACCTTTACTGGCTAATACACACACACACACACACACACACACACACACTTGCACACCTTTGATCTTGTAGCCTCGGTGGTGATTCTCCTATTTCATCCTCGACCCAGTTTGAACTCAGGACCTGCAGTAATGTGCTGGACATGAATGGCTGCGTAGGCAATCTGCTCCTCCTTTCCTTCTGTTGCTCCTTTGGATCAATTATGCCGTTGTTCTGGAGGACGGCGCACCACAACTCGAGGTCTGGCTGCATTTCCTGCCCCTCTTATAGAAAGGAGAGCCATGATTGTGGGGGGCCCACCCTCTAACCTGCCTGTACCCCTGGCAGCCAGAACGGGCCAGCTGGTACTGTCAGCAGCCCTGACAGATGACCTGCTGAGTGGATACTTTTAGCTCATGATTCACCGTCATTATACAGACAGACTGTATAATACACAATGCACTACAGCTAAACCTTCTCCTGGTGCAGGAGTGAGCAAACATAGGTTGGATTTGGGGCTGGGGTGATTCCCTGGGCTGACAGGGCCCCCAAAAACTACTAACTATCTGAAGAAATGATTTAATATTATATTTTAACCTAATTATAGTGTGTTTGTCCTTTCCCTTTTGTCCTAAGATCATCCAGCTAGCCTGCAGACAGACACGGGGACACAGACTGGATGAAACAAGTGGACGTATGAATGAATGAATGGACGTCTATGGGAAAGTAAGCCGACTTCTCACTTAATGAGTTTATGTTCTTCAATCATCATCACATCATAGGTTGATAAATACATCTGCAAAGACACATTTATTGATAATATTATTTCACAGCTGTGTAGCCTTGCTGGGCGACCTATGGGGGCTCAGTGAAGGTTAATAGGAAAAAAAAAGTGCTATGTTTGAAATCCTGAATAAAGGGAAGAGTAAATTCCCATTTTCAACACAATTTGCGGCAGAAATCCACAGTTGAAGTGGAAGAGATACTAAATTCAGACAGTAACCACAAACAAGAAGCCGTAATGTAATAAAACCACACGTCATGTTTTTTCTGATCACGCTCTGACTCCCTTTACTGGAAAGGTTGTTGCTCTCTTGGTGTTTTACTGAAGCGTTTGTGCTATCGCTGTTACTATCTCCACCCACACAGATAACCTATCGCTGGGTGCTTTGTAACTTTTGCCCATTCTGGAGACTGAATAAGGGCATTATGGGAGAAATACAGCGCAGGTTGAGGGTGAATGTTTAGGTGCAAGAACACTGTAAATTAAAATGCAGAGCACAGATTTATTATATGAAGCAGCAGTGAATATTTATGTATTTAACTGTTTCTTCCTTCCTCAGTACTATACAGTACTACAGTACTACTACAGTACTACTACAGTAACATGATATTTTCTCTCTTATATTCTTTAATGGTGGTATAACCTTCATTGAATGTTATTTCTACAGTTAGAGATTTAAAATAGCAAATGTTTTGTACATATGAGTGTGTGATTCAATCCATATAAACCATAGACTGTAAAAAAGATGGACGACATGAAGCCAGAACATCTGGATCGTCCTCTGATGGCTGGCAGCAGTAAAGGTCATACTAAAAAAATCAAAGTTTTTCCCAAAGATGCTTTCTGTGATTTTAGAAAGCTCTTATCATGTTGATGTATGTCCACGGGTTGATTTTTAAGTTTTCTTAAGTTAAGCTAAGTTTTAGCCATTTGATGCTCTAAAATGCTACTGATCAGCTCCAAATGATGCTCCAGTGGGGGGAAATGATAGTGACAGTGACAGAATGACAGTGACAGTCTATGACACGAACACATCTAACATGAACACTACTTCCTGTAATTGAACCGTGTTAGATTTTGATGAGACTGAAGCCAAGTCAGCAGTGTGTTTGCACTGAGTGTGTCCGTGTGTGTGAAGGTGGATCTCTGCTCTGCACAGCAGCTGTAAAACCCCCTCCTGTAGTAAAACTGCCGTCTGCTTGTGAAATGATGTGATCTGACTCTTCCTACGACATGAACAGAGATCAGTGCGAGCAAAGACTGAATTTGAACTGCATAAATATGAATTTATCAAGCTCACACTGAGCAACTGAATTCAAATTTCTTGAATGCGGCAATTTGGAATTGAAAGCAAATACTTGAAAATGAATGTGACAATTATTGAAATTAACCAACTTACCAACAATTACAGTCCAATTCATATTCAAATTTCTTTTCTTCAGACTGAGCTGTAAGCGCCTGAACATCTGGAATTAACTTTTGTTCCCTAAGTCACTGGGAGGCAGCTGCGTCCTCGGAGGCTGCCGTCAGTGGTGCGACACTCCTCACTTATCCAACTGGAAGCCATGTGGCACTGTGCCTGTCGCGTCTCCGCAGCCAGCCAACAAGTCCTCTTTTCACTCACTGAAAGGGATGCAAATTACATAGCTGCTAATACTGTCACGTACAGAACTCTCTCATGGTTTCGTTATCTTGCTTATAAAGCTGTGTCCTGCCTCCTTGCAGGTGCACGTTTGCTTTTTTTTTGGTGGGGGGGAGGCATGTTTGGAAGCTGGAGCTGCGACCCAGACGAGCTGCAGTGACCCAGGAATTGAATTTCTTCATAATTAGTCGCATGACCGTGATGCAAAGTGAAGATATAACACTTGACAAAAACATCTACTTTAGGTCTAATTTAGAATTTTCATCTTGACCCTTAACTTCACATAAGTGAGATGTTAACTGCGAGAGAAAATACAACCTACAAGCAGCAGACACTTGAGGACGAGGAAATTTATTAGGGGCCAGCAGAGGTGACCTTGGGATGAATGCAGGTTGTCAGAGATGAATCACTGCATATTTAACAACATGAAGGTTCTTCAAAGAGCTGATAAAATATTCTGTTTTACAGTTTACTCTCCTAACACCTAGACAGATAACCAGAGCAGCACTATCATCATATCATCTTACTGTATTTAAGTGTTTAAATCTACGTAAGTGTGAGGTTACAGTGGTCAAGAAGACCAGTAATCAGAGCAATCTGCTTGTTATGTCAAGATAAGACTTGTTGATACTCATGTTACTGCATTATTATTATTATTATTATTATTATTACGGTACGAAAGGAACCACAACAGCAAAATGATTTTAAGTTTCACAAATATCTATTCTTCAACCTTTAGTGAACTGTACTCCCATAATGAGGTCCTGGATGAAATTACAATGTAAATGTCATTTATTTAGACTTAAAGTGGGTTCACTGAATACAGTGAATTACAAATGAGACCATTTTCTGTTCTCATGTTTGAAATGATGCCGTCACAGATTCAGTCGTAATCTCCTCAGAAACATCTGCATGTCAGAACGGTTCCCTGGACTCACTGTAGCCTGGAATCAATACCAGAATTGTTAAATACACCCAGGGATAGTTTATTGAGCTTTCTGAGACCCTAAGGAAAGTGTCTGATGTGCTAATTTGATCACGTTTGTACAGATCCAAAGCAAATGTCAGCAACATGAAAGCAGCTGCACACTGGAAATCCTGCACACTGGATGGCAATTCACTCATTCGTTGTTGTTTTTTTCTGGAGCGTTTGGCATGTTGGTGTCGACATCCACGACACATGGAAACACATAAATGTCACATGTAGTTAAGATGCTCCATGTATAGGAGCTGCAGTGCTTCTCTGCAGTTATCTTTACAGTATAGTGCATGGAGGTGCCTAAATTACGTGTTCTGTATGTTTCATTATGGTACAAGAAACAACCGGTGTAAGAGTACGAGGTTGTTCACGGTATAAGGAGCACACACTGTAATTCCCTTAAGCACTGTGTATTACATAAGACTTTATGAAGGAAAACCCCGAGCAATCTAGCAGGAAAAACAAATCTCAGTCCAACGTTGAAGAGCTGCGACCATCAAAACAAAAAAGGCAAAACAAGAAGAAGTTAGATGAAACATATTTATATCAATATTGGTTTTGACATTAAAAGGCACGGCAAGCCGAGCTTATTTGCATAGCATCTTTCACCAACAAGGGAAGTTAAGTGCTTTACATAAGACACAGACGGCATCAAGACAAATAAAAACACAAGGTTTAGAATGGTAAAAGAAGGGAATAAGAATTACAGTGCAGTTACAGTGAGGTGTAACAAATGAATAAATTGTCCCAAATGTTATTCAATAACATGCATCTACATCTGATGTGATACCTGTGAAGAAAGCATGAACACGTTTCTCTGATTCCTGCAGAGATCAGAGTCCTTTTACTCTTGATATGTTCTTTGGGTGACAGTGAGCTCAGTTTGGATCGTCTTGATGCAGCTTTTGAAATCTGGGCTGGTTCGTAAACCTGCTGTGGTACCGAATAAAAAGAACACACGTGGTGCTGTTGTTTACCTCGTGGCAGGCGGATTTATTTATCCTTCTCCATCACGAATCACACTTTCAGGTTTCAAACTAATGGCCTTAACTTCACACCCTGTTTTGTATAACATGGTTATTTAACAGCAATGAGCTGGAGCAGTAAGTGCACCTGCTCCGTGCTTGTGTGACCACAGCCAACTGGTAATATGGTTATATAAACCCCTGTGTTATATAAACCCCTGTGTTAAATGGAAGAATAAATAATGAACTTTATTTGAACAGTTGTGTAAATTCTACTGACAAGGCGCTGCTTGCCTCACCGGAGAATCCTTCCTCTCTGTTGGTCTGACCTCTGAGGACGTTTCCTTCCTTGTTCCTCGTTCTAGCCTGTTTTTGTGATTATATGATTAATGAGACATCAGTATACCACGTTATAAACACACAACCCTGTGTGTGACAGCTTATCACGGGACGATGTTCAGTGCCTTCAAAATAAAAACAGCCTCATTGACCATTTCTTGTTGAAAAGATGTTTAAAAGTGAACGTTTCATGAAGATGTTGATAGATTTTCACCTCCATTAATCCTGGTGAAGCCAAACAAAAGTCAACATTGACACACGGCTTCACATGGGACTCGTGGCCCTGCCCCCCCCCCCACCCCCCCCGGTCAAAGTCCTGCACTTGATCCATTCATTCATCCACCAGGCCGTCACCAGGCCGAGTGTACAAACACAAATACCTGCCGTCTGGCTCTCAACCAGGTGCAAACAGACATTGCTATCATTATTTTACATGAATGTGCTTCCTGTTGGCAGCACACAGCCTGTACTCTTCCATATACATGAGATTTTATAAGAATAAGTCTTTACCAGTGGGATATGATTTTGGAGAAACATCTTCTCACTAATCAATGTTGTCTCACTTTCAAGCTACAACTGATGATTAAGCTAATTTATGTTTTGTGACTGAAAAGAGGGTGAAACCACTAATCAAAAGTGTTTGATGCTCACTGAGGCATATTGGTTAACACCTTCTAATATAGGTGTGAACGCTCATTCTAGTAGTTTGATTAAATAAATAAGTAACTTGAGATTAAACATTGGAAATAATCACTTTTAATACAGTATATGATGTATAATTTCCTTTGTTTATGCCAAATAGTTCAAGATGTCATCGGTTTTTAATTGTAACTGTAAAATCTAAGGTTTGACCTCCTGCTTCTTCAGTCCCACCTCCATTAGTGCTCATAAACACATCTCACGTCATAGTTTCCTTATGGGTGGTAAATAAGGTGTTCTTATTTCCTACTGAGGAAGATTAAGTAATCAGACTCAGCAGTGATTCAGCATCTCAGTGAGATCGTCCTAAAAGCTACACCAGTGGAGAATACCAGTAACCTGCTAGATGATATATATATTCTTATAAATACAGATTTGTGCTGTCAAATGACACCTCTGTCACATCTGATGGGAGTGAAACTTGACAGCTAGATGAAACTGACAGCCAGCAGAAAGAATACAGGCTCCATTTGAGCTGATGATCAAAGACGCTTTAAGGACTCATTTTCGGAGTCATATTTTGGGGGTCCTGCTAGAACAGCTTCAGTAAACACATTGTTTTTCTCAGACTGGAAGCTGCAGCTCTGTTCACCCTCTCTCAGAAACACTCGTCTGTCCCCACCAGCCTGGTCTCCAGACATATCTCTGACCTGTTAACAGGGACGAGCGTGGGTTCTTTGCCGACTTTGGCGTTTTAGTCTCAGATCAAACAAGTTTCTGTGAGACAAATCGTGGAAAATGTCTTGTGATCTGCTCTAACCCCAAACCAACAATAAAAACGTTGCAAAGGTCACAGCTCCCTGGAAAGAAGCGCCAGAAAAGCCCCTGCGCCCACCCAGGGGAAAATCTTGCTCCTCACCAAAGACAATTATCCTTTCCAGTTTGACATATAAGGGTAGAAACACAAGAAGAGCAGGATTTCTTTTGCTCATTGGCTGATAGAAGTGACACCAATCTGAGAGCAGATGAAATACACAGAGCAGATGTTTGAGTCTGATCACTGAACCACATTTCTGATATTGTGCAGGCTCATTTCTGAACCTTCTGTTATCTCAAGAACTGATTTAAGAAAAATAAAGATGAGAAGAAGAAAAAAAGCAATTTAAGATCTTAAATTAGGAGGTGAGAGCAGATTCTCTGGAGCTGAATTTAAGAGGAATGAGAAAATGGTCAAAATATCATATTGATGTTAAACTGAGCTCAGTTATTTCTGGCAGACAAAGAAGAAGTTTCCTTTCCTTTGGGCATAGATGATCATGTACATGAAACATGTCGGACGCTCACATTTACAACAAGAGAAGTGACTTAAAACAGGTTTTTTTTTTTTTTAATTTTCATCCCAGCTGCTTTGAAAACGGACATTAATTTCCTCCTGAAGCGCCGGACACTTCCATGGGTGTTATGAGTTT